>NW_027187360.1:15650647-16009340 GCF_028583685.1 Petaurus breviceps papuanus | reverse complement strand
CAGAATTCACTAGTACCTAGAGGCAGCAGTTTCACACACACACACACACACACACACACACACACACATCCCTTCCACAGAATTCACTAGTACCTAGAGGCAGGAAAAACTTGCATGGTCTCAGGGCTTCTGCATCTGGACATGGGTGGGTAAGGGGGTAGGGGAAATGGGGGTTAGGGGTGGGGAGAATGGGGGAATGTGCTTGGGAAACAAGAGTAAAAGTCTCACCAACCTCTCTTCTCTATCAATCACCCTTCCGCCGGCTGAATCCCTATTCTTCCTTTCTTTCTTCCCTCTCCACACCCCCAGCAACCTGCCTTCCTCATCCACCTTCTCTCTAGTTCAGTTTCCCCACCCACATTTCTCTTGCAGAGCTGGTCAGGACCTAACAAATTGACCTTGTGCTTAAGGAAGAGCAAATGTGGACCAGTAAACCTGGCCATTGAGCCTGACAAGAGTAAAGGGCTGGAAGGACTGACTCCAAGACTCTGCTTCCAGAGTTATTCATTCTCAGAGCTGCTTGTGCTATTGCAGCTTTAGATACAGGTAGTACAAAGGTGAGTTAACCTCTTTCCTCACCTAGGGAGAGGGCTGAAGAAATAAAACCTAGAGGCTGTTATGCTGGGTGTGCACTGGAAACTGGAGTAGCTGAGATATACACAAAAGACACTTCTCAAATGCTAATGAATGGAGCCAAACTCCAGGAAAGCCTAATATACTGAATAATTAGACTACGCTAGACACACCCATTGACTCTAACAAAGAATCCTAGGATCAAGAGCTGGGACAGATACTAGAGATGGTTGTGAACCAGATGACCTTTTCTAATATCCCTTCCCCTTCTGAATTTATGATGCTAAAATAACAAAACCACAAACCACCTTCTAATTCTAGCCCTTCACTGTAAATTGCAGATAAGGAAACTAAAGCCTGGCATCCCACCTACTTGTTTTACAGATAAGGAAGGAGCTCCAAGAGACTAAGTGACTTGGAGGAGAAGATTTTAAAATGATGTTTTGACCTACCAAATAAAAAAAAAATGTTAAGATTTGAATCATAAGCACAGCAGGGTCTTATATATACTATATGTTTCAGTCAATTGTGTGACTTAAAGATGTGGTCTGCTTGCAAAAGCCCTTCTCTTGCCCCCTTATACCTTCCCTCAAGAGTGCTCTGGCTGCGTGTAGATTATTCTCATAAAGGTTTTGTAAAGATGGGAACTCGGGATATGGGTCAGTAGTTATTTATATTTTTTGGTTGACTTTTGGAGAGTAATAAGCTCCATTTTCCTCATAAGCACTTATCCTCCTTTCTTTCTCATATCTTAAGAATCAAGCCCTTTATACCTTCAAAGGTATGTCATCTCTAACATGGAACTCTTCTTGGTATAGTTGGTTGAGTCTGACAGTTCTTCCAATTTTTTTAAAGTGAAGTTTATTGGCTATAAATTGAAGTTAGGAGCAGTCCCATATATGTGCCCCCCTTTCTCCAAGTCATTTCTGCCTATTTAAATTTGGCAACACATAAGCAGGCAATGTATCTAAACTTGTACCCAGTAGTACACCTACGGAAGAATGGATGGATAGATACTTTTCTAATAAGAATAAGTCTTCTGGAAAGAGGAAGAGAGCAGACTGAATTGCATTTAGTAAACTACAGTGTTTTCAACAATCCTAAACTGTTATCTGATTGACAACTTGTCTTTATACCAGTGTTATTCTCCTGATGATTCTGTAAGGCTACAACTCATGGAACAGCATAATCTATAAAAAAATCAAAACTCTGGATGACCCAACAGATAATGGAGAGACACATGATTGACATATACAAGTTGTATAACATCTCTCCAACAATGACTTATACACTAGAAATGGCATAAATAATCTCTAACAGGAAAAGAAGGTGGGCCGGTTATACACCAAGAGATAAGATATGGAAACCTATACCGGTATCCATGAAATACTTAAAGACCTAAAACAAGGCTTCCCAAATGTTGGGGAGAGCCTAAATAAAGGGTTGATGAAATGATATGGAATGGACACTCAATAGAGCAATGATTAAGCACTTGTTATGTGCCAGGCACTGTGCTAGGTACTAAAGATACAAAGAAAATAGCAAAACAGTCCCTACCCTTAAGGAGATGATTATATTCCATTAGGGAAAATAATGTGTATGTAGGGAAAGAGATAAGGACTAGACATGGGGCTTCAGTATGAAGAACTCTGGTTAAGGTAACTTCCTCTAGCAACACCAGTCAGCAACTTCTCTGAAGTTTATAGTCAGAGAGAATGGAGAGGTCCAGTTCAGGGTCCTAGAGCTAGTATGTGCCAGGGGCAGGACTTGAACCTTGCTCAAGGCCAACTCTGTAATAATTACACTTTGCCACTTCTATCCACAGTGCATATGAAAATATATAAATATGTCTACATAAATAAAAAATAAATACAAGGTAGTTTATAGAGAAAGCTCTAGCAGCATTGGGAATGGAATCAAAAAAGGTTTCATGTAGAAGATGGTGGTTAAACTGAGCCTTGAAGGAAGAAAGTGATTCTATAAGGTAGAGATGAGTATGGTAAACATTCCAGGCATGGGGGGGATATCTAGTGAAAAATCATGAGATAGAAATATGTATGAAAAACAAAAAGAAAGTCAGAGTGTCTAGACTGTAGAATGGAATGGGAGGTAATGTATTAGTCCAGAAAGATAAATTGAGGCCAAATTGTGAGGAATTTAAACAGCAGCAACAACAACAAACAGACCAGAGAAGCTTATATTTGGTCTTGGAAGCAACCAGGTGCCACTGGAATATTGAGTAGGTCAGACTTTCTCAGGAAAAATCACCTTAGCAGCTCTGTGAAGAATGGACTAAAGTGGGAAGAGATGAGGAAGGACAACCAATTTGGAAACCATGATACTATTCCAGATGAAAAGTAATCATGTGATCATAGAAGACCAGAAGGCATGAATGGGTTTTATTCTGCAGCAAAAGAGGGAGTCACACATTGACAAGATCATAGATGTAGTGAAATATTATTGTTTCTAGTTATAATCTTGTGATCTACCTAAAGCTATACTGGTCTCTATGATACTTGCTTTTAACACCCTAAGACTTTATTCAGAGGCTCTTCAGTCAACTTTTTGGTACTCTTTCATGCACGCATATACACATATATACACACAGATAAAAGCATGGAAAAGACTTATTCTTACCAAGAAAGCATGGTAAAATACTTATTCCTACAAAATCACTGAATACAGTGCAAGTGAGGGAAAAGGAAAGTAGTAAGTGAAAGTCAGTCTTAGATTTTATATTTTTCCATGGAAAATATTTTTAAAATATATTTTCATACACATTAAATTTTTATTTTACCAATATTTCCTCCTATATAACCTTCTGTTGTCCTATCAATTTTGCTTATCTAATGAAAATTTTATCCAATAACATTAATTCTTTTTTTTTATTTTTACCAATGTATAGGATTTTCCCCAAATTGTAACATTGGTTGGAAGTTTATAAACCATTTTAAAGGGTGACAAAATAATCCATGTCTGTCCTTTCACTTGGTCTTCATAGAAGGCCTATGAGGTAAGTACCTAAAGATCATTATATAATTTTTGTTTATTTGTTATAACTAATGAAATGTTTCAGACTCATAAAAATCAAAGTCAGCTAGAAGGTTCTAGGTACCTGAAGCCTATGCCAGCAAGGTCCATTTAGGTTCCACCTCCTCCTCGAAGCTTTCTCAAGCCCACAACAGCCCCTCTGAACTTTTTTAGCACTTAGGGTCTATAGCATTCATCATATCCTGCCTTTTATTATAGGTATGTTTTTTCACATTTGTGTCTTGCCCTCCCAACTGGATGGTGAGCTCCACCAAGACAGGTATCCTTATCTTGTTAGTACCAGGCATACTTAACTCTCAAATATTTGTTAGTGAAGATGAAATAGTCAAACTTCATGTGAACAGTAGTTCACATTTCTGTAAACACTTTAAGGTTTGCAAAGCATTTCCTTCTAACACTCTGTGGAGTAAGTAATGCATATATTAATATACCCATTGCCCAAATGAAGAAACAGAAGCTTCCAGCATCAAAATGATTTGACCAAAGTATCAAGTATCTGAGCTAACAATCTGACTTTACTGTGCTAATCCTTAAAACAGTACTATGCTAGTTCCATTACTCCATAAGCTGTTCACAAGTTAGAGGCAGTAAGTTGGTGCAGTGGACAGAAAGGTGCGTTTGGAGTCAGGAAGACTTGAGTCCAAATCATGCCTCAAACATTACTGGCTGTGTTACCTTGGGTAAATTACCTCATCTCCGCCTGCCTCAGTTTCCTCAACTATAAATTGGGGATAATAATAGCTCTTCCCTTGCAGGGTTGTTGTGAGGATCAAATGAAGTAATATTTGTAAAAACACTAAACACAGTATCTGGCACATAGTAGACGTTTAATAAATGCTTGCTGCCTTCCTTCCTTTAGGTTTATGTAGTGCTTTCTTCATAACACTCTGGAATAAATAGTGGAAGTATTTTTGTACTCATAAAGATGGGGGAACTGAAGCTCTTTGCAGCAAAGTGACTTGCCCCAAATCATAGAACTATCAAGGATATGAGACAACTATGTGACATTAGACCTTTAAGTTCTACTCTTTTCACTATCTGTGATGCTGCTTACATTTTTCCTTCATCTACTACTATAAATTTTCCTTTTCTTTTCTTTTCTTTTTTTTTGCTTTTTTGGAAGAGGGAGGATAGGGCATTTGGGGTTAAGTGACTTGCCCAAGGTCACATGGCTAGTTTTTGTGTGTATGTGTCAAGTGTCTGAGGCCACATCCAAACCCAGGTCCTCCTGACTTCAGGGCCAGCGCTCTACTCACTGCACCACCTAGCCGCCCCATCTACTATATATTTTCAAAGTTGATGATGCACTGTAATCATCACTACCAAATTACCCTGTCTGTTTCCTAGCACCTTATACCCTTGCATATCTCCTGCCCCAGATTCTTGTCAGAAGCTTCTACCTTATAGGGTAGGCAAAAAGGTTGATTTCTTTTAGATATGGGAAGGGGATGGTGAAAATAAAATTGAAAATAAGACTTTACAAACTCTGTAAAAGCCTCTTGACATAAACTAAAAAAATCAATTTTTTTCCTCATTTAGTATTATACTTTCAGGACAGATTATTAATAATAATTATAATAATTTACATTGAAATAGTCCTTTAAATCATCTTTTTTGATCTTGAAAACAATCCTATGAATTAGTTCCATGGAGAAGCCAAGATCACACAATTCTTAAGCAATAGGGTCAGAACTAGAACTAGGATTTACCACAAGCTGAATTTAGAGCCAAATTGTGCATTCAGTAAATCCAACAGCCTCTTTGATAGGTACTAATTATTTATAGACAAAAGCGAAACATTCTCTGTCCTCAAGAAGTTTATAGTCTAGCCATGGCAGGCAAAAAGAACACATATGGGCATATACAAAAAATAAATACAAGACAATGTGAGAGGAAAACACTAACTAGGAGAAAACAAAAAAGGTTTTATTTAGAAAGTAGTACTTGAGCTGAGCCTTGGATGAAACGAGGGGATTCCAAGAGGCAAAGTTGGGAAAGGAATACATTCTAGGCATGGAGAACCACCAATACAAACACACAGAGACAGGAGACAGTGTAACACATGAGGGACTATAAGAAGACCTGTTTGGCTGGACTTCAATATGTATGAAGGGGAGTAATATATAATAAGAATTGAAAAGTCGGCTGAGGCCAGATTGTAAATGGCTTTAAATGTCGAAGAACTTGAATTAAAAGTCCAGATCTTCTCTTTACTACCAATTTGGCTTTGAGTCAATCATGTAATCTCTCTGAACTTCTCAATATCTTCACCGATCATATGGGGGCAAGGGAGGGAGATATTGAAGATATCCTTGTCAGCTTGAACTAGGATGCCATGATTTCACTTCCAGTGTAATTTCAACTATAGCATGTTATCTTTTGATAATGTGTTCCATTTCTTGGCATCATTATACCCATCTTTTCAGCTGGAGCATTTTCAGATATTTTGTTCTCCCTAAATATCTGTTTTAGATTATGAATTCCCCTTCACTGACTTGAGCCTCATGTCCTTGCAGATTACATCTGTCTGCTATTTTCAAATTCTGCTTCTAACCTTTTTCATTTTCATCACATTAATTCGCCAGGCTTACTAGTCTCTGAAAATTCCCAATTGTGTAGCTTGCTTTTCCTCCCTCAATTACAATATATTTTTAGCTTTTTGGAGGGAGAAGAATCAGCTGTTCTATGTGGACTTACAGGACTTCCAAAAATAAAAGATGACTTTATTTTCTACCCAGCTTCTACCTTTGAAAAGATCAGTCAGTGCTTCAATCCTATATGGATCAGAACTCTTATTTTAAAATATAACATCTTCATAGAAAGTGTCCTATGAAATTAACTACAAGCATATTATATATTTCCAGTGTTCTTTTCCAAAGCTTGATTGCCATAAAAGTGGCAACCGTTTTATTTATACCAATTTCCCCCTAAACATTCTTGCTAGAATTTTTCACAATATCTCAATAGTTAAAAATTAAAAAAAAAAAACTATCACAATGAACTAGACATATAAACCTTCATTGAAGGTTCTAAGGAACCATGGATCCAACCACATTCCTCCAGGGTAGTAATGTACCTCTTTCACTAGACTATAACAAGCCTTAAAGGCAATTATTGTGCTGCTCTTTGAGGGCAGGGACTGTGTCTTATTTAATCTTCTTATCTCCTAATTCACCTAACACATTGCCAGGCAAGCAGTGGGGTAGTCACCTTTCCCCCAAGCCATCCTTCTGATATCTGAATTCTATTGAAAGGAAACTTCAAAATAATTAAAAGGTAGCCCTGAGGTAGGAAAGGGGGTACTGGAAATCAGAAGTCCCAGGCTCTAGTCCTGTTTTACCACTGATTGTCTGGGTCCTCTTTCTGGGATTCAGTTTCCTCATCTGTAGAATAGGAAAACTAGACTAAATGACACCAAGATATTTGAAATTTGCATTTTTTAAAAAGGTGAATCATCGACAGCCTAGGTTTCCTCACTAGCTCCATTTCTATTATTCAGAAACCAATACATGAGTTATAATCATACCCTTCATTTTTGCTTACTCTACTACCCTTGGGAAATCATTTCAGGTTGCCCTTGGACACAGTCTGAACAATAACATTCAATGAGAAATTGATGCTTGTCATGATGAAGACAGGAAAATGGGCAAAACGATGAAAAGGATAATGGGTGGCATTCGAGTCTAACCTTGCTCTTCAGATTCCCATTAGCTTATGGCAATACTGTCATCTCCTTAGTAATTGAACTTTAGGTACTCAGAGGGGATTATATCTCTGCATTTCCTTTCATTCCTCATGAACACTCTGAGGTGAGGGAACCAAAATAATGTTGGATTTCTTTTGTCAATGATGGTTTAACAGCATCAACAATAAGTCTTTATTTAGCACCTTTTTGTTGTTGTTGTTCAGTCATCCTGAAAAGAGTTCTGTGTGACTCTTTCTGACCCGATGGACCATAGAACACCAGGCCTTCTGTCTTCCACTGTCTGTCAAAGCCTGTTTGTTGTTTCCGTGACACTATTTATCCATCTCATCCTCTGCCGCCCCCCTTTTCTTTTACCTTCAACATTTCCTAATATCACCCTAACATTTTTTTTCCAATGAGTTCCATCTTCTCATTATGTGCCCAAAAAATTTAAGCTTCAGCTTCAGTATCTGACCTTCCAGAACCTACTATGCACTTGAAACTATGCTAGGTGATAGACAAAGACAAAATTAAAAACAAACAGTTCTCTTAAAGAAAAAAAACATTCTTTCATTCTTTTCTTTTTTTAGTGGGATGAATACTTTATTTCAAACTAAAATTATATATATATATATATATATATATATATATGTAGAGAGAGAGAGAGTCACTTCTTATAGTACAATAATATTCTATTACAATTGTATACCATAACTTGTTCAGCCATTCCCCTCTTGATGGGCATCCCCTCAATTTCCAATTCTTATCCACCACAAAAAGAGCTGCTGTAAATATTTTTTTGTACAAGTAGGTTCTTTCATTCTTTTCAAGGAAACAAGTATAAGTATATACAAAATATATACAAAGTAGGGTCACAAATTCCTAGATGTAAAGTCAGAAGGAAACTTTGAGGTTATCTATACCAGTGAAATCAAACTCAGATAGAAAAAGATCCCTGCAGTCTGCTTTAGAAAAAAAAACACAAATTAACATCATCTACATTATAATGTATTTTTTTTCATTTTGTTAAACATTTCCTAATTACATATTAACCTGGTTTTGGGCTGCATTGAAGAATTTTGCACTTTGCTTGTATTTGATAGCTCTGAGCTAGAACCACCCCACACTTTAAAGATAAAGAAATGGAAGTCCAATTATTTGCTCTCGTCATACAGGTAGGGAGATACAGGGCTAGGATTAGAATAAAAACACTAAGCTGGGGAATACATAAACAAATTGTGTAATGGCTATTACTAAGCCATTAGAAATGATGAATATGAAGAAGAGAAATATGAGAAGACATATAAATAGATACTGAGTAAAGTAAAACTGAGAAAATAATATATACAATGTAAGGGGGAAGAACCACAACATCCACCACCACAAACCCACCTAAAGCTGAAATTCTGTAATTATAATGGTCAAGTTTGATCTCAGAGAAGAGTTGAGAAAATATACCATCCTCCCCTTGCATTTTAATTTTTTTAATATTTTATATTTTTCCAATTGCATAATAAAATTTTTAACATTCATTTTTTTTAATTTTGAGTTCCAAGTGCTCTCCTTCCCTCTCTTCCCCTGTCATTGAGAAAGCAAACAGTTTTATATAGGTTATACATGTGTAATTATGCAAAACATATTTCCATATTAGACATGTTGTGAAAAAAAAAACCACAAACCAAAAAATAAACAAGAAAAATAAAGCAAAAAAAATAAGTGTGCTTCATTTTACATTCAGACTCCATCACTTCTTTCTCTGGTGAAGGATAGCATTTTTTAAAAAATTGAACAGTATTTAATTTTTTCCTGCAATTATATATCAAGGAAAGTTTTAGCATTCATTTTTATAAAATCTTGAGTTGCAAATGTTTCTCCCTCCCTCTCTTCCTCCTTTTCCTTCTTCTGAAAATGGTAGGTAATTTGATATAGCTTATACATATGCTGTCATGTAAAACATAATTCCATTTCCATTATAGCTGTGGAAAAAGAAACAAATAAAGAGAAAAACACACAAGAAAGAATAAAGTAAATCAAAAAATAATGTGCTTCAATTAGCATTGAGAGTCCTTCAGTTCTTTAGCTGAATATGGATAACATTTCCCTTCCTGAGTCCTTTGTACTTGTCTTGAATCATTGTGTTGCTGAGAAAAACTGAGTCATTCATGGTTAATCATCATATGATATTGCTGATACTGTGTACAGTGTTTTCCTGATTCTGCTCATTTCACTTTGCATCAGTTTAGACAAATCTTTCCTGAAATATGCTTGTTCATCATTTCTTGCTGCAAAATAGTATTTTATTACATTCATATACCACAGTTTATTCATCCATTCCTCAAATGAGGAATCCCCTCAATTTCCAGTAGCTTGCCACCATGAATAGCGCTGCTGTAAATATTTTTGCACATATAGTTCCTTTTCCCTTTTTAATGATCTCTTTGGGATACAGATCTAGTAATAGTATTGCTGGACTAAAGGGTATGCATAGTTTGGTTGCCCCTTGGGTATAGTTCCAAATTGCTCTCCAGAATGGTTGGATCAGTTCTAAACTCCACCGATAGTGCATTAATGTCCCAATTTTCCCACATTTTCTCCAACATTTATCATTTTCCTTTTTTGTCATATTAGTCAATCTGATAAGTGTTATGTAATAGCTCAAAATTGTTTTTAATTTGTATTTTTCTTTTTTCTTTCTTTTCTTTTTTTTGGGGGGGTATAGGACAGACATTTATTTCATTCACACAAATATGGATAGACAAAAAGTTCATGAAAATGCATTGAAACTTAAACATCAGTACGATAACTGTAGTTATTCTCCCAGGAGGCTAGTATCTTAGACACTAAAACAAAAACTATTTTGTGGCGCCACTGAATCCTCACTTCTTCTTCATCTTGGCTAAGCATGGTCCAGAGAACAAGCCACATCAGCATTGTCCATTCTCCTGCTGGCAATCAGTCATCTTCTCCAAGATCACTATGGTGGTCGCTGGTAAAGGAGGTCACAGGGGGCCAGGCAATCATCTGAGCCAGGGCAGACACAGGAGCTCTGTGGTAGAACTCTGGTCATCACTGGGAAGGGGCTTCTCATGCTTCTCTTGCTTCTTGTATCTGAATGTCAAATTTTCTATTGAACTATGGTTTTTTCATCAAGAATGCTTGAAAGCCCTCTATTCCACTGAATGACCTTATTTTCCCCTGAAACAAGATACATGGTTTTGCTGGGTAGGTGATTCTTGGTTTTAATCCCAGCTCCTTTGGCCTCTGGAATATCATATTCCAAGCCCTTCGATCCCTCAGTGTAGAAGCTGCCAGATCCTGGGTTATCCTGATTGTGTTTCCACAATATTCAAATTGTTTTTCCTGGCTGCTTGTAATATTCTCTCCTTAAACTGGGAATTCCAGAACCTGGCTATAAAATTCCTAAGAGTTTTCTTTTTGGTATATTTTTCAGGAGGTGATCAGTGGATTCTTTCAACGTCTATTTTGCCCTCTGGTACTAAAACATCAGGACAGTTTTCTTTGAGAACTTCCTGGAGGATGATTTCTAGGTTCTTACTTTGATCATGGCTTTCATACAGTCCAATAATTTTTAAATTATCTCTCCTGGATCTATTTTCCAGGTCAGTGGTTTTTCCCATGAGATATTTCACATTGCCTTCTATTCTTTCATTTGTTTGGATCTGTTTAACAGCATCTTGATTTCTCATAAAGTCATTAGCTTCCATTTCCTCCAATCTAATTCTGAAGGAATGATTCTCCTCAATGAGCTTTTGAGATTCTTTTTCCATCTGGCAAATTCAGCTTTTTAAGGCATTCTTCTCCTCTTTGTCTTTTTGAGCCTCTTTTGCCAATTGAGTTAATCTATTTTTTAAGGTATGATTTTCCTCAACTCAGGCTGTTGACTCTCATTTCATAATTTTCTTGCATTGTTCTCATTTCTCTTCCCAATTTTTCCTCCACTTGTCTTATCTGCTTCTTAAGATCCTCTATGGCTTGTAACCAGCTTGTATTTTCCTTTGAAGCTTTTGGTGCAGGAGTTCTAACTTCACTGTCTTCCTCCTGTTCCATGCTTTGATCCTTTTTGTCCCCAAAATAGGAGTGTAATGTTGGAATCTTCTGTCTGCTTTGTTTTCTTTGCCTGGTTTTATTGACCCTCAGTCCCTTGATGCTTGGGCTTTTTGCCACAGTAGGACTCTGCCACCAGACAGGGGAGCTTTCATCCCAAACGCTGGGGTTTTAGAGGGTGCCCTCTCAGAGGCCTCCACATGCTCTGGCAAGCTGGTCACACACCCCAGAACCTCCACCCTAGACTGCAATCCAGATCCAAGCAGGTTAAAGCAAGAGTGATTACTCCTCAGACTGGTCGTTTGGTCCCCCTACATTCTGCAGGCCAGGAGCTAAAGCTGCCACATGACACTGGCTGGCTGTGCTGGCATCTCAGCAGCTTCTCACCCCAGGGGCAAAAGCCGACACACTCCCACTGACTGGGTCCCAAAGTCCAGACTGCACTGACCTCTCACTTTGTCCTTCGATCTATGTGTTGATAATTCTGGAAACGGCCACAGCTGCTGCTGATCTGGAGTCTCTCTGCCGGGGGCTAATCATACTCTCCCTGGGGCTAAAATCTCTGGCTCACACGGGCCTGGGCTCAGCTCCCAGAGCACTGCACTGGACGATTCCTGCCAGCCTGCCAGGCTGTCCTCAGTGGGAGGTTAGCTTCTCTGTGTCATTTTGTGGGTTCTGCAGCTCCAAAGTTTGTTCAGAGTCCCCTTTTTACATTGATTGGGGAAGGTGGAAGCCAGAGCCACTCGGAGGTCCTGCTTCTACTCCACCATTTTGACTCCACCCCCCTCTAATTTGTATTTCTTTTTTAAAGCAATCCAGGTTAAGTAACTTGCTCAAGGTTACCAGGCCAGTTATTTCTGGGTGTGGTGCTAAGTATCTAAGCCCAGATTCGATCCCCAGGTTTCCCGACACTGGAGCCTGTGCTCTTACTCACTGAGCCACCTGACCACCCCTAAGCAATTGGGGTTAAGTAACTTGCTCAAGGTTACACAGCCAGATGTTTGTGGGTGGGAACTAAGTGTCTGAGACTGGATTCAATCCCCAGGTGTGATAGTAATGGAATGTGGAGATTCCCCTGTATTGGGCTTGGTTTTCAAGACTTGAACCTTTGCAGGGTTAATTTCCCACCCTTTACTTTTCATATGCTCAATTAGAAGGGTCAAACTCCTTTCCACTACTTTCGCATCTTTTCCCTGTATCATGATGTCATCAATGTAGTGGGTAAGCTGTACACCAGGTAGCTTTAATTCATCCAACTGTTCAGCCACAATCCTGTGACAAATAGTGGGGCTATGTATGTACCCTTGTGGCAAGCGGGTGAAAGTATATTGTCTACCCTGCCAAGTGAAAGCAAAGTGGTCCCATTGTTTAGGGTCTATTGGGATGGTGAAGAAGGCATTTGCCAAGTCAATAACTGCATACCAAGTCCCATCATATTCCTGGATCCTTTCTGTTAAGGTGATGGTATCTGGAACAGCAGCATACAAAGAAGGAGTCACCTTATTCAACTGTCTATAATCCACAGTCATTCTCCATGTCCCATCTGATTTTCTTACTGGCCAGACAGGATTATTGCATCTTGTGGTTGTAGGGACCAACACTCCTGCTTCAACATATTCCTTTATAGTAGTGGTAATTTCATCTTGCCCACCTGGCACACGATACTGTTTTAAAGTAAACAACAAAGCCAAAATGTACCTTTGGGATTTTGGTGTAGGAAACTTCCTTCGTCTGGAGTCCAGTATACACCTTTTGAAAAGCAGTTGTTAGCTGCATATTGGGCTTTGGTGGAGACTGAACAACTGACTCTGGGCCATGAAGTGATATTAAGACCTGGAATCCCAATTATGACCTGGGTAATGAGTACCCTAGCTTCTCACAGAATTGGACATGCCCAAGAGGCTAGTATAATCAAATGGAAGTGGTATATTCAAAATAGAGCGAAAACAGGCAAAAGCGGAGTCTCTGCTCTACATGAATCTGTAGCAAACATAGAAATTGTCTTGGATAGTAAGAATCACTGAAATGGATAATTATATCAGCATATTTGCAATCTCTATAGGCATTGTGAATATGGCATTGCTGATACATTTGGCGACGAGGATGGGATTAACAAGCTCTGGGTTTTAATACAATCAATTTGAAAACCAAGCCCAATACAGGGGAATCTCCACATTCCATTACTATCACACCAGGTCATCCTGATACTGGAGCCGGTGCTCTTACTCACTGTGCTACCTGGCTGCCCCTAATTTCTATTTTTCTAATCAAAAGTGATTTAATTTATCCCATTTTATCTTTCTCTTCCTTTTGTACCCATTTTACACCTATTTTTCATCCCTTAACTTTTTTAATGTCATTCCCTCAAATACACCTTATACCCATACCCTCTATATATACTCCTGCTATCTGTACTGTTAGTGATAAAATTTTTAAGAGTTACAAATATCATCTTCCCGTGTAGGAAGGTAAACAGTTTAGCTCTATTGAATCCTTATGTTTTCTTTTCCCTTTTTACTTATTTATGCTTCTCTTGGGTCTTGATATTAAAGGTAAAATTTATGGATTAACTCTGATCTTCTTAAAAAGTCTTGAAATGCTTCTATTTTGTTGAATGACCCTTTTTTCCTTGATGGTATTATGCTTAATTTTGCTGGGTAAATGATTCTTGTTTATGATCCTATCTCCTTTGCCCTCTGGAATATCATGTTCCATGACTTCCAATTCTTTAATGTTGTAGCTGCCAAGTCCTGTGTGATCCTGATTGTGACTCCCCGATATTTGAATTGTTTCTTTCTGGTCACTAGTAGTATTTTTTTCCTTGACCTAATAGTTTTGAAATTTGGCTATAATGTACCTTGGGGTTTTTCTTTTGGGATCTCTTTCCTGAAGTGATCAATGGATTCCTTCAATGCCTATTTTGCCCTCTGGTTCCAAGACATCAGGGCAGTTTTCCTACATAATTTCTTGAAAGATGTTCTCTGGGTCTTCCTTTCATTGTGGCTTTCAGGTAGTCCAGTGATTCTGATATCATCTCTCCTGGATCTATTTTCCAGGTCAATTGTTTTTCCCACGAAGTATTTTCTATTTCTTCCATTTTTTTTTTACTTTTGAATTTGTTTGACTGATTCATGATGTCTCATAGTCATTAGATTCCACTTTCCCAATTCTTATTTTTAAAGTATTGTTTTCCTCAATTAGCTTTTGTACTTTCTTTTCCATTTGGCCAATTGTACTCTTTAAGGAGTTGTTTTCTTTGGTGAATTTTTGTATCTCATTTTCCATTTGGCCAGTTTTACTTTTTTTTTTGGAGGGCAGTTGGGGGTAAGTGACCTGCCCAAAGTCACATGGCTAGTAAGTGTGTCAAGTGTCTGAGGCTGGATTTAAACTCAGGTCCTTCTGACTCCAGAGCCGGTGCTCTATTCACTGTGCCACCTAGCCTCCCCCAGTTTTACTTTTTAAGCAGTTTTCTAACAAGTTTTTTTTAAAAAATCTCTTGCATCACTCTCATTTCTTTGCCCCATTTTTCTTCTACCTCTCATGTGATTTTTAAGTCCCCCCCCTTTTTTTAGCTCTTCCATTAGTTTTTCTTGACTTGAGACGACTTTCCATTTTACTTTGGAGTTTTGCCTATGTGATAGTAATGGCAATTAAAGATTCCCCTGTATTGGCTTGGTTTTCAAATTGATTGTATTAAAACCCAGAGTTTGTTAATCCCACCTGTGGGATGGGCTTGTTGATGTGAAAAGAAAGTCCTGTAGTGGGAGGAGCTGGTGATGTAGATTTGGAGAGACAAGAGAGAGGCGGAAGTTCTTTTTGGAAGCAGCACCTCGTGGAGAGAGAGAGAGACTAAGAGGATTGCTGGTGGCCGCTTTGAATTGCCCTGGACTTTTGAGACCTGCCCCCTGAGCTGCCAAGGACTGAGGAGACATGGCTGTTTTGCTGGTACTTTGTCTGTCTGTTTTGATGTTATTTTGCCAGATTTGTCCACTGGTGAAAGACTGTCCTGTTGAAGAAGTCCTGGAACCTGGCATTTGGTTAAGAAGGCCTGAGACTGTCCTGCAGACAGAGAGTGAATACTGTCCACTGGTGAGGGACAGTACTGTTGTTGCAGGGGTCTGGAGACTGTCCTGCAGACAGAATGAATACTGTCCACTGGTGAGGGACAGTACTGTTGTTGCAGGGGTCTGGGAGCCTTTCTGTTGGTTCAGAAGCCCTGAAGAAGGATTTTCTTGTTGTATGTTTACAGAAATCCTGGGAGAGGGCTTTGCTAATGTGTTCAGGGGTTCTAGGACTGTTCTACAGACAGAGGATAAATTCATGAAGGGACTGGCAATGTAATGTAATGTAATGCCAAAAGAAGGCAACTTCCCAGGTTCAAAATACCAGCATAGGTGCTCTCTATTTTATTCAGTAACAAACCCAGAACAGAGAAGATCAAAACATGACATCATTCAAAATACAGCATTTACTAAGTGTGATTAAATAATCTCCAAGGACTACCCCACCCCAGGACTTTCCAATCATTCAATCAATTACAAAGTCCCTGTTCTAAATACTACTCCACCCCTAGGCTATACCTTCTTTGGGTCCACCACAAAACCCCTCTTCTCAAATGGAGATTATTTTCCAAACATAGGTAAAGTACCTTCATTTGTCAATCACAGAGCACAATAAGGTCAAAAGTTCCCCACCCCTAGGATCACAATTGAATCTACCCCAGAGTTACATCAAGTTTAAACACAGCACTTAATACCCAAATGGAGCTCTTTTCTTCATCTTGACAGGAGGCAAGTTCTCAGCAATCTTAGTTCCTGGGGAGACAAGGCTTAGCAAGGCCATAAGATACATTGCCAGTCCCTTCATGAATTCATCCTCTGTCTGTAGAACAGTCCTAGAACCCCTGAACACATTAGCAAAGCCCTCTCCCAGGATTTCTGTAAACATACAACAAGGAAATCCTTCTTCAGGGCTTCTGAACCAACAGAAAGGCTCCCAGACCCCTGCAACAACAGCACTGTCCTTCACCAGTGGACAGTATTCACTCTGTCTGCAGGACAGTCTCCAGACCCCTGCAACAACAGCACTGTCCCTCACCAGTGGACAGTATTCACTCTCTGTCTGCAGGACAGTCTCAGGGCTTCTTAGCGAACAGCCAGGTTCCAGGACTTCTTCAACAAAAGGACTGTCTTTCACCAGTGGACAAATCTGGCAAAATAACATCAAAACAGACAGACAAAGTACCAGCAAAACAGCCATGTCTCCTCAGTCCTTGGCAGCTCAGGGGGCAGGTCTCAAAAGTCCAGGGCAATTCAAAGCGGCCACCAGCAATCCTCTTAGTCTCTCTCTCTCTCCACGAGGTGCTGCTTCCAAAAAGAACTTCCGCCTCTCTCTTGTCTCTCCAAATCTACATCACCAGCTCCTCCCACTACAGGACTTTCTTTTCACATCAACAAGCCCATCCCACAGGTGGGATTAACAAACTCTGGGTTTTAATACAATCAATTTGAAAACCAAGCCAATACAGGGGAATCTTTAATTGCCATTACTATCACAGCCTATAGGTGAGGATATCATTGTCCTCTTCAGAGTTTGTCTTCCTCTTCCCTGTCACCATAATAACTCTCTATGATCAGATTCTTTTTTGTTGTTTTTTTCTCTTCTTTTTTGGGGGCCTTTTTCCTTTCTTTTAAATTTGAGTTCTGCTCCCATAGTGGAAAGGGCTCTGTCTCAGGCTTCTTGTGCCAGTGGCTACAGGACCTGGCTATTTACCTAATGCTACATTGATGTTGCCCTGAAGACCATGGGGGACCTTGTGTCTGGTGCTGTGTTAAAGGGTGGCCTGTGCTACTGGAGGCTATAGGGTTCTGGCAGCTTACCTGGTGCTGAGTTAAAGTCCAGTGGTGGTGTCTGGTATGTGCTGAGGCTTGTGGGATTTTTATGCATTTCCCTGGGGCTACACTGAAGCATGTGGTGGTCTGGTCCCTGGAGGATGCCCATGTGCCCTGGGCTGCACTGAAGCACATGGTGGTTCTTGGAGCTGGAGTCTGCCAGGTCCCCTGGCTGTGCTAAGGTATGCAGGGGAATCCTGGCATTTTGCTCACTCCACTACACTGGGGCTCAGGATCTCCCACTTGTTTGCTGAGGTGGAGCTTGCTGGGATGCTTCCTGTCCTGGAATGTGCTTCCTTTTACTTGAGTGAGATGGACTTTTGTTACTGATCCTCCAAGTCTCCTGGGCTAAAAGACCACTCCACCCCTCTTTCTGATGGCTCCTCTGTTTCAATATTTGTTCTGGGGTGCTACTTTATGGTTGTTTGGAGGTGAATATAGGGGAGCTACAGCAATATACTGCTTACTCTGTCATCTTGACTCCCAGAAATCCATTGAGGACAGCATTTTTTATCAAAGGTCCTTCCAAACTGTCTTAGATCATTGTATTGCTGAGAACAGCTAAATAATTCACAGTTGATCCTCATACAATATTGCTATCACTGTGTACAATGTTCTCTTTGTTCTGCTCACCTCACTTTGTATCAGGTCCTGTAATTTCATGGTTTTCTGAGAGCATCCTGCTTATCATTTCTTATAGTACAATAGTATTCCAGTATTTAGTTCATAACTCTACTAACAGTGAATTTGTGTCTCAGTTTTCCCACACTATACTGTCATTTTCCTTTTCTGTCATATTAGCCAGTCTGATAGGTATTAGGGGGTACTTCAGAGTTATCTTAATTTACATTTCTCTTATCAATAGTGCTTTAAAGCCTCAATAGTGATTTAAAGCAATTTTTTCATATAACTATAGATGGCTTTGATTTCTTCATTTGAAAACTGCCTGTTCATATCCTTTGACCATTTATCAGTTGGAGAATGACTTGCATTCTTATAAATTTGACTCGGTTCTCTATATACTTGACACACAAGGCCTTTATGAGAGAAACTTGCTATAAAATTTCCCTGTTTTCTACTTTCCTTCTAATATTGACTGCATTGATTTTGTTTGTGCAAAAACTTTTAAATTTAGTATCATTAGAACTATTCATTTTACATCCTATAATGCTTTCTGTCTCTTGTTTAGTCATAAAATCTCCCCTTATCCATATATCTGGCAGGTAAACTATGTCATGCTCTTCTCATTTGCTTATGCTATTGCCCTATATGTCTAAATTATGTACCCATTCTGACTGTATCTTGACATACAGTGTGAGATGTTGGTCTATGCCTAATTTCTGACAAACTGCTTTCCGGTTTGCCCAGATTTTCACCAAATAATGAATTCTTGTCCTGATAACTTGGATCTTTGGGTTTATCAAACATTAAGTTACTATAGTCATTTACTACTATGTATTGTATACCTAATTTATTCCATCCATCTGCCACTCTATTTCTTAGCCAGTGCCAGATTGTTTTGATGATCAATGCTTTGTAATAGAGCTTGAGAATTGGTATGGCTAAACCACCTCCCTTCATATTTTTTTCATTGATCTGCTTGATATTCTTGACCTCTTGTTCTTCTAGATGAATTTTGTTATTACATTTTCTAGTTCTGTAAAATATTTATGGTTGTTTGGTATGGCACTGAATAAGTAAATTAATTTAGGTAAAATTTTCATTTTTATTATATTGACTCAACCTACTCATGAACAATTAACATTTTTCCAATTGTTTATATATGACTTTATTTATACAAAAAGGGTTTTGTAATTGCATTCACATATTTCTGGGGGTTATCTTGGCAGGTAGACTCCTAAGTCTTCCAATCTTTGTAAATGAGGGCAACTATGGATATGGAATGTTGAATGCCCTGTCAGGTTTGGTTGATGTCTTGAGTGCTGTTGCTAAGTTACTCTTTATCTTTTCTTTTTAATTTTTTTTGTCAGAAAGGATAGCTTATTTTATGATGGGGGGGGGGGTCATAGTGTATATTGAGAAATGACAGTAACATAAAAGCAAAAGGCATCAATAATTTTTTAAAATATAAAGGACCTAAGTCCTATGACTTCAAATCTAGCACCTATTCCACTATACAAAGCTGCCTCTACAATCTCCCGGGTGGGTAGAAGATAAACTGGAGGAATCAGGAAAAGGCTCCTCTAGGAGGAGACAAATGAGCTAAGACTTAAAAGGAGCTAGAGAGATTTGATGGACTGCTAGAACTGGAAGGAACCTTATATATCTTCTGGTCCAACCCCTTAACTTTACAAATAAGGAAACAGATCCAGAAGGAAAATTTATCCAGGATCACATTACTAATCTAAGATGCTAAGATAATACATCTATAATTTCATGAATCAATGAGCCTAACTTAGATTAGGGGTTCTTAACACAGTGTCCCCAAACTTGTGTTTGTCTATTATACACAATTCACATACTGATAACTGCCTCTCAATATAACTAGTCTCCTTTGTAATCCTACCTATTTTACTTTATGCACTTAAAAACATCCTAAGAAGGGTTCATAGACTCTACCAGACTGTCAAAGAGGTCCAAAAAAACCATAAGAATCCCTGACCTAAGTAACCTTAGAAATTATCTGATCCAATGCCTTTATTTTACTGACAAAGTAACTGGGAAATAGAAGTGGAGGGATCATTTTCCACAGAAAGTCAATGACTAGAATAGAGTCCTCCTGAGAATTTTTTACTGTATAAGAGAAGGCTTATACAGGAGGCAAATTTGTTCTTTCTATATCTGACAGGCTGTCATTTAGAAAAAAAGTATCAAACTAATCTGTTTAGCCACATAGGGTAGAATTATACAAGAAGGGGAATGAGGCGGCTAGATGGCAAAGTGAATAGAGCACTGGTCCTGGAGTCAGGAGGACCTGAGTTCAAATCTGACCTCAGACACTTAACACAAAAACTAGCCATGTGAGCTTGGGCAAGTCACTTAATCCCAATTGCACTACCCTCCTCCCTCCAAAAAAAAAAAAAGCAAAAAAAAATTTTAATTAGAAAAAAAAGAGAAGAGCAATAGATTGGTCTTAGAGTCATGGATTTTGGCTGGAGAGAAGGAAAAACTAATAATCAGAGCCAACCAGAAATAGAAAAGATAATCTCGGGCCTGTGAGTTCCCCATCCTTGAATATCTCTGAGCAGAAACTCTATGAGCACTCTGAAATGATGGGGTTCATATGCTTAAATTTATGGAGACAAGATATTATAGGAAATTGCCTCCATTTAAATATAGGTTAGACTTAACCTTTGACAATCTTTCAAACTCAAGATTTTACAGTTGCAAACTTCCTATTTCAATGTTCATTCCATACCATGCTTGTTGGTATAGTACTAATAGTCAGAAAAGAAATCATTCCAAAGGATCACAAAGAATGAACTTATAGGACCTTTCTCTTTGGAACACTAGAGTAAAGAATGTATACAGTTGACATAACATGAGGTGAAAGTAACTTGTTCAGAGATGCATAAGACAATTAAAAAAACTACTATAAAATTTAATACTAGTAGAGGAAGATGGGGTAGATAGGAATATTTAATTGATATGTTTCTAAATTTCAGATTTTTTTCCCAACATTTTAAACCTTTTTTTCCCCTTTTTTTTTCTGCTTTTTGGAGGGAGGGCAATTGGGGTTAAGTGACTTGCCCAAGGTCACACAGCTAGTTTTTGTGTTAAGTATCTGGGGCCAGATTTGAACTCAGATCCTCCTGACTCCAGGGCACCACCTAGCCTCCCCCATTTTAAACATTTTGCTGCAAAGGACTTACCCAATTAATGAAACTCCAAGTGGGTAAAATCAAATTCAGAAAATGTCACAGATCTACATTTTGTGTTGTGTATTCTCAAAGTCTATATAGCACAGATTATATAATACATAATGCTCGTTAAACCAGAGGTTGCTCTAAGACAGGGATTCTTAAGCTTTTTCCACTCAGGATCCCTATCAGCACTTCTTAAACTATGGGTCATGACCCCATATGTGGTCTACTCACAGTTTGAGAAGCTCCCCTGTATCTAAATAATAGAATTGATGCATTAATCTCCTTCTTCACATATACATATGCACCCCTCTGAATGAAAATAAATCATATAATTTCATTTAGCCCCCTCCCCCAGCTAAAATCTTCCCTTCCTTCAAGGCCCATCACAGTTATTACTCCCTTCATATTTTTTTTTACTATTCTATCTAAACAATGTTTACCTCTCCCTTTCTTGAATTCCTAGGATACATCATCCGAATGGCACCATTCAGTACTTGACTTCCTAATCTTTCTGAAAGCCACTTGGAAATAGGAAACCCCTCCTGTTAAGTCCTTTTTGATTTATCTGTATTCAGCCTAAGAATATCTTAGAGTTGTCACTGTATCTGGAATGCTATGTAAATATGAATTCAGTACTTAACTGCTAAAGCACACCCAATAGTCTCTCAGAACCAGATTGGTTAATATGCCTTCCCATCTTCTTTGTTTTTGCCAATTAGTTGTTTTTAACTGCTAGATACAGGGAATTAAAGTGATATGAGGATTTCTTTAGTTTACTAAATGTAGGTTGAAGGCCCAAAGCTATATTTGGAGGAATAGAATTATACTAGTGAATAAATATTACAAAGCAATGTTGTTTTTGGTGGATTATCTAATTGAAATAGGGTAAATTTACTACATAATCCTTCTAAAACTGGGGTTAATACACTAGGAAAACCATCAGGTTTTTTTTAACATAGCCCTAAATGATTTGGGGTTAAGCTCTTAGAGCATAGGCAAAACCTAGATACAAACTTTCTCTATGAGTTTAAGATGATTTAAACTGTTTAATCATTTGTGTCCATTTCAAATCGATGCTCCACACAGCTGCCAAAATAATCTTCCTCTATCAGTGCTTGACCCTCTCATTCTCCTGCTCCAAAGTCTTCTATAGCTGCCCATTGCCTCCAGGATAAAATATACACTCTTCTGTTTGGCATTTAAAGCCCTTCACAATCTGACTCCCCTCTACTTTTCTATATTTATTTCATATTACTCTTTCAGTGTATGTTACATTCCAACCAGTCTGGCATACTTCACAATGCTCAAATGCAAAGTTCCTTGTTATGCCTCTTTTCCTTTTTAAAGTCTGACCCCAGCACTTAAAATACACTCCCTCCTTCCCTCCACCTCTTTAGTTTCCATCAAAGTTCAGCTCAGGTGCCTACCACCTGCTATGGGAAGCCTTTCCTAATACCCCTTCTCAAATTTTCTTGTACTTACTTGTTTACATGTTGACACCCCCAATAGTATAATAACATTAAGGGAAATGTTTCATTTTTCTCTCTATAACCTCAGCATCTTACACATTGTGGGCACCTGGTCAAAAAAGAATGGGCTAGCTAATAGATGATCTAAGTTTTTAGCCAGAGCTACTCACTAGGACCATCAAACTAAGGTGGAAAGGGAGAGCTTAAGATGAGGGAGTACCTGCACTGATGGAAAAAAAAAATCTTTCAAAATGCTGAAGTAACATATTGATCAGATTTTTCAACTACGTGCCAACTAAATTCTTCCTCCAAATAAGTGTGCAGGTTTGAGCTTAGCTGATTTACCCTTCAGTATAGATTTATTTCAATGCAACACGCTTCAGAGATATGATCAACTAATATTTTACAGTGTACAGTATTCCAACACAGAATCAGTAGGACCTATAAATTAGAGAAAATCTATAGCATTAAGTTTATAGGCGATGCTTTAAAAATATATTGAATTCTATAAAAACACAGATGGTATCACTGAGGAACCAAAATGACTAACAACCCTATAAATAATTATAGATAATGTTCATGTGTTTACAGAAACTATGACATAATTATAGAAATGTATTTTTTAAGACTACAATTCATTAAAACTCCTGTATTACTACAAGATGGGTAGGTCTGTTGGGATCTTATATTTGGGAAATCAATCACTTAGACAATTAGATTCTTGAACATTTATCACTCTATTTTGGTAAATTAGTTATGCTGAGATTGCCTAAGATGCCACAAGAAGTGAATTAAAGGCTACTTCTCTGCAAAGCATGAGAGTTTCAGTTCAATTATTTCTAGGCATCAGGGAGTTCTCATAACAACTCCAGGATGCCACTCATAAAGTTCCTGCTCCTATGAATGGGCTTTCAGGGGCTAAGGTTAAAATCTATTCCTCAGGTAATAAAAACCATGGACTTAGAGCTAAAAGGGACCATTTAATCCAATCCTCTCATTTTACAGAGAAGGAAGCTGAGACCCAGAGAAGTTAGTACCTTGCCAAAGGTCACACACATAGTAATCGTCAAAGATGATATTTGAATACATGTTCTCTAATGTCAGAGCCACTAATGTACCAAACTGAATCCTGAGTAATGCCGCAGGACACTACGTGAATAGGAAGACCTATTTTTGTCATTTCATGAACTTATTATTGTTAAAACTGAGGACAAATATAAGTATATAACAGATATGTAAAGTAAATTCAAGATAATTTCTGGGAGAAAGGGACTGCTAACTGCAGGAATCAGGAAAGGCCTTATGTCAGAGACAGCATTTGTGCTGAGCTTTGAAAAAGCTAGGGCGTAAACAGTGAAGAGGGAGTGATTTTCAGGCAAGAAGGACAACTTGTGTCCCATGTGGGAAATACTGATATCCAGACTGATATGCAGTTGTATGGGCAGTCCATCCAGCTGAGATATAGAAAATAGATACACATATGCATATATGTGTGTATGTATGTTTATATGTATATGAACTATTTTTACATGTTTTTGCTGATAGGATAAGCTCCATAAAATCAGAATTATCTTATTTTCGTCTTTGAATACTTAACACCTAGCACAGGAGTTAAAACCATATAGTAATCATTTAATAAACGTCTGTAGACTGATCCATCCATTTGGTTTTTCCTGAGTGAATGATTAGACCAAACTTTAAGAAATCATGGATCTCATTTAGGAGGTCCTATAGTATTCTGGGGCTTTTTACCATCAGCATAATACCATCTACATACAGGAATGTAGTGCCTCACTATCTCTTGGAAATCTCTCTTCAATTTGTAATCTACACTGGACAAATTCCCTAACATCTTTAATTAGCGCTCGCTCTCTCTCTCTCTCTCTCTCTCTCTCTCTCTCTCTCTCTCTCTCTCTCTCTCTCTCTCTCTCTCTCTCTCTCCCTCCCTCCCTCCCTCCCTCCCTCCCTCTCTCTCTCTCTCTCTCTCTCTGTCTCTCTCTCTCTCTCTCTCTCTCTCTCTCTCTCTCTCTCTCTCTCTCTCCACAATACTAATAATCAGAAAATCAGAAGGCCTTCAAAGTTCTTTCTATTTTTATACCTTTAAAGGAATCTTATATTGTTTTGACATGAATTTTTTGCTTTGTCAAATCAAATGCAACTCCAGTCAATTTTATTATAAATATGTTGTTGATGATGAAAAAGGAAATAGGTAAAATAACAGACAGTGACACAGACTTTAACTATTTACTAAAGATATTGAACTGATGCAAAAACAAAGAGACCAACGGCTTAGAAATTTCCATATTTATAAAATACAATCTTTTTGCCAAGCAGAGAGACATTATGCCCAAAAGCAACACTGGTTTAGAACATAAATTTGTCTGTACAATTTAATGTAACAGTTCAAAATTGTAAGCTGCACTACCCTGCCTCATAAAACAGAGGGAAGCAGTGAAGGGATAAACAGATTTGAAGTAAATTAGTAAAATATCCAACTAATTCAATTCATTCTGAAGACATTTAAGGATAAAAATAGAACAGGCCAAAAAAAATTTTTTTAAGATATATAAACTTGTATTTAAGGATTTTTTCTCAATAAATCATATTAACAAGAATAAAAATCATGATTCTAACATTAAAGAAAAAGTCTTTGATAAAATGCAATGCCCATTTCTGTTAAAAAAAAAAAAACTACTCAGATGAAAGGTAGACACAGAGAGAACAGAAAGAAGCTTATAAAGAATTACAGAAAAGCTGAATAGCTTTGAAAGTTACATGTTGAATTTATTATATACTTAAAAGTAAACTCTATATGACAGAAATTCACAATTTAAGGTGTCATCCTCCCTTTCTGTTCTAATATATATATATATATATATATAAATGCTAATTTTATTTGGTGTTGAAAATCAGTATTTTTTAAATGTCATAATTTTTTTTAAAGCAATTGGGGTTAAGTAACTTTCCCAAGGTTACATGGCCAGTTTGTGTGTGTATGTGTGTGAGAATCTGAGATCTGAGGCTGGAACCGATCCTGGGTCTTCCCGACTCTGGGGCCAGCACTCTTACTCACTGTGCCACCTAGCCGCCCCAATGTCATAATTTTTTAAAAAATATTTTCTCCATCAATGATTATGGGGGCATCAGATTTAGACTCTAATATCCAATCCCTGATGTGCTGAAGCAGAAATAACACTAAAGAAAACAAAAAAGAGAAATAAATTTGTATTAAACCAAATATACAAAAAGGACATCCCTGCTTAAGACAACACAATTCCAGAGATATCAGGAAAACTAATTCTCAAGAAATGTGAACAAAAGGAGGATATAAAACATTTGAAAAACTATGGACATTATTTTACAATGATAGAGAGAGCCATAGAGAGACAGACGGAGACATAGAAAGACAGGGAGAATCAGTGAGAGATGCATGCAAAGAGAATGAGAAAGAGGGAGACTAAGAGGTAGAGAGATCAGAGACAGAGACAGCAATATAAGAAAATATCAATGACTATATACCCATAGAGCTATGTTTCTATCTCTTCACAGTCTTTAGAAGTAATATCTCCCTAATCCCCCCCCTTGCCCCCACATGTATTTTAGAACATCCTCAATAAAGGTATTAGTAGGAAACAAGTTTTCACAAATGCTGTTTTACAAGAGACATCACCTTATAGCTATATTATTTTCTGAAAGTTGCAGAGAACACAAAATCCCATTGTTATCATTGTTTATTGGCTATTTTTAAAAGTATTATTCAATAGAGCAAAACACCACCTTAAGGGTAGCTGACAAAGTGGAGACAAAAATTGTGGAGAGAGAATAAACTAAATTGCTAGTTTCATCTCTAGTTGAATGATTGTAGTGACTTTACCATGAAAATGTCATCCCAGAGTAGGTATTTTAGTTTATTACGCACACTAGATTAGCACATTGTGCTTGGTTGGCCAATTACAAAGCTAATGTCTAACATTGGCCCATTATCCAATATTGGCCATATAAAATAGGGAAATAAATAAAATAGAAAAATAAATTATGTTGTTACTTCTATAAAATTCTTTTTAAATTTTACTTATGATGTGAAACCACTATAAAATAAATGGGTTAAAATAAAACAGTATCCTACAAATGGCTATGACAACTGAACTAAGTTCTTCCCCAACCAATTGAAATACATAAATAGAAAATCTAATTTTTAATCCATTAATTAAAATGTGAAACTGGGTCTATCTTAACCCGGGTTATTTTTATCTTAAATGAAATTTCATCTTAGAAGAAACATAAGAATAGTTAGCATTTAGATAATATTTTAATTAAGGTTTGCAAAATACTTTAAAATATAAACTCATTTTATCATCCCAACAACACTGGGCGGCATGGGCTATTATTATCTCCATTTTACAGAGGAGGACACCAAAGGTGACAGAGGTTAAGTGACTTGCCTAGGGTCACACTACTAGTAAGTGGCTAGGTTTAGATTTAAATTCAGATCTTCCTGACTCCAGGTCCAGCACTCTATCATTCTAGCACCTAACTGCCTCTACTTACATAATGTTCAAGTAGTACAATATGTTAAGCCCCATGTGTCCAACAGTCAATGAGCCAAATATGTCTAAAAATAAATTTGTAAAAAAAATTTCCCTTAATTTATCCAGCACACATGAATTAGTATGTTAGTGGCCATAACTACCCTGCCAACAGCTACTAATGTATAGCTGACTGCCACCAGGTGTCATACTAGTAAGCTTAGATAAATTAGTCATTTTAATTGAAATTATATTATATTCTATAATTAAATTCAAACATTCTGCACACTCACAAAATTTTGATCACATAATCTATGACTGAAAACAAACAAATAAGCTGCCCCTTTACCAGCTAATTACAGCTGCTTATTATCAAAAACTACTTTCTTTTTTCATGGAGTGAGGGGAGAATCACTTCTAATTTTATTGATGTGTTTTGTTTTTATATTACATACATTCACAAATTATTCCTATGTTGTGAGAGATCTCTTCTAACAAAGTAAAACAGTTAAGCAAAAACTAGTAATACAGTGACCTTGTCTGAAAGTGCAGGCAACTTTCACATTTGTATCCCTTCCCCATCTCTCTATTTTTTTAAGGGAACAGTTATCCATTTTCTCTCCTTCTCAGCCCTCACCTTACTGAAAAAGAAAAGAAAAAAAGCACATTTCTTGTATCAAATATGCATAGTCAAGCTAAACAAATTCCTCTGATGGCTGTATACAAAAATATGTGTCTCATTTTACACTGTAAATGTATCATCTTTCTAATGAATTGAATGTTTCACATTCCTCTGGAATAGTGAATCACCATTGTATTGATCATAGCTTTCAAAGTTGCTTTGTTTTTACAATTTTGTCCATGTATAAAATGTTTTCCTGGTTCTTCTCACTTCATTTGGTATTAGTCTATATACTGCTATTGAATTTTCCCAGCAGTTTTTGTCAAGTAGGAGAGTCCATATACCAGTATCTGGGGTCTTGTGTTTATTGAATACTAGGATATATTTTGCAGATAATCTGTTCCACCAATTTATCTCTCTACTTCTTAACTAATACTAAACCATGCAAACTGCAAAGCATGTACAAACATATATATTAGAAGAGGGAATTTCTAGAGGAAGAGCTCCCTCCACTTCTCTACCTATAAAATTTGAGGTCTAGAACAACAATCAAATCCTTAAAGGAGAGATTATTTTAATCACTTTCAACACAAGAGAAATATATCCAGGGAGTATTTCTGTAATGCTTTTTTTTTTTTGGAGGGCAGGGCAATTGGGGTTAAGTGACTTGCCTGAGATCACACAGCTAGTAAGTGTTATGTGTCTGAGGACAAATTTGAACTCAGGTCCTCCTGACTCCAGGGCCGGTGCTCTGTTCACTTCACCACCTAGCCACCCCTAGGGAGTATTTCTGGGTGAAAAGCTAATTAAACTTTTTGAATAAGGTCATTAAAAGTAGAAGTCATGATGATGACAAAGATGCCTAATCAAAATAAAGAACAACAATGGAGGCAGTGTCAAAGACATTGGAAAGCCCAAGTAACAAAGTCTACAAATTATCCATCTTACATTGTGCTTAATAGGAATCTTAACCAAAATAGAATGGGGGGGGGGGCGGGGTGGAGTATTTACTGCAGTTGGAAATCAGAACAAAAGATCATTCAAACAAAATAACTATCCTCTAAAACTAAGGAATACAAAGACTATATACTTGCTCTCTGCAATAGCAAAGTCATTATTACTGGGTTTAGAAGGTATCTAGGATCTTAAAGAAAACATCTTTGCTGATTGTGACTCTTTTAGGGAGAAAGTCCAAAACTTCATGTTAGACAAAATATATCTTCCTGGAAGAAAAAAATATATTGACCACAGCAAAGGATCAGTATTAGATCACAGAAAACAGTTAATAACAATTCATATTTCTATAGTGCTTTATAGTTTCCAAAACATTCCTTACAACAACTTTAAAATGTACTTCATTTTACAGATGGGGAAATTGAGACTCAGGGAGTGATCTAATTTTCCCAGGATCAAACTATTCATTAGTGTTAGGAAAAAAAATCACTTCAACCCTACTCTGCCTGCTTAGACCCTCTAGAGCTAAGAACTCTTACCCCTTAGTTTTATTCATAAAAAAGTAAAATACCAAAGTTCCAACTTTCAATGCCATTAATAACAGATTTAAAGTCAACATACTTCCTTGAGCAACACTGTCTGATCTAAGTATTTCAAAAAATCTTCATAGCATTCAGTTCAATTCAATAAACATTTATTAAACATAGAGTACTGTGTTGGGTACTGAGGGAATACAAAGATGAATAATGCATTGTTTGTACCCTTGAGTAACTTCTGTCCAGTAAGGGATATACCCTAGCTAAAAGGTTACCCTAAGATTCAAAGATACTCCAGGTGTTAATAGACTGTCTAATGTCAAAGGATCACAGATCTAGAGCTGGAAGGGACCTCAGAAGCCATTAATCTAACTCCCACACCTTATATATGAGGAAACTGAGGCCCAAAGAGGTCAAATGACTTTCCCAAGATCACACAGTTGTCAAAGCAAATGTTGAGATATAAACCCAGATCCTCTCTGACTGCCAGCCAGAGCTCTTGCTCTGTCTCTCAACCATTCCAACACTTCATTCATCAGCAAACGTTTAAGTTGGACCTACTGTGTGCAGAGTTCTCTTGGAGGTTACACTCTAGTGATAAGACACAAACTGACAATTATAATATAATACATAACATGTATATTATATAATATTATAATATAAAATATTACAAAAAAGCATTAGCTATAAAACTAGATATCTTTACTGACTCCAAGGAGGTGGCATTTGAATTGGATTTTAAAGAATGAATAGAAATTTCACAGGTAAAAATAGGACAGATCACAGGAAAAAGCAGAAGAAAAGACATGGATGTGGGAGATTGGAGAGATTGGAGAGGAGGCAGAAAAACCTGGTAGGAGGCCATAGACCCAGATTGTGGGAATGTGGATGTAGCAGTGGAAATAAACAGGAGGGGAGGGATTCGGAAGAGGCAGATTGATGGTATTTGACTGAATGGATGTGGAAAATGAGGGAGGGAAGAGACAATATCACTCGTAAGACTTTGAACATGGGAAATAGAATAAATTGTAGGGCCATCAATAGAAACAGTGAAATCAACAAAAGGGGCAGAGGAAGAGAATACACTCAGCGGTAGACATGCTCAGTAGAGTGCCAGATAATTGGTCATTCTGTGGAAAGTTCCTGAAGATGCCTTGAGATGTGAACCTGAGGATCAGAAACAGATCAAGGCCAGAGATATAGATCAGGGAGATACGTAAAGGCAGATGGATAATAAAAGAATATCATCATGAAAGAATGTGATTGATAAGAGAGAGGGTGTAGGGAAAGTGGAGAGCCAAAGACAGACCCTTTGAGAATGGCCATATGGTTATAATCACAGATCATCACAATAACACAGTTCAGAGATCTATGGGGTATTTCATGTTAACAGAGTCTCCAAAGAGTTGAACATTATATGGTCAGCCAACCAGTGATGCTTTTAATTAAATATTGTCATGATAACTGACAGGTTAATGATCGCTAGCTCAATAAATAAGGGACAATGGACACTGAAAGAATATCTTAATCCTCTCTATTCATTACAAATTCAACATAAGAAAATGGTCCCAGGAAGCTTTCTAAGGAACCCAAATACATACTGCCACTCTAGAAACAAAGGAATAATAGCTCTAGAAAACAATGGGATCCTTACAATGCTATTCAGTATCTCTTTCACTACCTCCTCACAAAAAAACTGGGGGAATGGAAAACATTCAGAGGTGTGTTGGTAAATGTTTAACAAGCAGCTTCTGAGAGGGGGTATATTCATGACATTTTATGTTTAACCTGTAATATTAACATTTCATATTAGTTTCTTAATGCTAGACAATTAAGAAAACAATCAACCAAGGCCTGATTTATAATGTTTGCTGATTTCCAAAGTATAAATGATCACACTGAAAATTTAAGTTTCAGAGCCTGAGCTGGGTTAGTACCATAAATGCCTAAAGGTGGTTATGGTTTAGGCCCAGATAGAGGGGAGACTGGGGAATGAAGAAATTGTTGGAGTGTACTTCCCCCAGTTTTATAGTAAAAGTTTCCAGTGAAATTTGGTAGAAATCCCAAATGCAACAGGTTGACTATTAATTAAGGCTCAAATAGAGGAGGGACTAGGGAAAGCACAATCCCCCAGGCTTGTTAAAAAGAAGCCATTAGTTTAACATATGTAGGTAGAGGACGCAGGAGAAAAAACACTCCCTTTGCTGGAGACCTGCCACTTGGAAGTGGCTATTATTAGGAACTAGCAGAATATAAACCTGCCCAATATTTATGGGAGCTAAGTAATTGTGGGAAAAGAGTTGTCTAGGGGACGATGGAAGGGTACCAGTTCAAGCCAGAATCAATCTGGTACAGCAGAAAGAGCATGTGCTCAAATCCTACTTATAATGCTTCCTACCTCACTGACCTAGAACAAGACACTAAACCTCTGGCCATATTTTAAAATGGCAGTAATAATCTTTGTGTTACCTACCACTCAGGGCTATAGTGGGGAAAATGAATAACTTTTAAAGAGTCGTGGAAATATAACTGTTGTCTCTATTACTGTCCCAAAATATCTTCCCTCACCATGCTGATAGGCTGCTACTAGAAAGTCACAGTATTGCTGTTTTGAGCGAAGGGCCATGTTTCTTGCTAAAAATTCAACATTACTTAGGAATGTTGCAATAGTTCAGCCTGGTGGTGAGAAGAACCTGTTCTAAGGCAGTGACAGGAGGGATAGAGAAGAAGCAATAAGATAGACTGAAGAGCTGTAGTGGGTAGATCTGACAAGCTGGAAAATGGTTGGTCATAAGTAAGAAAGGAGGAAGAAAGGGTTAAAGATAACCTAAGCTTTTGAATAAGAGATCAGAGGTGAATGGCAAAGGGTAGGCAGACTCTGAGGTCAGCAGAAAGAGCTGGAGCTCTCAGACTAACCTTACAGACGCAGAGCTCTCTCTGCCATGGAGCTCATACCTGAGAGCACTGGCTTCAGAACCAGACTTGGGGTCGATCAAATCCAAGTTCAGCTGCTCACTATTCAAGTGGAAAGTCATTTCCTCCCCTATAAAATGGGGGGGGGATTTTTATTAGTTCCAAGCCCTCTTCCAGCTTAAGTCCTACCAAAGAGGTCCTCTGAATCCACTCTGTGGGGGACAGGTGATTCAATGTCTTCAGAAGCTGTGCCTGTGAAGGCCAAGCTCTGGTAAGTCTCAGCAGACTTGAAAGAAAAACTGAGTACAGCCTTAGTGATGGTTGATGTGTGGGGCTGTCTAGACACAGCTACCTTTGCAGAGCCTCACTACCGGTTTATCCGCAGAGTGATCACTTTTCCAGTCACTTCAGTTCACTAAAATCATCTACAAAGGTGCACCAGGGCTGCAATCTAGATCAGTGGAGGGGCTAGAGATACCTAAGAAATCATGGATCCTAGAAGTATTGTGGTTACCTGGGATAGATGCCATGTAACACCATCAGGAACATATGATTAAGAGCTAGAAGAAATCTTAGAATCCAGCTAATCTTCTTTATTTTGAATATGAGAAACCTGGATCCTAATGAGATTAAGTAACTTGCTTGAGACTTTGTGTGTGTGTGTAAAGAAATAAAATTGTATTTGACAATTACATATCTTCTGTCTTCAAATTCAGTACTTTCTCCTCATCCTTCCTCCCATACCCTATTGCAGTTTAAAAGAATCCCAGAGTTTCAGTGCCTTATTGACCACCAAAACATTTGTCTAATATTAACTTGCATTTGTAAAGCAAAGAGTTTTCTTTAAAATTTTTTATCAGTAGAAAGTAGGATCCGATGGAATGTCACACATAGCTACATCAGCACTGTTAAAAATACTGCCTGGTTTGGGGATATCTGGTCCCTAGATAGTGACTGTTCTTTCCCTTTCTACCTATTTATGAGATGGTCAGAAAGACACTAAGCAACAGTCTGGGATTCAGCATTTTCAACAGCAGTACTATGCATTATGTACTATGCAGACTTACATTATTATTGGAGAGCTTTTATCTTTTGGGGAAATAATGTCAAGTTGGGGGGAGGGGAAGATTGCCTCTGGCATCTGCTACACATGATCTGCTTCACTGTCAATCGGAAATAGGCCCACAATATTAACAACTCATTAAAAATGGTTACCAACCTGACCCCCAATAGTTCAGCCAGTCAGTGACATTAGTAGAAAAGAGGAAAAGGGGAAGATCTCTTTCTCCTACATTTGTGTCCCCTATAGCTATTTCTGGGTCCTTACTAGTAAATAAAAATCTGTACATGTGACACAGGTTTGAAAGGAGAGAAGGGAGGAAGAAAAGTATGCAGCAGAGAGCACTTAGGAACATATCATTTCAGAGATGAAAGGATCTTAGAGGAACTGAGTCCAACTCCATCATTCTCCAGAGGCCTCTAATACATGAAGTGACTTAAGGAATGGTAATACTAAAGTGGAGGAAGTGACCAGAGAGCAGATTGACAGCTCTGTACCTTTAAAAGAATGACAGGAGAAAAGGGATTCACAGAGGGAAAATTCCCAAGACAGACTTCACCTGCTTTAAAATTCTGCCTGTGTCTTCCCATTAACAAGACACACATCTTTCCCAATTTTATCATTTACCAACCAGAATATTCTCAGTGTAAGGTAATTTGGTCTGGTGGAAAACACTGGACCTAGATTCAAGAAACCTAGCTTCTAGGTCTCTAAGATTTCACTAGCCACTAGTCCTTGGGCAAGTCATTTTATACCTCTCTGAATTTGTTTTGCCCATATTTCCCTATGTAGTTAGGTGAAACAGTGGATAGAGCATTAGACTTGGAGTCAAGAAGACTTCAGTTAAAATCCTGCTTCAGACATTTACTTAGCTGTGTGATTTTGGGCAAGTCACTTAATCTTTCTCAGCCTCAATTTCCTCATCTGTAAAATAAAGATACTAATAGCACTTACTTTCAAGGGTTATTATGTGGATCAAACAAGATATTCATATAAATATACATACACATATATGCACATACATATGTGTACATATATGCAAAGATATGTAAGGTATATGTATAAACACTTTTCAAGCTTTAAAATTCTATATAAATGTTGTTACGATTTTACAAGTAGGGATAACAACTAATATCCTGGTGGGCTCATGGAGTTGTTGAGAAGATCTGATGTAATGATGGATCTATGTGCCTCAGTAAACTATAGAGGATGTTGTTACTAAGGAAGGAAAACAGTGTTTGGAGATCATATGATAGTTTTCACAATTCAGACACTGTTCTCAGAAATCACAGATTCCCTTGAGTTCAGCTGGTTTTCATTAAGGTTTCAAGAGAATGAGACATTTTTAGACTTGAGTCAATCTGAGTTCTTATAACACAATCTGAAAAAGTTATCACTTAAAGATAACCAATGCTACCTACAAACAGAATGATGAACTGCACTAACTGGGCTTTAGATTTCAATTTTTTTTTTTCCTATCCCTACAACCACAGCTCTTAATCAACATTATCTGACAAGTGTCATAATATTATCAATCAGTTCTTCTCCCTCAAAAAATCAACTTGTAGAAAAATTATCCAGATTAGGGTTGGTTCTTCTGGTCTATACTTAAAAGTGTGAAAGAACAAATGGGGTCCCCAACACACATAAACCTAGAAAAGACTTGACTATTTTTAAGTATCTTCACTCACTTCAGCTTAGGTACTAGAATTTACCACCTACTTCCCTCTCCAAACCCCAAGCAACAAACCTTCATGGAACTACTGCATAAAGTGGAATTAGACAAAATAGACTGGATATGTATGAATTGATGCAAAGGGAAATAAGCAAAACTAGAAAAATATACATAACTACAACAATGTAAATAGAAAGGAAGGGAAGGAAACAAACTTGAGTGTTAGATAATAGATAATTATAATGACCAAGCTAGGTTCTGAAAAAGAATTGAGAAATGCATTTCCTTCACTTTGAAGGGGTTACAGAGAAACATTACATATACTGTCAGATTCTACAGATGTTTGACAAGTTGCTTTTCCTCTGGTACAAGGGTAAGAGATATACTGTAGTTGGAAATTAAACAAATTATATCAACAAAAAATGAAAAGTTAAAAAGAAGCAATCTGGACAAATTCTGTGCATGTTCATGTCTTCTGAGGAGGTACAAGCCACCCCTATACTCCAAGCCTGAAGAACTGCAAAGTTTGGGTTAGACACAGACCAGGTGGACAAAGGTTAAAAAAGTGTTCACCAAGTTATTGAGACCTCCTTCAACCTGTAGTTAAGTATTTAAGCTGTGAAACTCGTAGCACTTCACAGATTTATATGCATATTTCAGGGCAGTAATGCCAACTATGGAGCAGAGGAATCAAAAAGACCAATAGTACCAAAGCCTATACCCATCAATGACTCCCAGTGGGGGAGGAAGGCCTGGGGCACTGGGATCCCATCATCACTCCATGCCAAACAACACCTGAATCTTTCAAAGCCTGGGGGAAAGGACTGTACAACTTAAAAGAGCACAGTTATGATAAATGATATGTGGGTGTAAATGAGAATATAAATTACCTAATGTCCATATGCAGTATTGAGATAATGTTATAATACACTGAGCAAATAGCTACATCAGCAAATAACAAAAATGCCTGAGACTGAAACAAGTCAGGAGACTGACTGACCATTCCCCAACCCAAGCACAATATGCTCTATAGTTACTGCACGCAATGATATGCCACATTTTTATTTAACAGAACCTAAATGCTGCTGGCATCATATCTCCATTCCTACAGTCCCAAATTTTGTCTCCAAAACCACGTGATATGAATCTTGAGTCTCATTCCCCTTTGTGGGGACTATGAATCTATTATCCAGGAATTTATCTTACCCCTTCTTTAACCTATTAATCTTTTCAGACTATATTATCTCAGGTGATTATGTTTGCTACTCGTGTCATTTTCCTTAAAATTGTCTTGAATTACTTCTTTCTTGCCTCAAAGGGATACCCCCTGCCTACTCCTAGTTTTCAATGATTTGACATGCAAGCCTGGGATAACCACCCTCTACATGACTGTTCACAATATGTTTTACCTCTAAATGCAGTCCCCTGATTTGCTTTAGGGTTAAAACGTCCTAATATTTTAGAACTTATCTCTGTATCAAAACAATAGATTGCCATAGCTGGAAAGAGCATTTTAGATCATCTCACCCAAACCCCATTTAACAGCTGAAAAAACCGACACCCCATCAAGAAGAGTAACTGGCTTAAGATCACAAACTGATAAATAGGAAGGGACAGAGGATCAGAGAGCTGGAAAAAAAAAAAAAGAATTAGAGGTCATCTAGTCAAAGCCCCTCACACTGCAGATGAGGAAAGCAAGGCCCAAACTGTCGAAATGACTGGTCCAAGGTCAACATAAGTAGTAAGGAACAGAGATGAGATTGGGAAACCACTCTGAATCCATCACTCTTGCCACTGCAAAATGATGAGTGGCAAAGGCAAAAATGGAAGGCCAGTAGCCCTGCCACACCACGCCACAGCACAGCCTCTCCTGCCAGTTAACCCTGCTGTATTTTCTCTAACACCACTATTTCTTAAGGGTACATGCCCCAGAAGTTGTTCGGGGTTAGCAGATCATGCTTCTCTTTAGCCTTACAATGAGCTCAGGTCCTCTTCTTCCTTAGGATGGTGGGAAACCCTAGAAAACTTGTTTTTAGTGGAACAATGTCAGGAGCTGTTGGACAATACGCCATGGGAATGGGGCCCCCTCCGAAGTATCCTCTTTGGAAAGCATCCTCTTTGGTGGATCATCCTCTTGGGAAGAAGGCATTTTAACACCTGCCTATATAGCAAGGACACCCTGGGGTCGCAGGAGAGGGAGGCATAGACGTAAATTCTCTCCAACTGCAGGGAGGAGATTTCCTGCCCCAAGGTAAAGCACTAGTTCAGGGGCAGAAGGGTGTTACGAAGCGGGAAGGAGACTCTCAAAGGTCAAGACACAGGATGTGCCTTCAATTCCAAACACCAAACAAACTCAGTGGAGAAGGGGTCGTGCAGGGCCAGGAAAAAGCCTGGGGTCCCCCCCAATCTGTCCCTGCCTTTCTCCCCTTCCTAGCAGCTGGGATGGAGGGTAGTATTCCTGGATTAGGAGCTCTGCACCCTAAAAGCCTGACTCCAGTTCTTGTGCCCCATCCATAGCCTCGCACCCCTCCACCGGGGTGGTACTGCGCCGAACTGACCCTGGTGCAATAAAGGCTCTAAAGCTCAAATACAGAAGCAGATGACCCATTTTAACTGACCAAAGTGAGAAATGAAAAGGAGCAGCGCTGGCCAGGGTCTTGTCCTTTTCCCTCTCTCATCCCCAGCTAGCTCCCCTCAAGAATCATCTTGTGCTCCGGGACTCCCCTTCTTCCCTACCTTGGCGCCTGCCTCTTCGGTCTTTCTCTTGGAACACCAGTAGCAGAGAACGCAGGGGGCCGGTGCAGCGGGAGCCCTCCCCTCCTCGTCCTCCCATGGCAAAGGAGTGAGCCGTGCCGGGGAAGGGAAAAGCGCTTAGTTCTTCGGCCCGTCAGCCCCCAGAAGGAGCGCGGGAGGGCAGGGAGGAAGGAAGCGAGCAGAGAAGAAGGGGAGGGGGCCCTGCTGCCGCGCGCCAGTGGGCCCACGGTGCTCGGGCTGGGCCGGGGGCGCGGGCTTTCCCGGGGCAGCGACTGGTGGACGTTACACAGAGCCTGCGTTAAACCCGGGCACCGGGGTGCACTAGTGGTTTGCAACCGGGAGGGGAGGGGAGAGTAAGGGAAGGAGAGGGGCGGCGCCCGGTTCTGGGGCCCCTGCAGGAAAGTGAGTGAGTGAGTGAGTGAGTGAGTGAGTGAGTGAGTGAGTGAGTGAGTGAGTGTGTGTGTGTGTGTGTGTGTGTGTGTGTGTGTGTGTGTGTGTGTGTGTGAAAAACCGTGTCCATCCTGCGGTTCGAGCCCACCATTCAGGGACCGTTTACGGGTTCCTTTTTCAAGAGGGGACACAGTGGTGGCGATGCAATGACCTTGCCTTAAGGAAGACACTCAAGATAGTGACTGAGGTAGAGATGTGATGCGTTATATCCCTGAGTACGCAAGAGCGTACACCTTCCAGGACACCCCTCGACACCCAGGACACCTAGGCTAGGAAAATGGAGCCAAGCTGACTGTGACCTCCAGTGTCCCATCCTCCCCACCATGCCCCATATCTTCACAGAGGACTTTTCCCATTACTTCTTCATTAACATTTCTAGAGCAAATATACAACTATCCTTGCATCATTTTGATTTGTAGAGAGCTGAGATTTTCTTCAAAAGAAAAAAAAATGTGCTTCTTAAATGAGATATACTGCTGTATTAACTGTATTGTAGTGAGAATCACTCATTACCATAAGGTTGCCCACCGATTGATCAATCTTTTAGGCTACAGCAACTCATAAAATTTGTCTTGAACTCCAGGCAAGTAAGTGAAAGAATACTCACACTGATTAAATCTCAGATTTAATTTTTAAGTATTGGAGTATAATTAGAACACACAGGATTTATCTTATTCAGAAGAGTTAACTCACTTGTGGAAGTAAAGATGGGTTATGATGCAACCATTCCTTTTCAAATTCAGTGTTTTCTATATTTCTGATACCCCTAGGTTAAATTAAACTATGAAATTTGTCATTCTGTCTGCTGACTTCACTTTTTTTTCCCCTCAGCACCAGCAATGTCTTCTCACAAAATATGTTTCCCAGGAAGGTGAGAGGCCTCAAGGAAGGATAAAGCTGGTGCCACCATTCAGCTATATGCACTTTGTATAATATAATGAAATCAAGTTTGTGGATAATTAAAATCATAAAAGACAGTATTGTTGATTTCAGGTGATCCACATAATGGATGTGTTGCAACAATGGTGTATATGGATACTAATCAAGATTTAGAGTTGGGAGGGATTTTAGCTCACATCTAGTACAACACCCTAATTTTACCAAATAGGAAACATAGGCCCATGGAGGTAACAAAAGTAGGGAGCAGCAGATTCTTGATTTGAACTCAGGTCCTGGACTACAAAGTCAGTATTCTTTCCAAGGTGCCATACTGACTTGAGTTGTTGGAAAAAAAAAAGCATATAATTAAATTCACAAGAGGTTTTCACTATATAATGCTACAATATGTAATAAATAAGAATACATAAACGAAAAATTACAAGAAACAGAAGCTTGAATGAATCTGTAATTCTTAAGCTCTTGATTTGAGGAAATAACTCTTGACTGAGATTGGTCATTTTATTTTATTTATTTTTTTATATATTTATTGTTATACTATATATTATTATATATTTATTTATAATATATTTATTATTATACAGCAAAATCCTGAAAAAAATTGAAATGAGAACAAAATTATGGCTCTGTAACTGTGAGATACTGCCTGGAGTAGGGAATAGAGAACTGACTTCAGAGAAGGGAAATCCTGGGTTCAAATCCAGTCTCTAACAGGCACTTGCTATGTGTTTATGAGCAATCCATTTATCTCCCAGTGTCCTCAGACAACTCTTTACAACTGGATTACAGAATGCTTGCTGACTTATACTGGAAGAGGAAATTTCTTCACCAGGAGTTCCCTAAGGTGATGGTATACAATGCTCAAGAATGATCATACCTAAACAACCTTCCTTAAACACCACTTTCATCATGTCATTGCAATTTTCAAAAATCTATAATGGTTCCCTATGTCAATAATAATAATAGCATTCATATAGCACTTTAAGGTTTGCAAACATTTTACATACATTATTCCATTTGCTCCTCACCATAACACTGTGAGCTAATTTCTATAGGCATTATTAACCCCATCTTATAGATGAGGAGACTGAGGCTTCGATCACTCAAATGACTTGTCCATACAACCTCATACAAGAGTAAAACCTAGGTCTTTCTGATTTCAAGTTGAGTGGTCTATCAACTGGGCCACGAAATCACAATTTTGAACAGCTCTATGGGTGTTTCAAGCCTTCCACCTCTAGCCTCGAACTTATATCTCAATGCAATTCAACTTGAACTCTTTTATCTGTTAAATGAATCTCCTTACTTCCCCAAAAACAAGCCATGGAGATTCCTCTCTTCCCCTTTTTCTTCACATTGTTCCTCCTGGTTAGAATATCCTTTCCCTCTCCTTCATTAATTGAAATCTTACTAGTCCCTAAGAGCTCAGGTTAAACCCTGCGTGAAAGGGAATATGATACTAATATGGGATCTGTTAAAGAAGTAGTTGCTTTCCTCAAGGATGCTCTAAGGACTTTCACTGACCTCAGCACTTCTCTTCTATACCATAAGATTTAGCACTTAATTGTCAGTTTATACTACATTTATTGTTCACTGGCCATTTCATGTTGTTAAATGAGGTGCAACTATGACCACTTTTAAGAATTCCCTACAACTTCCTATGGGGGCCACTAATCTCATTAAGCCCCCTTAGAGCTAGTAAGAATTTTGGAAATCCTCTAATATAGCGCCTTCATTTTTATAGGACAATAACTGAGTACAAATGAGAAGGAAATTATTTTCCTTAAGTCAAAATAAATAGTCCAGCCATGAATGAAGCTGAAGTAGACTTCAGTGCCACTTGTTCCTAGAGAGTGTCAGTCAACAAGCATTTATTAATTGTCTACTAGGTGCTAGTCAGGCACTGTGTTCAGCCCTGGACAAACAACAGAAAAAAAAAAAAACAACTCCCTACCCTCAAAGAGTCAATAGTCTAGGGGAGACAATATGCAAATAATTATGTACAAGTAAGAGGTATACAGGGTAAGTTGGAAATGATCAACAGAGGAAAGGCACTAGTGTTAAGGGGATTAGGAAAATTTCACTATAGAAAGTCATATTTTAGCTGAGACTTGAAGAAAGCCAAGGTGTCAAGGAGACACAGATGGAGAGCATTCTAGGCATGGAAAATGCCATACCTAATTAGCCAGTTAAAATGCATGGCATAGGGGTCTAGTTTGGTCCTTAAAAATAACCCATTTAGGGACAGCTAGGTGGCACAGTGAATAGAGCACTAGCCCTGGAGTCAGGAGGACCTGAGTTCAAATTCAGCCTCAGACACTTAACACAAAAAAACTAGCCATGTAACCTTAGACAAGACACTTAACCCCAACTGCCCTCCAAAAAGCAAAAAATTAAAAATAAAATGCATGGCAGAGGGGGAGGTGGAATGTCTTGTGTGAGGAATAGAAGGGAGACCAGTGTCACTAGATAGCAGAGTACACAGTGAAGATTAGGGAAGGAGGAAGAAGATGTGAGAAGACTGAAAAGGTAGGAGGGGGCTTCCCCCAATGTCCTAGCCCGCCCTCATTCACAGGTTCCTAAAGGCAGAGTCATCTCTAATGGGAGGCCTTCCATAATGTCTGACTTCTGCTCAGATCCCACTAGGCTCCCCCTTTCCCAATGGTAGTAAGCCCACAGCCCTATAACTTCCTTACTGAAGGGTAGACAGGGCCACTCACAGGGCTTTATTGAGTAGGAAGTCACCAATTATAATCCTCTGCTAAATTGGAGAACCACCAGGCCTTACCTTACTACCTGCCCTGCCACTGTGGCCAAAGGTATGATTGATTATAAATGTTTAACAACCAGATTTCAAAAAGAAAAGTACATGCCACACAGTTTTAATTTGCATTGCTAACATTTTCTCCATCACTTTCTTAATCTAGATAATAAACAAAATAAGTACAGATTTGTAGTGTTTGATTTTTAAGGTGTCAATGTTCACACTAAAAATTTGACAATCAGCTCTCCATACCCAGTGCTAACTGGCTCCAGAGTACCCTTTCCTACTACCTTGATGATATTATCTCAAGAGCCCTCACTGTTCTAAGTTTTAATTCAAAGAACTTCACTTGAGGACCCAGAGGACCACATGCCACCTCAAGGCCACAGGTTCCCCACTCCTGTGCCTGACCTTGCCAATGGACCTGCCCTATATGCTAAGGACCACTGGTCCTTTCTAGCTAACCTGGAGCTTAACTCTCCTATATTCGTTGTCGCTCCCAATTAGAATGCCATCTTTTATAAATATTTTAGAACATATGGGTTCTTTTTCTTTTTCCCTGATCATCTTTGGAAATAGACAAAGTAGCGGTATTGCTGGGTCAAAGAGTATATAGGTAGTTTAATAACTCTTTGGGCATAATTCCAGATTGCTCTCCCAAATGGTTGGATCATTTTACAATTCCACCAACAATGTGTTAGTGTCCTAATTTTTCCATATCCTTTGCAACATTTGTCACTTTTCCCTTCTATCATTTTAGCCAAACTTGTAGGTATAAAATGATATTTCAAGGTTGTTTTAATCTGTATTTCTCTAACCAATAATGATTTAGAGCATTTTTACATGACTATAAATTTTTATGATTTTTCCACTGAAAAACTACCTGTTTATATCCTTTGACCATTTATCAATTGGGGAATGACTTGTATTCTTATAAATTTGACAAAGTTCTTTATATTTTTTATATATGAGACTTTTATCTGATAAACTGTTTATAAAATCTTTTCCCAATTTTCTTCTTTCCTTCTAATCTTCATATATTTGTTTTAGTTGTACAAACCCTTTTTAATTTAATGTAACCAAAATTATCCATTTATACCAAATTTTGCTATCTCATCTTTCTTAATAAATTGTTTACCTATCCAAAAGTCCAATTAGCAATATGTTCCATATTTTTCTTATTTTCTTGTAAAATCTCTCTTCTGATCTAGGTCATATATACATTTTTACCTTATCTTGGTAAATATTGGCCCAAACCCAGTTTCTGCCATACTGCTTTCCAGTTTTCCCAACAATTTTTACCAAATAATGAATTCTTATCCTGAAATCTTAAGTCTTTCCACTTGATAAATACAAGGTTATTATGTTTATTTGCTGTTGTAAATTGTATATCTACTCTGTTTCATTGATCTACTTTTCTATTTCTTAATCAGTATCAGATAGTTTCAATAATTACTGCATTATGATTATATTAATAGATGCAAAAGATCTTTTGATAAGGTTCAACATTTATTTCTATTAAAAACACTTAAAAATATTGGTATAAGTGGATTTTTCTTAAATTGATTAAAAGCATTTTTTAAAACTATCAGCAAGCATTATTTGCAATGGCAATAAACTTTAGGCCTACCCAATAAGATCAGGTGTGAAACAAGGATGCCCATTGTCACCAATATTATTCAATAATTTTTTTTTGGAAATCTAGTAATAGTAATAAGAGAAGAAAAAGAAATTGAAGGAATTAGAATAAGGAATAATGTGATAAAACTATCTCTTTTTGCAGATGATATAATGATATTCTTGGAGAATCCCAAAGACAACTAAATAGTTAGTTAAAACAATGAATAATTTTAGCAAATAGCAGGATGTAAAGTAAATCCACATAAATCATCAGCATTCCTATGTATCATACATAAAACTCTGCAAGAAGAGATAGTAAAAAAAAAAATACCCCATTTGAAATTGTAATGGTAATGAAATTTGAAGATCCCTTTGTATTGCTAAGCTGATGGAACTTAGTACCTAGTTTCAAATTAAGCCTCTGTTAAAGAAACAGAAGGTATGAACCCTTGTTGCTGACATAACAGGAAGGGGCTGAACAGGGAGAAGCAATACTGTAGATAAGGAAAAACCCCAGCTGGGAAAGTCAGAATGTTCTGGGAACTTGTGGTGGCAGAGTTTCTTTTGAGGGTCCACTGAGCTGCTGAGGACTTCCAAAGCCCAGCCAAGCTGCTGAGGACTTCCAAGGGCCAGCTAGAGCTGCCAAAGACTGAGGAAGCATGACTGTGGTGTCGGTATTCTGTACAAATGTCTTTGTGGCTTTGTTAATATGTATGAATATTCTTATGACTTTGTTAATCCTTGTCTTCCCAGGAATAGAAACTGTGAAGGATTTGAGGTGGCTTGGACACTGTAAGCTTCAGCATGGAGAGGAAGTGCATGGAGAGCTGGATAAGGAACTGAGAGCTGTCTGCCTTTGAACCCAGGTGACAGTTTGGTGACTCCAGGTAGAAACTGGGACCATGGATCCATCAAGGGGATCCAGGGAATCTGAAAGCCTTCCCCGAGTCAAGATGAAAAGACCTCTCCATAGGTACTGAGTAGTGATGAAATTGTGATTTATTTGTGACCGAGGGGTGGATGGCCTGTTTATTTCCCACTACCCCTTAAGAGGGTACTAAGTAGTGACTGATGACTGAATAGTAACTGAAGACTTAATAGTGACTGATTTGTAACTTAGTGTGCCCCATGGGTAGAGGACTTTAACCTTGTATACTTTATGATTGAATTACTGAGTTACTAAGTGATTGATTGACTAAATGATTGTACTTTCTTCAAAACTATGTGACCACTTTGGTGAAAACTATGTGGCCATTTTAGCTATAAATTGTTGAGTTGTGACGTGGTGAATGCTGTATTTTGATTTTCTGTGATAAGTTGTAATATTGTGAATGCTGTACCTTGATTTTTTTGTGAATGTTTTTGCTCTGATTTGTTATTGAATAAATAGTTTGCTATACTATGTAATCAGAACCTTGAAAATTGTTCCCAGCAGCATTCTTCTGGAAAGCTGCTCATGCTTGGCTTTACAGAAATAATATACAGCTCTCTTTGTGTTGGCAAAGAAAAGAAATTGAAAGAATACCTATCTGGTGGGGAATGACTGAACAAGTTGTAGTATATGATAGTGATGGAATACTACTCTACTATAAGAAATGATGAACTCAGTGATTTTAGAAAAAACATGGAAAGACTTGCACAAAATAATAGAGTGAAATGAGCAAAACCAAGTGAATATTGTATACAGTAACAGCAATATTGTTTTAAGAATGACTGAGCAAATAGGTTAATTTGTCCATTATAAATGCCCAAATTAACCATAAAGTACATATTAGAAAGATGCTATCTGCATCCAGAGAAATAACTGATAAATAGAAGTATAGAATAATTTTACATATGCATGTATGTATGTATGTATACCTATTTGTATCTAATGGTACTCATTTCTAGGGGAGGGGGAGGAGGAGGGAAGAAAAAAAAGAAATTTATAAGAATTTTATTGTATATTTAGAAGGAACAGCAAGTTGTGCAGATCTATACTACTACAGAAGATCTGCAGTTTCATGTACAATCTTTTTTTATTGTACTATGTTATGGAAATGTTTGTTTTATTCCATAAATTAAAAATAAAATTTAAAAAGGAATGTCATCTTCCTGAGACCCTGGGACCATATCACTTTCTACTTGTATCCCTAGAACTTTTCATACTGCTAGGCACATAGTAAGCACTTAATGAATGCTTTTTCATTCAATCACTCATCTTTTCCATCATTCTATGATGTCTTGCAAGACCAGTATGGAAACCACTAGGCAGTTCATAATCAAATCAGAAATTAGCATTAGATCCACTCACAACATACTTAAGTGGTTCACACTCCTACCAGCTATCCAAATATCCCTACCAATTCCTCTTACACAAGATTCTACTTACTTCCCAGTGAACATGACCACTAGAATTTTTATAGTGCTTTCCATATGATAAGCATAGTACATAGAAAGCACCTATGAGGTCCAAGGTGAGAGTAGCAGTGTGGTATATTAGATATGGAGGCTGGCCTCAGAATCAGGAAGACCTCAGTATGAGACCTGTCTTTGACACATACTGTCTATTTGATCATAGACATTTACCTAAGCCTCTCAGGACCCTCTGGCAATTCTCTTAAGATGATAAGTTGCAGAGAAGATCCAAACTTGTATTGGTAGAAGGAATTTCCTAACCCTCAAAGCTTTCTATATCGATGAAATTATGTATCCAGGGGGCAGAGCCAAGATTGCAGAGTGGAAGCAGAAACTTGGTGCGGGCTCCCCTCCAATCACTTCCAATACATGTAAAAAAAATGACTAAACAAACTTTAGAGCTACAGAATCCACAAAGAGGCAAAGAGAAAGAAATCTCCCGCTGAAAGAGGCCTGGCAGGCCAATAGGAAGGATCTAACGCACCAGGCTGGGAGCTCAGTGCAGCCCCACCTGAGCCTTAGTTCCTGGCCTCAGGGCAGCCCTGACCAGCTGAGCCAGAGTAGACTTCAGGAGAGGGAATCACCAGCAGCTGTGGTGGTTTCCAGAATTATCAACCCATAAATGCCAAAAAGAAAGTAAAAGGTCAATGTAGAACTGTGGGAACAGAGAGACCAAGAGTGAGGTCTGGCCTCTGCCCCTGTGGCAAGAAGTGGCAGAGGTGCTGCTGCTGTGCAGCCTTGGTCCAGCCTTTGCCTGGCTGTCTCAGGGGCTCTTGGCTTGCAGATTGCAGGGGGACCAAATGACCTTTCAGAGGGTAATCACTCTTGATTTAACCTGCTTGGATCTGGACTGCAGTCTTGGATGGTGGTCCTGGGGTGTGTGACTAGTGAGTCAGAGCTTATAGTGTCTGTAGAGAGGGTGCCCAACTAATAGCTCCAGCAGCTGTGAAAACCCCATCGATTTAGTACATAGCTCTGTCAATTCTAGAAGCAGAGTTCTACTGTGGCAAAGTGCTCAAAAGTCAAGTAATTGCCTGGCAAGATGAGCAAGACCAGGAAACATAACCAAACCATAGATTCCTTTTTTGGGGACAAAAAGGATCAAGGTATGAAGTGGGAGGAAAACAGCAAAGTCAGAACTCCTGCATCAAAAGCATCCAAGAAAAATATGAATTGATAACAGGCCATGGAGAAGCTCAAGAAGGATTTTGAAAATCAAGTAAGAGAAGTGGAAGAAAAATTGGGAAGAGAAATGAGAATGAGGCAAGAAAATCATGATAAGCAAGTCAACAGCCCGCTAAACGAGACCCAAAATAACACCTTAAAAATAGATTAACTCAAATGGCAAAAGAGGTTCAAAAAGCCAGTGGAGAAGAACACCTTAAAAAGTCAAATTTGCTAGATAGAAAAGGAATTTCAAAAACTCACTGAAGAGAATAACTCCTTCAAATAAGATTGGAGCAATTGGAAGCTAATGACTTTATGAGAAATCAAGATACTATAAAACAGGTCCAAACAAATGAAAAAATAGAAGGCAATGTGAAATATCTCATTGGATAAACCACTGACCCAGAAAAAAAGATCCAGAAGAGATAATTTAAAAATTATTGGACTACCTGAAAGCCATAATCAAAAAAAGAGCCTAGAGACCATCTTGCAAGAAATTATCAAGCAAAATTTCCCTGATATTCTAGAACCAGAGGGCAAAATAGAAATGAAAGAATTCACTGATCACCTCCTGAAAAAGATTCCAAAAAGAAAACTCCTAGGAATAGTATAGACAGGTTCTGGAAATCCCAGACCAAGAGAAAATATTATAAGCAGCCAGGAAGAAACAATTTGAGTATGTAGAAACACAATCAGGATAACACAAGACCTAGAATCTCTTACCTTAAGGGATTTAAGGTCTTGGAATATGATATTCTGGAGGTCAAAGGAGCTAGGACTAAAACCAAGAATCACCTACTCTGCAAAACTGAGTATAATGCTTCAGGGGAAAATATGGTCATTCAATGAAAAAGAGGATTTTCAAGCATTCTTGATGAAAAAAAAACAGAGCTGAATAGAAAATATGACTTTCAAATACAAGAAGCAAGAGAAGCATGAAAAGGTAAACAGGAAAAAGAAATCATAAGGAACTTATTAAAGCTGAACTATTTACATTCTTACATGGAAAATTATTATTGTAACTCATAAGACTGTTCTCAGTATGAGTATAGGTGAAGGGAATATATGTGTATATATATGTATACAAACACATATGTATGTATAGGACAGTATATGTGTACATAAATATATGTGAATGTGGACATATGTTCATGTATACATAGACAGAGGGCACAGGATGAGTTTAATATGAAGGGATGATATCTAAAAAATAAAATTAAAAGGTGAGAGAAGAATTTATTGGAAGAAGGAGAAAGGAAGAAATAGATTAGGGTAAATTATTTCATATAAAAAAGGTAAGATAAAACTGTTACAATGGAGGGGAAGAACAGGAAGGTAAAAGGGAATGGAACAACCTTATTTTCATGGAATTTGGCTTAAGGAATAACATACACACTCAACTGGGTATCTTACCCCACAGGAAAATAGGGGGTTAGGAGATAGGAGGGAGGATGATAGAAGGGAGAGCAGATTGGGGGAGAGGGTAGTTAGAAGCAAACATTTTTTAAAATGGACAGGGTTAAAGGAGAAAATGGAATAAATGGGAGGAGATAGGATGGAGGGAAATATAGTTGGTCTTTCACAATATGACAACTATGGAAATGATTTGGGTAACTGAACATATACAACCTATATCGAATTGCTTGTCTTCCCAGTGGGGGTGGGTGAGGAGGGCGGAAGGGAAAAAATCTGTAACTCAAAGTTTTAAAAACAAATGTTTAAAAAAAATTGTTTTTTACACGCAACTGGGAAATAAGATATATAGGCACTGGGATATAGAGGTCTGTTTTGTCCTGCTAAAAAGTTAGGGAGGTGATGGGAGAGGATATAGGGGAGAATGGATTGGGGGAAGGTATATTCAGTGGGCTTGCTATTTTGGGGTGTAGGGTAGGGGAAAAATGGGGAAAAATTGTAACTCAAAATCTTGTGGAAATGAATTTTGAAAACTAAAAATAAATAAATTAATTAAAAAAAGAAATTATGGATCCATTCCCTATCCCTGTTCTTAAATACAACAATTCCATCAAATAGATAGTGTGTGTGTGTGTGTGTGTGTGTGTGTGTGTGTGTGTGTGATTACCTTGGAATCTGGAGCTGGGACTATGGCATGGTGGAAAGAACACTTGAAAATGAATAAAGATAATAAAACAATAATAGTAGAGCTATCATTTATATAGTGCTTACTATGTACTAGGACCATGTAAGTTCTTTACAAATATTATCTCATTTGATCCTCATAACAACCCTGGGAGGTAGGTTCTCTTATTATTCCAATTTTACAAATGAGGAAACTGAGGCAAATAGGGTTAAATGATTTGCCCAGGATCACACGACTAGTAACTGTCTGAAGCTGGATTTAATCTCAGATCTTCCTGATTCCAGGCCCAGCATTCTATCCACTGTATCACTTAGCTGCCCCTAGGTGCACTTAGGAGTGCTGATCAATGCAATCACCTCTTGACAGAGAGGTAATGGACTCAGAATGTAAATTGAGATGGTAGATAAGTACATAGACTAGATAGATAGATAGATAGATAGATAGATAGATAGATAGATAGATAGATAGATGATAGAGAGAGAGAGATAGAGAGATAGATGATAGAAAAAAAGAAAGAAAAATACACATATATAGACATCCATCCACATATATGTATGGATGTATATGTGTATGTGTGGATATAACTGTATCTTCGTTACTATATCTATATATCTCCACATATATATATAGAATGAGAGGGACAGAGTAGTTATTCCACCACAAATCCCTAAGGAAAGGAAGAGCTACATTTTTATAGCACTTTCCATACAATAGGCCATATGGCAAAGTAGCATATATATTTATATAATATATATTATAACATTATATAATATATTAATTGTATAATGTCCTTATCTATTATTTAGTACTATGTATGTACACATGTAGTATGTGTATGTATATTATAGTATAATAATATATATTTATATATTGACTGCAAATTTGTTATAAGGATGTTTTTACCGAGGGAAAGAGAGGTGAGAGAGAAGGCAGATTTTTATTAATTAAAAAAAATTAATTTAAAAAAAGAGGGGGAAGAGCTCTAGATTTAGAGTCAGAAGAAGTTCTGGCTCTGCTACTTACAACCTGTGCAACTTTGGCAAATAACTTCTTTCTCTTGGTCTTCATTTTCTTCACCATAAAATGAAAGGGTTGGAGCAGATGACCTAGTCTAAGGTGCCTCCAGCTTATAAATCTGTGATGTTATAACTTGCCCATGGTTACCCAGCCAGAAAATGAGAGTCAGAAGTAATAGAACCTAATTCTCCTTGGTCCTGTACTTGATCATACCTTGATACCTAGACTCTCAGAGATGAAGTAGTGAATGGGACATGGAAATTGGTTTTATGATACCTGTAATAATAGGAAAAGATTCTTTGATGGATAAGGGAGACATGGTTAGGTATGATGTACATGCCCGTAATACATCTACCAAGGAGGTTCAGGCTGGTTGAAATCTTGAACTCAAGAGTTCAGAACTTCAGTGGACTAAGCCAATTAGATATCCAAACTACATTCAATACCAATATTTTGGTCCCCAGGGTTAGAGCTGAGGGCAGGTTTGCTGAAGGAAGGGCAAACAGTTCCAGGTTTATGGATCAAAGCTACAGGGCAGATAAGAATGGAATTAGATACGAGTAGCCCCTGCTTCCATCTTCGGTTTGAGAGAGAACCAGCCTTTAAAAAAACAAACAAAACCAAGAGTAAGGGAGTTATCCTTAGCTGTAAGCTAAGTCTCACTTCAGGAACTCTATTCAATTTACACTTTTATATATTTCATGGTTAATAAACAGTTCTGCCCCATACATGTATTCCTAGGGAAAGAAGGTCTATGTTTCATATTCTATATATAAGGCAGCACAGGGGGTTTAATGAATCTTTCTAGGCTTCATTTGCTATAGGAGAATTGAAAACGATTGCACTGTGCTGTGACCTAGCACCCCACTGTGGCTTGGAAAGCAGACTGCCCAGGAGAGAGCCGCAGAGTAGTTGACACTCAAGCCAAACTCCTCCTAGTAGGCAAGAAAATGAAGCTGGCTCAATTCATTCCAAAATGCCCCAGCTATTTCACAGTGGCACATTAAGAGCCCGAAAATAGCAAGCTATAGCCACATGTTGCCATTCATGGAATCACAATCTTGGAAGTCAGAAGGTGGACTTAGAGAGCAACTATTCTCAGACCAATAGAACTCAGTTACAAAAATACTTAGTGAATGAGTAAATATATGAATGACTGATGCCCTGTTTAACAAGTTTGGGGAGGAAAATTAAATGTGCCAATATTGAAAATCTGAGAACTTGGAAGAGACCTTGGCCAAAATTTAGCCCAGGGGATCTTAACCTTTTTCATGTGTCATGGACCCTTCTGGCAATCTAGTAAAACCTACAGACTCCTCAAAATAATGCTTTTGAAATACATAAAATTAAATACAGAGGATTATTATGAGGCAGCTAGGTGGTCCAGTGGATAAAGCTCTGGGTCTGGAGTCAGAAAGACCTGAGATCAAAACCAAAATCTTTGTTTCCTTCTTTGTGAAGGAAACCAAAGGTTAGTGAAAATAAAGTTATAAATTTTTTCCCACACAAGTTCACAGAGCCACTGAAATCTATCCATGGATCCCTTGGGGGTTAGGAAACACAAGTTAAGATTCTCTGGTCTCACCCAATTTCTTACTTTACAGGTGGAGAAACCCAGATTTCTTGACTGTTGGGGAAGAGATTTAGTAGTTTGTCTAAATTCAGCAGGGCAAAAAACTCTTGCTACATCAGTGTTAGATCATGGTACTAATAGGGGGAAAGTAGTGGATACAATCCCCATAGTTCCATCCTTATGAGAGAGAAGAGTAGTAACTGTGTATACAGGACATTGGAATGGGAAGGAAGGGTATGGGGAGCAGAAGGAAAAGGTGGTAACGGTAAGCTTCACTATTTTGCCGGCGGCCCACCATATGGGCCAATGACCTTTCTGGGGACAGTAACTCTAGTCCTCGACAACTCACAAACCCTCTTCACAAGAGGAACCAGGGAGAGAGTGAATGTGGCTCAGCTTCTCTATCTCTTCACTGGCAAAGCAACTCAACACTTGTGCTTTCCAGATGGTTAGACTTTGCCATTATCTACAGACGAGATGTTACCGGTATATAGAGCAAAAGGGAATAAGCATTGATTAAATGTTTACTATGTGCCAGGCACTCCTCAAATAATGTAAAATTACATTATAAATGTAATCTCATTTGTTCCTCAGAACAGTTCTAGGAGGAAGATGCTACTATTATCCCCATTTTAACAGACAAGAAAATCGAAGCAAACAGAGGTTAAGTGACTTGCCCAGGTCATAGAGCTAGTAAAGATTTCGGGCTGACTTCAAACTCAAATCTTCCTGACTCAAAGCCCAGAACTCTATCCTTTGTACTACCTATCTGTCTTCAGGTTCACAGAGCTCCTAGTTTTAGGATTAGAAGGATCCTTCAAGATCACCTGATCTAAGCTCTTTCATTTCACAGATGAAGAATCTGAGATCCAGAGAGGTTAAGTAATTTGCCTAAGGTCACACAGGTAATAGTTGGCCATCAGAATTTGAACCTCTCCCCTCCCCACTCCACATCCAACACTCTTTCCATTGTACCTCTGCTTTTCCTCTGCATACACATGTTTTCTAATATTTTGATTGATAGATACACTTAAAGAAAATTTGTTTAGGTACCATGCGGCTTAGCATTAAGATGAAGCAATGAAACCATTAATTCATAAAATTCAGGCAGTCCATTTATACTCGCTCCATCTGGGACTACCCCAAATTAATTACTGCATGTGCCATTTAACAGCAATTGGTAAAGAATTAATTAAAGCAAACAGTTCTTTAAAATTTTCACATAGTATTTGAGGGTGTTGTATAGGAGGCAAAAAGTGTTAAGACTTCCTTTCCAGAAAGTCTTCAGAGATGTTAGTGACGACTGAGACGAGATAAGTAGCAGCATAAACTATATTTCAGTTTGACAAACAGAAGAAAACTCCTTCATTCATATATATATATATATATCCTGTTAGAGGAAGCTACCTAGTTAATTTGAGCTAGATTTGAGTTAATTTGCTGGCTAGATTTCTTTCTCAATGAACAAGCTTAAAACCCAATTCATTCTGGATCTCATGGATTGTACAAAAGGCCCCTGTCCAAGCACCACAGAATGGTTATTTTTTTTGGGCCCTTCTGGCTCAGAGTGAATGTAAATAGCAACTGTTTCTCTTTTGGTCAGCAACCCTGAAGGTCTTCCCCTCCCAGATTGATGTTTTTTTTTTCTTTTTTATTAAAGGGATCATCCCTTGACTCACTTCTTAAAGAGGCCTATTCACTGATTAGGTGTTGTCTCACTCAAAGAGAGAACTTGAAAAGACTCAAAAATGTCAAGGTCTCCCACTGCAGCCTGGGCCATCTCCAGTCATCCTGATGAATATCTGGCCACTGAACCCAGATGGCTCTGGAGGAGAAAATGAGGCTGGTGACCTTGCACAGCGCTCCTTCACTCAAATCAAAGTCAATTGCAAGTTATGTCATCGTCTCCCTGATGTCATGGTCCTCTTTTAGAATGAAGGACAAATCACATACAATCCTATTAGAGGAGAACCAGCTGGGACCAGGGCCTGCTACTAGTTAATGTTGTTGGACATTTTAGGGAGGAAGGTAGAGGAAACAAGATTCAATTCATATTCACCAAATATTTGTTTTGGACTGGTAACTTCAAAACACTGCTAGGATTGAGAAATACAAAGAAAATAGTGCTCCTGCCCTCATGGGGCTTATAGTATAGGAAGGGAGAGAAGATTACATAAAGAAGTAATTCTTGTGAAACTGAATCTTATAAACTAAAAGTAAACAAATTAATAAAGACCAAAAATTTTTAAAAAAGAAATAATTCTGTTATAAATTATAATGTGATCAGTGTAGTAGTAAGGTATTAACAAAGTGCTTTAGGAGTTCAGAGGAGAGAGACAGCCAAAGACTGAAAACAACCTCACATACAAAGATTTGCTACCATGGAAGAATATGCCTCAAGCTCAGAAGATCATCTTCCAAATGAAGTTCCAAACTACTTGTGTGAATTTGGGAAAGTCATTTAAAGTCCCTGGGTCTACATTGTCTCATCTATAGAATGAATTACCTAAATCTTTGTTGGTGGTAAATTGGCTGCTTCCTGTATGGTGTGTGTTGAACAGTGGACTCCTGGTCAATTGAGTTCTACCAGCACACTAGATGAAATTACAGGATGTAAAGGGCAAGCAAAAAAGATAAGGAAGTGTCAAAGTTTTGCCCTTTTCAGACTTCATCTTTTTTTTTTTAGCAATTACAAGTAAAAACAACTTTAACATTCTTTTTAAAAAAATTTTGAGTTCCAAATTATCTCCCTTCCTACCCCACATCCCCTTCATTGAGAAGGCAAACCACTTGATATAGGTTATGTATGTGCAGTTATTCAAGACTTATTTCCATATTAGTCATATTGAGAAAAAAAACACAAACCAAAAAGGGAGGGGGAAGGGGGGAAGGAAGGAAGGAAGGAAGGAAGGAAGGAAGATATAGTTTAAAAAAAAAGTATGCCTCAATCTGCATTCAGACTCCATGGGTTCTTTCTCTGGATGAGGATAACATTTTTCATTGTAAGACCTTTGGAATTGTCTTAGATCATTGTATTGATGAAAAGAGTTAAATAATTCACAGTTTATCATCATACAATATTGTTGTTTCTTGGGGTTGTCCTGATTCTGCTCACTTCACTTTGCATTAGTTCATGTAACATTTTCAGACTTTGAGTGGTTTCATTCACAGCTTGTAAAAGGCATGAAACCTTGAGTGCCTTCTACCTTGAGAGATCTGTTTGAAGATGAAAAGGGTGGAAACCCAGTGACCCATTTCCCCCTTTTAAAGGGTATACTTCTTTCAGATTTTGTTGGGCCATTACAAAGAAAGCATGAAGAGGTTCTTCATTCAGCTTGGTGGGCTGAAGAATCAGCCATACCCCTGATGGTATTGAGAAGTATCACCAAGCTAAGAGAAAGGAATATAGACTTTGGCAATTGGAAAAGAGTCAGCCAATAGGGAAAACCCATATTTTGAGAGGGAATTGTTCCCTTCCATTTCCCCTATACCTCTTCTAGAGTATAGTACAGTGAGAGGTTTTATTTCCTTCACAACCCATGATCTTAGCAATGGAGACTTGTGTTAGGGCAATTTGCCCAGCAGAAGATTCTGTGCCCAGCAGAGAAGCAGGCTTAGAAAGTCTAACTACAGAATCAACTTGAGCAGACCCAGAGAGCAGACCCAGGGAAAGTGATATGCCCAGCAGAAATAAGCTACCCAAAGGAAGCAGGGTAGCTTGGTAGATACCATGTCATGAGAAAAGACACCGAGGTCCTGCAGTGCCAGTAGTGTGTGTTGTCTTGGCCAAGTATATGCCTTACGCATGTTTTTCTACTTTTATACTCTATTTATGTGCCACTTCCTCACACTGATGGTAGGATAGTATGCTCTGGGTTCTTACAGGGAAAGCTTTATAGTTACTTAGTGCCCTAAGAAACACTCTGAGACTATAAATTTCAGAGGAGGCATGCATTGGCACAGTGAAAAGACAGATGGAAAGAAAGAAGGAAGGAAGGAAGGAGGGAGGTCGAAAGGAAGAAAGGAAAGAAGAAAGGTAGGGAAGGAAGGAAGAAAGGAAGGAAGGAGGGAAAGAGGGAAGGAAAGGCAGAAATAAAGGTGATAGTCCTTGTACTTAAGGAGCTTAAATTCTATTGGGGGAAGAAAAATGTACATATTTAATAAACACAAAATAAATACAAGATAACTGGGAGGCACTGGCAACTGTGGGGATCTGGGAAAGCCTCAGTTTGGCCTTGAGCCAAACTTAGAAGGAAACTCGGAGGGGGGGGGCATTCTAGCCATGAGGAATAGCTAGTGCAAAGCCACAGAGATAAGAGATGCCATATATTGTTAGAGAAATGACAAGAGGACCAGCTTACTTGGACCATAGAATACTTGAAAGGATGAATATATAATAAGGTTGGTCAAGTTAAGTGAACAAACATCTATTAAGAAGCTTCTATGTGGGGCGGCCAGGTAGCACAGTGAGTAAGAGCACCGGCCCCAGAATCAGGATGACCTGGAATCCAATCCGGGCTCAGATACTTAGCACCACACCCATAAATAACTGGCCATGTAACCTTGAGCAAGTTACTTAACCCCAATTGCTTTAAAAAAAAAAAAAAGAAGAAGAAGAAGAAGCTGCTATGTGCCAGGCACTGTGCTAAGCACTGGGGATACAAAGAAAGGCCCCAAACAGTCTCTGTTCTCAAGGAGCTAAGGATGAGAGAACATGCAAGGAACTATGGATGAGAGAGAGAGACAGAGGGATACAGAGAGAGAGACAGAGAAAGAGACACAGAGAGAGAGACACAGAGAGACAGAGAAAGAGAGAGACAGAGAGACACAGAGAGGCAGAGAAAGAGACAGAGAGAGACAGAGACGGAGAGAGGGAGAGAGACAGAGAGGGGGGGAGAGACAGAGAAGCAGAAAGAGAGACAGAGAGAGGGGGAGAGAGACAGAGGGAGAGACAGAGAGAGAGAGGGGGAGACAGAAAGACAGAGAGACAGACAGAGACAGAGAAAGAGACAGAGAAAGAGATAAACAGAGAGACAGAGAAAGAGACAGAGAGACACACACAGAGACAGAGAGAAAGACACACACACAGAGACAGAGACAGAGAAAGAGAGAGAGACACACACAGAGAGACAGAGAGAGACACACACACAGACAGAGAGATGTCATTTATATAGATTTGTAGATATAAATATGATATATTCAGGGGAGGCCAGGTAGCACAGCAAGTAAGAGCACCGACTCCAGTGTCAGAATGACCTGGAGATCGAATCCCGGGCTCAGACACTCAGCACCCACCCAGAAACACCTGGCCGTGTAACCTTGAGCAAGTTACTTAACCCCAATTGCTTAGGGGCGGCCAGGTGGCTCAGCGAGTAAGAGCACCAGCTCCAGTGTTGGGACGACCTGGAGATCGAATCCCGGGCTCTGGCGCTCAGCACCACACCCAGAAATAACTGGCCATGTAACCTTGAGCAAGTTACTTAACCCTGATTGTTTAAAAAAAAAAATGATATATTGGAGGTAATCAATATGGGGGAGGCATTAACATTGAGAAGGACTAGGAAAGGCTTCTTATGGAAGGTGAGAATTTAGTTGAGACTTGAAGAAAATCAAGGAAGTCAAGAGGTGGAGAGAGAGAGACAGACAGAGAGACAGAGACACAGAGAGTTTCAGGCATGGGAAACATACCAGCAATGAGGAGAAGGAGTTTTCTGTTAAAAGAACTGCAAGGACAGTGTCATTGGATCAAGGGGATAATGGAGGCTAGAAAGGTAAATTGGCATCAGTTTTGAAGGGTTTTTAATACTAAACAACAGAGCTTGTATTAGACCCAAAATGTAAGAGAGCCATTGGAATTTATTGAGTTGGGGGTGGGGTGACATGGTCAGACCGAAGCTTTAGGAAAATCAATTTGGCAGCTGTTAAAAGAGAGAAGAGCCTTTAAGTCATGGAGATCAGTTAATAGGTATTACTATAGCAGTCAAGTGAAAGCTCCTTGACCTTAGGGACAGATCCTTTCTGCACTGTGTATCCCTGGTGCCTAGCATAGTGCCTGGCAGAGGGCCATACTTAACAAATGTTTCCTACCATTCTTATTGATGGTCCTGTGAACAAATCATTCAGTATCACCAGGAAAATAAAGGGATCTCATTCGTCCAATTTTATTCCAATTCTTTACATGGCAACATTCAAGAAAACAAGGTATTTACCTATGGGAAATTTTTTTCAGCAATGGAAATGACATAACTGAGGATATTAGCAAGAGAGGTTTCTATTTTGTGTTTGCATTCATTTAACTTTAATGCTAGCAAAAAATAAACTAGATGAAATCTAAGATGACTTTTTCACCTCCTCCCATTGCCAATGCTAATCAGAAACATAGGGTTTTAAAACTCAAGTGCGGCTGGAGGAAAGATGATTTTTTAAGGTGTTTGTTACTGATAATTCCTACAATCCTGTATCTAGCCTGTCGGGAATCTCTTCCTGCTATACAAGTTAGTGTTCGTTTAAACCACTAGAGGGCATTATCTGATTGCATCTTCTAAAAAAAACTGGGCAAGCAGGCTACTTGCAAAGATTTGAATTAAACAGGCAACAATTTCTCATTGTGCCAAAAATATTATAACATGTAAGTGTCTTCATGCAGCAGAAACAGATTTCCAAAGAGTATGGTTTTCATAGATTCACAGACTCCCAGAATTGGCTAGGACTTCAGGGATCAGGGGCTTTTAACCTATTACATGTCTGGCAGTCTGGTGGAGTCTATGGACTCCTTTTGGAATCGTGTTTATAGACACACATATGTACACATATATTGTACATGTGTATACCCAAACACACATATAATTACAAATGAAACCAATTAGATTGAAATATAACAAACTATTTTTTAAAACAAGTCTATAAGTTCTAGACAAAGAACCCCATTGACCAGTCCAACCCATACAGAACAACCCTTTATAGCATTCCTGAAATGTAATCATCCAATCTGTTTGAAGACTTTTAGTGCTGGGGAACTCACTACCCCTTCTTCAGAAAATCCTTTCTTTGGTGGACAACTCTGACTGTTCGTCCTTATGTTGAGTCAAAATGCCTTTATGCAAAAACAAATATTTTTAAGGTTTTAAAAATTGTGATTCCATGTTTATTTGGCTGAGGGAAATCCCAAAGGTTAAATGATATCGTGGCTTAGATCTCAGATGAAGAGAGAGGAGAACTTAATGGATTCTTGATACAGAAAGTGTTTTTGCTTTCTCATGACCTTTTTAACTTTCTGGAGCTCTGTTTTGCAAATACAGAAAGTAGATGGACATTTACATTTTTAATTTTATTTTTCAATTAATGAATATTTATTTTCTGTCCTTCCCATCCTGCCCTCCAATTTTGGAAAAATCCTTGTAATAAACATGCATAGTAAAAGACAGGAAAAGCCCTAAATCCAACCAAGAAGCCAATAAAAGTTACTTAACTTTTCCATAATCCTTCCTTGCCATTCATTAGTAACCCTTTCCTCCTGTTCCCTGGACTTGGATTCAGGAAAATCTGAGTTCAAATTCTGCTTCAGACATTTACTAATTGTGTAACCCTGAGCAAGCCACTCTATCTCTAAGCCTCAGTTTCCTCATCTGCAAATCAGATGTTTGGACTTTATGGCCTCTAAAGACCCCAACAGCTGTTAGCCTGTCATCCTCCATGATCATTGTTTTCCTTGCTAACCCTTCTCTCCTGCCAGAGGAAATTACAGCCTGCTAGAGTTGATACTGAGTCACACCAAGACATTAGTGACATCACCAATAGGTTAGTGACCCTTCCTGCAGAGGAAATTGGGGCATTAGGACAGTAAGTGGTTAATTGTGGAATTGAGTGAACCACACTGACTTCATCTTGTGACTCAATTCTGGAGCTAGCTCAGTTCTCTTTCTATTTAATTATAGGTCTAGTCCAATTTCTGTATTGTGAGAAAACTTTATTCAATGTGGGAACTGGGAGAAAACCTTATGACATTGTTTGAACCTAGCCCTGCATGACTGGGAAGCTGGACCACCTCTCTACCTGCCATTTAGATATCTTGAACTAAGGACCTAGGTTGCACTGACCAGAAATCCAGTCAGATCCAAAGACTGATGCAAGTTTTCTCACAATTATACATCTCAAGCGACCCATATGTTTTATCTGAAACTGACCCTATACTGATAAATCCATTTTTGTTGCCATGTTCCCTTGTCTATGTTCATAGACCCTTGAGGGGAGTGGGATACCTCTTTTCTGAATTCAATTGCTCCTGTTTGCTTTCCCCTTCCCAACTTGGGAAGTCCCCCATCTTTCAACCAATTAGTCGTCAGATTACCTAATGTTATAATGTTTCCTTTTAGTTAATGGGTGTCATTTGATTAATTATTTTTAACATATAAAAATCTGTCTCAACACTGTGCTGGGGGTCCAGGCCTAAGCTGAGGACATCTGATCCCATTTTGCTAGGCAATTGCCATGCATTGCTAAATAAATCAATATGCTTGCAAGAGTGAACTTTTGTTTTCTCAAGTCATTTCATCTTTCACCTACCACAATGCAGAGAATTGCTTTCTAAATGAATAATGCTAAAAGCACAGTATTTAACTCAAAGCAATGAATCAATAATGATGAAATATGTCTTCCCACAAATGGATGCATATAGTACTTAATACTAAAAACACACACATATATCAAATATATGTATGTGTGTGTAAAGGATATATGCATAGGATATATATGGATATAATGACATATATATAAAGATTATATATGTGTGTATATATATATTCATATACATACAGATATACTTATACATCCATACAGAACTGACCTACCCCCTTAAAATTCCTTTAAAATACCTTTAAAATTTAAAAAAAAATCTTTACTGTTTCCAAATACCAGGAGATCATGTACAGCTCTAGGGTCACACTCCTATACCTTAGCAGTTCTGAAAGATTGGGGCTTCATAAGTGGCCTGAATACAAGTGGTAGCCCACAAATGTTGTTTGACTTTTAACTATTATCAGATTTTTTTTTAAGCTTATACCTCCTGTACTTCAGGTATCTTTGACATTTCAAATATCCCAAATATTTCAAAGGGCAAATAACAAAGTATGCTATTTTCTGTTAGCACAACCAAATTGAAACTATTTGGAATAATTCTCTGAGCAGGTGTTGAAAAGTAATATTTGGCTGAGGTGCAAAGGTCTGGAATCTAAGAAAAAGAAAATGATCCTTGGGGCATTTGGGTGGGAAGAAACCTTTACTTAGCATTTCAGGTCCAAGCACCTTGATAATAAAACACTTGTTCTTGACAACTTTGTTATCTAAAGCCAACTTTAAAAAAAATTCCCTACACCAATTTTTTCCTTCTTCAGGCCCTGGGGACACCTTCCTCTATACCCATTTCCACTCAACATTCACTGGAGAACTATCATATTCAACTTTTCTAAAATTCTATTCTAGTCCTTGACTTCTTTCTTATTTTTTGTTAAAATTGTCTAGGTGACTGATTGCAATGCAATAAAATGATATTCAATAAAAGATGGAAAGGATTGATATTTAATTGGGCTAAATAATTTGATCCTTAAAGAATTGGTCATCAAACTATAAATAATGGAGACAATAGATAATTTCATTAAAGATAATGACAACAATGAGACAATATACCAAACTTTCTGGAATGCAGAAACAGCAGTACTTAGGGGGAAATTTTATCTCTTTAAGTCATTTTTTTTAACAATAAATGAGAGAAAAATCAATGAATTGGGCATACAACTAAAAATTCTAGAAAACCACTAACTTTTGAAATCCAATTAAACACCAAAATAAAATTCTAAAAAGCTAAGAAGAGAGCAACAAAATTTAAAGTAAAATAAAAATTGAATTAACAAACTGAGAACTGTTGTGGTTTTTAAGGAAAAAAGAGAAATAAAATAAACCATTCTATTCTTACTTACAGATAATTTATTTGACTGAAATAGCAATGTTTTTTTCAACTTTTTAAAGTGTAAGAAGGGTACCATAGCAGAAGGAATAATCTCCAGGACTCCATGTACATAGGTTTGTTTTTTTCCCCCTATGTTCAGGTCTTTTTTAGGGTATTTAGGGGCTGCTGAAGATATATATATATAGAATGTTTTCCTTAATAATTCTTTATTTGGGGATCCTTGCTGAATTTCTGGCCACTACCATGTGTTCATATGTCAATTAATTTATTCAGTCTGAATTGAATTGTGCTTTTTTGGTAAAAGAAGAAATATTATTTGGGGCAACAAAAGCTTGCCCAAAGATCTGTGGCACCTGAAGGAGGTGCTACTCAGTGTACCTGGAGCCCTGGTCTTCTGACTCTTAGTCTATACTGTTCCCACTAATAATAATTTTAAGATACTGCCTTTTTTTGTATGAACAATACAGTTGCAATCACTTATATTTCTATAGCATTTTAAGTTTTTACTAAGGATTTCTCCTCACTTACCACCATCAACCACCTTGCAAAGGACCACTTACTACAAAATTGAATTTTTAGGGAAGGATAAATATAGGCATACTAGGATTAGAGGTATTATTACTCAAATGGGAATATTTTAGGAAAGACATTGACAAACTTGAGAATGTCCAGAGGAAGACAACCAAGATGGTTAAAGGAACGCCAGGGTTGTGTCATATGAGGGTGAAGCAACTATAAATACTTACCTTAGTGAAAAGAGGACTTGGGGGGGGAGGGGCATGATCAATCTTTTCATTTGAAGATATGTCATGTATAAAAGGGGTTAGACTTGACCTTTATGGCCTTAAAGGTCAGGACAAGAAGCAATGAAGGGGTAGAAGCTGAAAAGAGGTAAATTTGGGCTTGACATGTGAAAAAAATTCCCAATAATTAGAATGAACTGATCTGCTTTAAAAAGTAGTAAGTTCTCCTTTATTGGAGGTCTTCAAAGAAAGGTTGAATCACCATTCATCGGGTATGCTATAGAGGGAATTTCTTTTTTCAATTGTGTGTCCCTTTTGGGTCCCTTCTGACTGAACTTTTGTCATTAATTCTGTGAAATGTTTAGCATATTGCTCCCAGAACAGTAAAGATATTATGAGTCTCAAGATCTGTTAAGTAGGTTTTTTAAAAAATCACATAGCACACAAGCAAAAACTTCTCAAGAAAATACTGCTGACTGACTGATTTTGAGGCATTAAAGGAAAAGAGCTATAAATCATAACCAGAAGGATCTGAACAGTTAATGAAATTCTGACTTATGGATGCAACATGATGAGACTTTGCATGTTATAGCAGGTTGTTAGCAAGGTACTAATTTTCTTTTACCAACCCCTCAAAGGCAGATTCTTAATTGGACTTTTAAAATATGATACCTACATAGTATTAGACTCTTATTTATGTACCTAAAGCAATATATTAATAGGCTCTATTATTTTTATTATAAGTATTCACCATAATCATTATTAGTAACCATAATAAGGACAATAAGAACACAACACTGTGATCACTGTTAGAAATGACTTCATTTTCCAAAATGTCAGAGCTCAAGGTTCATTTTAAGTATGCTTTCCAAATTTTGAAGGGTTTTGTGTAAAAGTAGGAAGATCCTTTTATAAAGAAAGGGAAAAAGAGGGATCATATTCAGAGTCTGGTAGAAAGTTTTGAGAGAGTCAGATGTGAGCAGTCAATTCTGAGAATATGAATTGTAGACTATACAGTATATTCAATTAAAAGGACTGATAAGAAGGTACAATCTAAATGTTTTAATTTGTTTTCCTAACAATTCATAGTGTCTCTTGTTAAATGTATATCTCTCAAGCAGAAAGAATAGTGGCAGTGAGTGTGTGTATTTGTGTGTGTGGAGGGGTACCTTTCAATTTTCAAGGAAATCATTTGCTTATTTCTCTAGTTATAACAAAATTGATAATCTAAATGTTCACATGATAGGCTTATACTTCAATGTTTGAACAGTGTGGGCGATTCCACCGCTAGGATTACTCATGATCCCTTCATGCTTTAGAAAGAAGTTTTTGTGAGTTACCATGTTTAACAGAATATTTGTCACCTACTTATCCTGTGCTGATAAGCCTGTCCAAAATTAACCTTGCCAATGTTTGGAGAACAGACACACAATCTGTCACTGGGTCTGCTCTCATAGCCTTCCCATCTTGATAAGAGTTGCCAAAAAACTGTTTCCAGCTGACATTGCCTGTGAGACTCCAGGGTCACCTCCATGCCATGCTGTGCCATAATAAGCAAAGGATTTAGTATAGGACAGTGACTGTTGCCTCATACTAAAATAGATGTTCCAATTTTTATATAAATTTTATAGTTGATTTTATTAACATATTTTAATATGATCTTAATTTCCCCAATATATCTCTTCTTTGTCCAGAGAGCTATCTCTAATGACAAAGAATTTTTTTTAAAGAGAGGGAAAAGGAAATAAGTTTAGGAAAACTAACCAACACATCAAACAATTCCAACATTAAGTGCAATGATCCACAACCAAAGTCACACACACACACACACACACACACACACACATACACACACACACATACGTACAGCCTCTGGAAAGGAAAAACAGAATTGTGGTCTCATATAGCTTTTTTGGGTGATCATTAAGATGGAGAACTATATATTTCATGTAGTTACCACTTATTCTTTTTTAAAAAGACAGAGAAATAATATACTAGAGGTTAGAAAAATTACATTTGTTCCCACACAACAAGAAAACAAGAAGCTAGGGGCGGCTAGGTGGCACAGTGAATAGAGCACCAGCCCTGGAGTTAGGAGGACATGAGTTCAAATCTGGCCTCAGACACCTGACACACTTACTAGCTGTGTGACCTTGGGCAAGTCACTTAACCCCAATTGCCCTCCAAAAAGCAAAAAAAAAAAAAAGAATGAAAGAAAGAAAAAAGACTAAAGAAAACAAGAAGTCCAGAAAGGTAATAGCTTTATGAATTAGCAGCTAATCCCTAACATTCTTATTCAGCACCACAACTGCCAAACAAGTCTCCAAGGTCTGGCATGGTCCACAAATATAGCCCTGTTTTTTGAGATTCACTCAAGGATTTCTCTCCTACTACAGTATCTTGCAGCATATACCACACTTGTCCTTCTTTCAGAATCCTGGTTTAATAACAAAGGACCTCAACTTTGTCCATCCACATGCAGAAGAGGAAAAGACTTAGGAGTGGGAGGCTGTACTCTGCCTGAAGTGATCCTTAGGTTCAGGAACCACAAAGTGACATAAACTATGATGCAATTCTACCTTTTCCTAAGTCTGCAAATAGGGGCAGACGCTCATTCAGAAAACCAAAGAATAGAGGGAACTGCAGCAAGGACCGTACAGGGCTACATCAAGGCTGAAGGAAAGGGAACCTGCATCCAGTGGGGGCCAGTCTTGTTCTCTCAGAAGTTTCTTGTGGCAGGGATGGAAGTTGGTAAAAAGTAAATTCCCCAATTTGGAAAGAGGATTAGACAGTTTTGAAGTCCAGGAAAGTTGGGGAAGGGGGAAACCCAATGTTAAAAGAGAAGTTAGAATATGGGCAATAAAGGAATAGAAAGAAGACTAAAACCACTAAGGATCCCAGGAGGGAAAAAAATCAGGTAAAAGCTTAAAGTCCAGGTGGAAGTGGAATCAATAGGAAAAACAAGTTTATATAATAATAAAACAAATGTTAAACTGAAGAAAATATCAAACAAAATATCTAACATCTCTAAATAAATATTTAATAACAAATTAAATAAATTAAATAATAAAATAAATTAAATAAATACCTAATGAAATACAAAATTTAATGTATTTCCAGCAGAACATGGACACAAGAAACTGTTCTAGAATGATTCATGAGAAAAATCAGAATCTTGAGAGGCTAGATATTAACAAATGGCAGAATCGATAGCCTGCACAGCAGAAATAACCAGCAGAATAGAAAAACTTTTATCTACAATGGTGAGTCTCTCCAAGGGAAGAAAAAAGAGAACAACACATTGGTGATTTATACACACACACACACAAACACATATGTATAATTTCACAGGGAAAGATAGTCTAGGAGAGGAAAAGAAAAAGAATAATATTTTAAAATATTAAATAACCAAAACACATTGATCTTGAAGTCAGGACACATAGAAACAACCTAATGATCACAAGAACAAGACAAATAAAAAATCTAAAGACCACAAAACAAGGTAACTACCCAGGACTTTGGAATACAAAAAATGATACAGCAATTGAAAGAATCGACAGAGGACATTCAGAAACCATCAAATCATGTTTTAAATCTAGTTCACAAAGTGCTTAAATCTAAGAATTGCAATGGTGAACAGAAAATTTTGCAAATGAGCAAGAGAAAAACCTTCAAAAATAAAAGAAAAGACATTCAAATAATACAAGACTATACTGTACCCTCTAGAAACTGCAGAAGAGATTGGTAGAAATATTCTGGAAAACAAAGTAGCTCAAGGTACAACCCCAAATAACATAACATGTAAATTGGAGCCTAATAATCAATTTAAAAAAAGATGTTGAATAAAATTGGCTTTTGAAGCATTGTTAGAAAAAAGAAACACAGTAATCAGATTATTCTACTTGCAAACAATATCACTAGTCATCTTGACTTTTGTCTTGCCATTGGACTTCAATAAATCTAGACGAAAGAATGAGGTTAACTACTTTATGTAGATCTGCCTCACCTAAATTCAATTCACACACAAGGCATCACCCTGTGCTGTTATTGGTCCTCTTGGAAAACAAAGAGTCATCAACAGTAACAATGAGGTAGAAACATGCAACTACACAAAAAACACAAGTAATTAGATTACTCCACCTCCAGAGAATATTAAAAAAGAAAAAAAATGGAAAGAGAAATGTCTCTATTAGGTTTTTTTTTTAAAGAATCATTAAATTTTTCTAATATATTTTCTTTGGCTTCAAACTTAAAATTATACTAATTGTTCTAATTGCAATCACACAATTTCATTTCCTTTCACTTAAAAAATATTCTTTCTATTCTAATTACAGGGGAAAATGCATTATTTGTAAAACCTCTTCAATATTCCCAAAATGCTTTTCTCTCTGATTTGTGTGAACCATGCACATCATTTCCACTTCAGAATCCTGTCATTTTAAATATTGGTATAGATACAAGAAAACAAAATGATGCCTTGATCACCTTGGAGACTGAGATTTCTTACTTAGATTTAATAATGAATTAAGAATAATTTCATTGAATTAAAGAATTAAGAGGACTCAAGTCTCATGCTACCTCCTTTCAGAGATGTATATTTTTTAAAAAGCTAGCTTCATTACTAAAAGTTAGAATCATTAGGTTATGTAATTTGTAAGTTTCTATTCTTAATTTCTTCAAGCCATTTCCAATTATATTCTGTCAATAATATATTAAGGGGCATAAAAATAAATGTTTTATGTGAAAATAACACATTTCTTCTCCATCTGGTTATAAAAACTTATGAACAAAATTTTCTCTCACAGGCAGTATACATCCAGAATCTTTTAATGAATTAGCAACAAGTAATTTGGGTAACTTTATTTAGAAAAGCAAACTAATAATTTTTTCAAAAAATTTATTATTTTTATTTTCTTTTTTTTTAAATTTAATTGAAATGCCACCACAATAGTGGAATTGTTTTTCCTTTTAGAAAATGCTATTTGAGACTGAGGAAATTCCGTGGACATGACCTTCAAAAGAGTCAAATTGCTCCATGCTGTGCTAAGATGTTGAAGGAGACATGTTAAAGCTGTGTAGGGAGAGAACACAAAAACATTTAAAAATAATTATAAATTACTTATTCAAATAAGTAATTTTATAACATATTTGTCTCACAAACTCTTTTGTGGCTTTCATTATTTATTATCTTATTTAACCATTTAGCCCAGGTAAGATGCTGGATAAAGAGAAAAAAAAAACTGGCAATTATCTAATTTAATGAGGCTGCGTAGTCAGCCAGATGAGATGATTTATCACAAAAATAAGGCTAAATAGATAGGAGCATAGATGGAGAGTCAGGAGGGGCTTTGGGGTTTGGAGGTCACCTAGTTAGTCAAACCTGTGATTTTACAGAGGACGGAGGTAAGGCCCAGGGGGATTAGATAATTTGCCCAAGGTCATACAGGTGAAAATACAAAAGCTAAGATTTGAGCATAGATCATCTGACAACCATTTCAACACTCTTTCCTCTGAATTTATTGTAACTGACTATCTATATTAGTCAATTTAATCATATCCATTGTTAGGGTTTGTGTTCATAGTTCTATGTGCTTGCCTAGGCAAGCCTGAGTCTCCAAATGCTTGCTTATTGTACCTCTTTGTTTCCTTTTCTGAACACATCAGTAAAAATAAACAAGTATAAAAAAGTGAACAATGAAAACAAGAAAGGAACATTTTCATCTTTGGCAGCAGCCATATGAATTTGGAAGTTCTGGAGGTGAGATGCTGGCTGTCCAGGAGGAAGTGATTCCCATAACAACACATTTTTTTCAGAGGAAAAGATGAAGATGACCACAGCAAAACCATCTTAAAATCCAAAGCGTTCAAAAACTGTCTAGGAGATATGGAACTTCTGAATTGTTCAGATAATGAGGGTCCAAGACAAATATGAAATATTTTATATATCTGTTCAGTAGAACCACTTCTATGTGTCTTTACCTGCTAAGAAAGAACAATGGAGTTTGATGGGGTATTTGTTTTTATATCTGTATTTGTTAGTACATACTAATGAGTCTTTTGTAAAGAATTTTGTGATGGGAGAAATAAAATATAGCCTTATATGTGATTTTTAAAAATACACACAGAAATATACATATACATACATATATACATACACATGTATGCATGTGTGTAATCATAATTTCAGTTCAGGATGTTACACTGGTTTTGTTTTGTTGCTTTTTGGAGGGCAGTTGGGATTAAGTGACTTGCCCAAGGTCACATGGCTAGTTTTTGTGTTAAATTCTGAGATCGGATTTGAACTCATGTCCTCCTGACTCCAGAGCCCATACTCTATTCACTGTGCCACCTAGATGCCCCTGGACATGGTGTATTTGAGGTGCCTATAGGATGACCAGCTGAAAACCAAAAGGCAGATGGAGGTGAAGGACTGGAACTCAGAAGAGAGATGAACAGATCTTATGCAGAGACATAATACCTGAAATCATGGGAGCTGATAAGATCACAAAGTAAGATAGTATAGAAACAAAAGAAGTCTTAGAGAAACCTTCAATCAGGGAGTGACAAGGATGAAGAGCCAGCAAGGCAGGACTGAAAAGGAGCAATCAGACAGGTCAAAAGAGGATTAAGAGTAAACAGTGGCACCAAAACCCAAAGAGAAGGGACAATCCAGTAGGTGTTCAACAGTGTCAAATGCTAGAGAGAGATCCGTAAAGATAAGAATATAGAAAGGAACAATTCGCTTTGGCAATTAAGAGGTCATCAGAAACTTTGAAAAAAGCCATTGAATGGCTGAATGGTTGAATGATGAGACCAAATGGCAGTGACTCTTTTGTATCTATCTAATCTCTTCTCTTCACTTACATGACCACCCTATCAATTCTCTCCTAGTCTGTAGCAATTGATGTCCACTCTTCAATTCTCTCTCCTGTCCAATTCAGTTTTCATATACCTGACAAAATAAACTTACAAAATCATGTCAGACCCACTCAAAAATCTCCAATGATCCTCCATTACTTCTCAGATTCTGGCATTTAAAGCTCTCCACAATCTGTTCCAGTTTACCTTTGCCAGACTGAGCTCCTATTACTCCCTTTACATCTATATATACTCCCTTCTTCCTCCTATATTCTCTTCCTATCTGCTTTCTCGCCAACTTGGTTTACTTGCCTTTCCATTTTCTACCTCCATGTCTTTGCATACCCTGCTGACCTGAAATGCATTCCCTCCTGATTGCGTATCTTACAATTCTAAACTTCCTCCAACGTTCATCCTTGGTTCTACTTCCTATGTGATACCTTTCCTGATACCTCCAGGTATTAGTGACTTCTGCCTCCACAAATTATCCTATTTTATTTATCTGTGTATGTGTATTCTGCTTTCCCTCTCCCCCTTCCCACACCCCTGCCATTCCCAGTAAAGTGTAAGTTTTGACAGTTACAAATTGGGTTTGGCTTTTGTAACCACATAATCTAGAATGGTACCCTGCACATAGTAGGTAAATAATAAATACTTTTTTGAGTTAAATAACTAGGGATTTAGAACTGGAGGGGTTTTGGGAGGGGGATTCTTTCATGGTAGACCAAAATGAAAGAGCAAACTTTTTCTACCCTTTTGCCTTTAACCGAGAAAAATCTTTTGCCAGTATCAATAACTTTCCTCAGAAAGGATTACTTCTTGTCGTACTTTGGATTTTTCTTTCACGGTTCTGAATCCTCTTGGAAACCTTTCCAGACCCAGAGGATAACAAAGATTATTTCTTAATCCCTGGTGAACAAGACATGCAGCAAAATGTCACAGGTACTCATTCACCTTCCTGTGCATGTGATGAATCACTGATATTTTCTTTTCTATAAAACTTGTCCGAACAGACAAATGCTGAGAATTGGGATGGCGTGGAGCTAAAGAACAGAGATATTAAACCAAAAGGAAATAGAGTATGACAAAGTGGAAGAACACAGAAGGTATCAGAAGATTTGGGTTCATAGTCCAAGCACTGCCATATCTTAGTTGGTCTCTAGTCACTAGTGGACTAGTCGCTTCATTTCTCTTGGTGTTCAGTTTCCTCTTCTGTAAAATAGGAATGATAACACTTCCCTTATTCACCTCAAAAGACTGTTGCAAAGATAAAACAAGATGTCATATGGAAAATGCTTTCTGAACTGCAAAGTCACAGACCAGTTATTGATGGACTTTTTTATTGACACATGTCTTGTCATTAAATGGAACTATTTGGGCGTTGCTCATGCTGATGTCCTAAGCTATAATATAGTCTCCCACATGATGTATCACAGACACCATCTAATGAATCTAGGGTCAACTCACTCTCAACATAGCTCATTAGGAAGCAAATCTGCTTGTCCATCTGTTTTTATAACCCTCTTATTCTTGCTAATCACATTTAAACCTAATCAGTGATCTCTTTAACTCCTCTTCAAATCCCATTTCCAGTCCTTTGCAGTACATTTTCCAGATCGACATTACATTCATATTGTGAAATCCCACCTTCTTCCTACATTTTAAAGAAAATGTTAATAGAGGTGAAAATGGAATGGCTGATTTTGTGTTCTTTGACCACTAAGTTATGAACAGGAAAAACTAACATTCTTGACAAATTTGGTCTTCTTAAGTGTCTTTAGGTTTTCATCTGGTAGGAGATTCTAGGGTAACAGAGAACCCTATTACTTCAAACACTGAAAGGTATAGTTGAGGTAAATGCTAGGTTCATAGATTTATAGGATCTCAAACTGGAAGACACCCATAAGTTATCAAGTCTAGCCCCCTCATTTTACAAATGAAGAAACTAAGACTCAGGGAATTTAAGTGACTTGAGTCACAAAATATCAGATGAAGGATTTGAACCCACTTTATATAGTTTTAGAACCATACTCTTTCTATTGCATCACACTGCTTCCTTAGCAATAAAGGAATCTGCTACAATGTGACTACAGCTGAACCTACAGAAGCAAGGAGACATTTAAATTATGTTCTTCCATAAAGGCTTCGGATAAAAACATCTATCAAAAACCCCTAGTCGCAACTGATACATGATTAGATGGGAATATGTTAATTACTTAGAAACGCATTGGGTAGGGAATACAAAACTTTTGACCTGGAAATGCAAAGTCACATTTTAAGAAAACTGCATTGTCAGGAGGTTTTCCTTCAAAAACATTCAAATATCAAGGTTTTTTTTTTGGGGGGGGGGGGGGGGGGGGGGAATGGGAGCCAGGGGTAGGGGTGGGAAACTGGGAGGAGTAGAACAATGAGGAGAATTTGAACCAACCCAATGATTTCATTTGTGTAATGAATTCATTGAAGAAATTCTAACAACACAGAACATCTTTACTTCAATTTATAGACCTGGACAACAAGAGGTTAAGTTCACATAGATGGTAGATGTTGGACTAAGGTCTTAAAACGCAGGTCTTCCAGACTCTAAGATCAGCTGCCTATTTACTCTTATGTAGCTTCTCACTTCTATCTTTGTTTTTTTAAGTAATATTTTATTATAAATGAGATCATAGATCTAGAGTGCAGAGGGATATTAAGAGGTGACCTAATCCAAAACTCTGATTTTATAGATGAGAAAACTGGGACCTGGAGAGGTCAAGTGATTGAGTTCTCATAGGTAGCAAGTGACCGAATGAGTATTCATTTTCTCATGACTCCAAGTTCAACACTCTATTGTATCACAGTACATTCCAGATTATTTATCATCAACTAAGAAAAGAAAAATTAAAATCATACAAAAAAATCAAAACCCTAATAACGTAATTTGGACATTATATGAAACTCAAAACCCAAATAGTGTGATTTGAACAATTTTTAAATAAGAATTTTTAGAAGTAGTAACAATAACACCTTATTTGTTTAAGCTTCTCCTTTTATAATCTCTTTTTCTTTTATGTGCTTGCAGGATTTTTCTTTTTTACAATTTAATTTTTCTATTTATTTATTTAAAATGTTCTTTTAAAATTTTGAAATCCAAATTCTCTCCCTTCTCCCACCCCATCTCAAAGCCACTGAGAAGGCAAACAATATGATGTCAATTACACAGGATATGCAAAACATATTTCCTCATTAGCCATATTTTTTAAAAAGCAAAAAAAAAATTAAAATCATACTTCAATTTGAACTCAGAGTTTATCGGTTCTCTCTCTCTGGAAGTGGATAGCATTTTTTCTTCATGAATCCTTTAGAATCATCTTGGATTATTTTATTGGTCAGAGTAGTCAAGTCTTTCACAGTTTATCATCATTACAATATTGCTGTGATTGTGAACAAGGATGACCTTGTTCAAGGATGATCGGTTCTTCTCATTTCACTTTGCATCAGTTCGTATAAGTCTTGCCATGTTTTTCTGAAACCATCCCCTTCATCATTTCCCATAGTGCAATAGCACTCTATCACAAGCATATACTACTACTTGTTTAACAATTCCCCAATTGATGAACATTCCCTCAATTTCAAATTCATTGCCACCACAAAAGGGGCTGCTATTAACATTTTTGTACATATAGGTTCTTTTCCTTTTTTTTTTTTTATCTCTTTGGGACACGAACTTAATAGTGGTATTGCAGGGGTCAAAGGGCAGGCAATTTTATAGCTCTTGATCATAATTCCAAATTCTTCTCCAGAATGGTTAGACTAGTTTACTACTCCACCAATTCACTAGTGTACCTATTTTTCCCTCATCCCCTCCAGCATATGTCATTTCTGACAGATGTGAGGCAATAACTCAGAGTTCATTTAATTTGCATTTCTCTCATTAATAGTGATTTTGAGCATTTTCTCATATGATTATGGATAACTCTGATTTCTTCTTTTGAAAACTGCTTGTTTATACCCTTAAAACCATTTATCATTTGGGGAATGGTTCCTATTTTTATAACTTTGACTTAGTTCAATACTCAGTGTGTACTTAAGAAATAAGGTCTTTATCAGAGAAACTTGCTGTAAATTTTTTTTGTATTACTTCATTGTCAAGTATCTTTTAACAAAATACAGTTTCCCTGATTATCTCTCAATTTGGTCTATTTTTGCTTTTGCTTTGTCTGAGATTATAGTTTCCACCCATGTTCTTCACTTCAGCTGAAACAGATTCTACTTCAGTCCTCTATGTGTGTGTGTCTTTCTGTTTCAAGGGTATCTCTTGTAAACAATATGTTGTTGGATTCTGGTTTCTAATACATTCTTATATCTGCTTTTGTTTTACAAGTGAGCTCATACCATTCACATTTACAGTTATGATTACTATTTAATTACCTCTATCCCATCTCTCTCTCTCTCTCTGTCTCTCTCTCTCTCTCTGTCTCTCTCTCTCTCTTCTGTCCCACCTCAAAAGTCTATTTTGCTTCTAACCACTGCCTCCTTTAATCCACCCTCCCTTTTGTTATTTCCCCCATTTCTCTTATCCCCTTTCTCTCCTATTTCCTCTTTGGGTAAGTTACATTTCTGTGTACAATTGAGTGTGTATGTATATGTGTGTGTGTGTGTGTGTGTGTGTGTGTGTATTCTTCCCTCTTTGAACCAATTCCAATGAGAGTGAGGTTCAAGTATTGCCTGCCACTCACCCTCCATTTTCTCCTCCATTATAAAAGCTCTTCTCTGCACACCTCTTTTATGTATGAAAAATTTCCCTATTCTGCCTTTCCCTTTCATATTCTCCCTTGAAAGACTATACTCAGTTTTCCTGTGCAGATTATTCTTGGTTGTAATCCCAGCTCTTTTGATTTCCAGAATATCATATTCCAACATCTCCTTTCCTTTAACTTGGAAGCCACTATTGTGGGATCCTGGCTATGGTTCCATGATATTTTAATTGTTTCTTTCTGGCTGCTTGAAGTATTTTCTCTTTGACCTAGGAACTCTGGAATTTGACTATAACATTCCTGGAAATTTTCATTGTAGAATCTCTTTCAAGAGGTGATTGGTCAATTCTTTCCATTTTTATTTTACCCTCTAGGTTTAAGATCTTGGCACAGTTTTCCTTAATAATTTCTTGAAATATGATATCTAAGCTCTTTTTTGGATCATGGCTTTCAAATAGTTCAACAATTCTTAAAATTATTCCTCCTAGATCTATTTTCCAGGCCAATTATTTTGCAATGAGATTTTTACATTTTCTTCTATTTTTTCATACTTTTGAGGTTGTTTTATTGTTTCTTGATGTCTCATTGAATCATTTGCTTCCACTTGTCCAATTCTAATTGTTAAGGAATTATTTTCTTCAGTGACTTTTTATGCCTCCTTTCTCCTTTTGACCTGTTTTGCTTTTTAAGGAGTACTTCTCTTCAGCTTATTTCCATGTTTCTTCTGCCATGTGGCCAATTGTGTGTGGGGGGAGGGGGGTTAAGCTTTTATTTTCTTTAGTATTTTTGTGCCTCTTTCTTACCAATCTGCTCATTCTGTTTTTATAACTTTTTTTGCATCACTCGTTTCTTTCCCCAATTTTTTCTCAATCACTCTTTTCTTTCTTAAACTCTTCCAGGAATTCTTATTGACCTTGGGTCCAATTAGCATTTTTCTTTGAGGCTTTGAAAACAACTATTTTTACATTGTTATCTGCTACTGAAATCTTGGTCTTTCCTGCCACTGCAGTAGCTTTTTATGGTCAAATTCTTTTTTTGTTTATTTGTTTGTTCATTGTTCTAGCCCATTTCTTCATTTTGATCTTAAGATTCAAGTTGTACTTTGCTTGCCTTGGAGTGGAAAGGCACTGTCCCAAGCTTCAGACTTTTTCATGCTATTGTTTTCAGAGCTAGTTCTAAGTGTCTCCAAGTTCTCAGTGCTTTCAACGTGGTGTGTTCCTGGGAAATGTACAGTCACTCTTCTCTGGTTCTGCACTCTGGTCTTAACCCAGGAAGGGCCCCTGCTCGTCTGCAGCAGCAAGCACTGTTCTTTGCTTTGGAACTATGACCAGGGGCCCTGCTCCCTTGTGACCAACCACCAGTGCTCCTTTCTGCCCTTGAACTACCACCCAGAACTGTTCATGGACAATAGAATTGACTCAGCACCAGCTGCACCCAGTGCCAGCAAAGGGTCACCTATAATATCTTTCTGACCAGTTGTCTTACTGCCTTACCATCTCTTGACTGAGAACTCCTAAAATTGCTGCTGCTGCTATTGCACTGACCAATGTTTGGGCTCCAGAGAGGCCTCTACCCTGTCATCACAGACTTCTCTGAATGTCTTAAGTTTTCTTAGGCTGGAAAAATGTTTCAGACGACACTCTGTCACTGCTGTTCCCTGCCAGAAATGACTGTACTGATAATGAGGTTGCCAAGGTACTTTCAAGTTCCAGTTTCTGTCTCCAAAGCAATGTAGGGTTGAGCAACTTATGCTGGTGTGCTAGCAAGAGATCACCATTGCACAGCCAGCACATTCCATTGGTAGGCTTGTAATACCAAGGGAAAGGAAGCTCCCCAAGTACATTAGGCAAATCTCCCGGACTAAACTTTTGGGAGAAAATAGATTAGATTGTACATGATGGACAGTCATGGATGGGCTAAAATGTATACTGTATTTGTGATTTTCACATGCCTTGTTATCCTATTAGGAATAGGGGGCACATATGATTTAATTATGCATTGTTTTCATTTGTCCAGTCACGAATTACCTTGAAAAAACATGGAGTACTTAAATTGCTCAATCTTTGGGGGTTGGGCCTCTAGAGTTCAAACAACTGTCAGTTGGTAGATGATAAGGGGGCTTTTATAGGAGAGAGTGAGGATAACCAAATTACACAGACTTGTCCCGGTTCTCTACTTTGCTCCTTCAGAGTATATGCACATAGTTTATTTCTATAGGTAAACATAAGTGTGTTCTCTTTTACAGTAGGAATTTGGTTTAAAGTGAAGAAAAACTCACAAATTCCCAAGTTAACCTTTGATAACTAAGTGAGAAGTCAAAGCAAACAATTCAAGTGCAAAGCAAACTTGGTGGGAAATAATCAAGATTAGATATTAAGGAGCCAACAAAATGATACTCACAGAATCACTGAATTCTGAGTTAAAAGGGACCTCAGAAATTATCTGAGACAAATACAACAATATCCTACAATAACAATAACCCTAGCAATAATTTTGTAATATCCCTAATATATGGTCATTTGCCTCTTCTTAAAGACCTCCACTGAAAAATCACCTACCCCCCAACACTATAAATTCCACTTTCAGACCACTCTAATTGTTGGAAAGTTTTTCCTCACCTGATTTACCCTCTTTTCAACTTCTACCCTTCTAGTTGTGTCCTCTGGACCTGAATAGGACAAGTGTCAGCCTTTTTCCACATGATAACCCTTCAAATACTTGAAGATAACATTGAGTTTCCTCTAAAACTTTAATTCAGAGGGGTGGCTAGGTGCCACAGTGAATAGAGCACTGCCCCTGGAGTCAGAAGGGCCTGAGCTCAAATCTAGCCTCAGACACTTAACACAAAACTAGTTGTGTGACCTTGGGCAAGTCACTTAACCCCAATTGCCCTGCCTTCCCCCTCCAAAAAGCAAAACAAAACAAAACAAACAAAAAAAAAACCTTTAATTCAGGTAAAAATCCGCAGTTTTTTTAGTTGATTTTCATATGGCCTGATCTGTAGTCCAGTTCTAATCTAAAGCTTTTAGAAAATCCAGGCTTTCCCTATGCATTTGATAAAACATCTCCTGGCTATTTTTTTCTAGTCCAACTTTCTTTCTTTGGCCAATCTGCCCTAAGCAGGCAGCATTCTACTCCCTTACCTTCCTAAATCAAGTCTAAGTATACCCAAATACAGTGTCCTACTTTCCCAGATTCCATTGAACTTTTCCTGAATTCCATGTAATAGTCACACATTTCATTTTCTACTTTACAACTTTCTGCAGAAAACATGCATTTTACATATGGTCTTTGTGATGACATTTTTTTAGTTTATTAAAATCTGGATTCACTACATTGAATAAACGGTCTCTCCAGAGATTTTTGTTGCAGCTTGAAAATGTCATTTGAAAGGAGCTAAAATCTAAAGATTGTCAAAACATTGTCCTAAATTACTAACCTGACTTTCTTCCACCTATTTACAGGCAGAACATGAAGAGAGCTAAACTCAGCAGTTTGAATTGGAAATGATTATATAAAGTGTTGCCTGCTTTGGATCTTGCAAATTAAGCTTCCTCATAACTAGAGCCATGTAGAAGTGGCATGGGCTGCTGCAAGAGGCTAGGAGTTCTCCTTCACTTGATGACTTTAAGCAAATATGCTAATACTTGTTGAGTCAAATGAAGAAAACATGCATTTACTAAGTGTCTACTATGTGCCAGGAACTGTATTAAGCACTGGGGATATGAAAAAAGGGAGAAAAATTTGTCCCTGATTTCCAGGGCCTTATAGTCTACTGGTGAAGATAATATATAAGCAACTACATAAAATAAGTTATATTTCAGGATAAATAAGAGAGAATCTAAGGTATGAATTGGAATAGTTGACCTCTGAGGAATCTTCCAACTGGGGAGACTTAACTAAGGCCAGACTCATATCCAAAATCTACAGAATTTCAGATTCATTAGATGATTGGCAGTGGAAAAAAAAACTTAGGGATTGGTTTTCTGTTTCATAGAAACATAAACATATTAACTAAGAATGTGAATTGCTTCATTTTTTCATTCAGCAAATATTTATTAAGCCTCTGTCATATATATGCCAAGCAATAGCTTTTCAGAAGTTTCATCTTGGAGGGCCTTGATGAGGTAAATTTTCTAAAGTTCATTTTCTTTTTAAAAAAAATTGAATATGATAAACACCCAAAAAAGAGCATTTCTGTAGACAGAGTGGAACTGAAAAGGAGGATTGTTTGTGAAAATGCAAATCTCTTTTCTAAGCATATCCACTTTTAAAAATATGTAATAAATTCACCATATTATTTTCAAAATTGTCTTGCTTGTCTGTTTCCTTGTGAACTTCCTTCAGTTCTCTTCTGTATATTTTTTTAAATGTTTCCTTTTTAAAAATATCTTCCCCCTTTCTTTATTTTCTTCTTTTTCTTGGCAATATTACCAGTTCTTCTGTACTACTCAGTTCACCCCAACACAAGAAGAAAAATACCATCCTTGAAACAATTAAGCATTGTCAAGCAAAACAAATGCATACATTTGCCAAGTCCTATTCAGTCAACAAGGATTTATTAAGAATTTACTATGTACAGCGAGTAAGAGCACCGACCCCAGAGTTGGGATGACCTGGGATCGAATCCGGGCTCAGACACTTAGCACCCACCCAGAAACACCTGGCCGTGTAACCTTGAGGAAGTTACTTAACCCCAATTGCTTAGGGGCGACCAGGTGGCTCAGTGAGTAAGAGCACCGGCTCCAGTGTCGGGATGACCTGGATCAAATCCGGGCTCAGATACTCAGCACCACACCCAGAAATAACTGGCCTGTAACCTTGAGCAAGTCACTTAACCCTGATTGCTTAAAAAAAAAAAAAGAATTTACTATGTGCAAAGCTGCACGTAAATACTAGGGATACAAAGAAAAAGCAAAGCCTGGGCCGTGCCCTTGAGGGGCTTGTATTTTAAGGAGGTACAGAGCATTAAGTGACTTACATGGTGTCTACAGGATAGACAAAAGGTAATCCCAGAGTGAAGGACTAATGGCTGGAAGGACCAGGTGAGGCCTCCTACAGAAGGAGGATCCGAGCGAATCTTGAAGGAAAGCCAGATGACTGAGATGAGGAGAGTATTCTATGCAAAGAAAACAGTCAGGAGAAGGAGTGTCCTGTGCAAGGAACGGCAGTTAGGACTATGATGCAAACGGAGAAAAGCAGAGTATAAAATGGCTGACAAAGGTAGGGAAGGACCTGATCGTGAAGAGCTTTAAATGCCAGAGGATTTTATGTTTGACAAAAGGAGCCAGTGGCATTTAATGCGGTGTGGGGGTAGGTCAGACCTGTGCTTTAGGAAAAATCGCTTTGACAACTGAGTGGTTTATCTCATTCTGCATCTTGAGTCTTTCACCCCTCTGCCAGGAGGTTGGCAGCATGCATCCTCATCAGTCCACTATAGTTGTGGTTGGGTATTGTGTTGGAGAGTTCATAAGTCACTTAGAGTTTGCTTTTTTTTTCAGAATGTTATTACTACTATACAAATAGTTCTGATTCTTCCCATTTTACTGTGCATCAATTCATACAACTCATTCAAGATTTCGTTGAAATTATACATTTCATCATTTCTTATGGCACAATAATATTCCATTACATTTATATGCTGTAATTTCTTTATTATTCCCAAACAATGGCCCTCCCTTTGTTTCCAATTCTTTGTTACTGTAAAAAGTGTTGCTAATTTTAAAAATATATTTTTTTTCTTAGATATCTTTGTGGGAAAAGCCTAGTAGAAGTATTGTTCGATTAAAGGATATGCACTACTTAGTGACTTTTGGGGCATTGTTCCAAATTACTTTCTAGAATGACTGGATCAATTCTTAACTCCAACAATAGTACACCAGGGTGCCTGTCTTCTCCCAGTTCTTCCAAAACAATTATTAATTTCTGCTTTTGTCATCTTTGCCAATCCAATTGTTTTGAGTTAGAACCCCAGAGACATTTTAATTTTCATTTATCTAATTATTGGTTATTTGAAGCATTTTTTCATGTGGTAATTTATGGCTTAGATTTTTTTCCTTTAAGAAATGTTAAGGGGGATTAATCTTATAAGTATTTGGAAAGCTGTAACATATAGGTGGGATTAGATTTATTTCACTTGACCCTGGAAGACAAAATTAGTAGCAATGAGTGGGAATTGTTGTTTAGTCATTTTCAGGCATGTCAGACTCTTTGTGACCCCATTTGGGTTTTTCTTGGCAGAGATGCTAGAGTGGTTTGCCATTTCCTTCTTTAGCTCATTTTACAGATGAGGAAACTGAGGCAAATAGGGCTAAATGACTTGACCAGGGTCACCCAACTAGTAAGTATCTAAGGCCATATTTGAATTTAGGAAAATGAGTCTTCCTGACTCCAGGCCCAGGGCTCCATCCAGTGTGCCACCTACCTGCTGTGGTGGGAGTTGCAATGTGCAAAATCGGTCAGCATAAAGAAAATTTCCTAACAAATCTAACTAGCCATGAATGGAATGATTTGCCTTAGGAAGTAGTGAGTCTTTCATCATTAGGGGTATTCAGTGGATGTTAAATAATGACACTTTGAAAACATAGCAGAGAAGATTTCTCTTCAGGTAGAGTTTGGATCAGATGATCTCTGAGGTCTTTTCTTAATTTCAGATTTGGTGGTTCTGTGAGCCATTATCTAAATGATAGTTGATTTAAATAAGTACAATTAGTAAACTTATTAGTATTAACAGGCACCATATTTTTTCTCCTGCTATTCAATTCTACTGCCATATTAAAAAGAGAAGATAAAGAGTCAGGGAATTTCCTTGCTATGGAGTAATTTTCCTGCTGCAACTTGTGTATATGCCAGCTGCATTGTGGAGGTAGGGGAACCCTCAAGCAGTGCTACATATAAAAAGTCAATGTCAAGGCCTTTCCTCTTATCTGAGTAGGAAAATCTCAGTCTAAAACAGGTTTCTACTTGTGTTTTGATGTCCAATTGATCATGGTTCTCTTCTCCTGACAGGTGAGCATGTCCAAAGGTGCTAAAAGAGGATGTGATATATTTAAACAGATTATGCCACTTTAAATTTTGACTTTGAAGACCTGGAGGCCTCAATACCACATGATATCGATCTGAGAGATAATAGAGCAGACTTTTGTCAGGTCCTCACTGAGGGTGGTACCTTCTATATGAGCAAATCTTGAACCAGCAATGAATGTTCAATTCAATTTAGTCAAAAAATATTAATTAAACACCTACCGTGTACAAGGCAATGTGCTACTTGCTGAGAATTCAAGAAAAAAATGAGATAGCTATTGTCCTCTAGGAGCTTGCATTCTGTTGGGGGAAGATGGTATGATATTAAAGCAATATCAAGGAAATCAAAATGGGTGAGGTCTAAGAAAAGATTTCAAGATTAGGTGTGAGATGAGCACATATGCAATAGGGGAGGCAGTTTATTCCAGCATGTAAGCTCCTTTTTGTCTTCAGACATTCAGCACCTAGCACAAACCCTGGCATACAGTAGGTATCTGATAGATGTTCACTGAATTTAATCAGGTGGTAGTATTGAAAACAAGATCACAAGGGATTGAGAAGTCAACGGATTATTGTGAAATGAAGGCAATGAGTAGGAATGACTTGATAAGTTGACAGGAAAAAAAAGGGAGACATAGAAAAAATAGCTTGAGGAAAAGTCAAGGCCAACTGATATTTTTAAGGATGGGAAAAATCTGAGTATTTTTCCAGGGGAATGGAAGAGGAACTAGTAGATAGGGAAAGAATGATAATGAGGAAAAAATGGTTCAGAAATGGTTCGAGAATGGTATCAGAAGAAATGGAAGAGGATAGGATACAGGGTACAAATGGAGCCTGAAGTTAAAGAGTATAAGATATGTGAAAGACATGAAAAATTTTGACATGTGAAATAGGGGAAATGAAATCACTCACAACTGATAGCTTTGATTTTTTCAGTAAGGTAGGAGTCAGTCATCTTATAAAAGAAAGGACTTGGAATACAATGATTTTGAGGAGAGAGGAGAAGATTTGGAATAGCCACTAGAGAGAATAGCTGGAGAAAATACAGAAAAAGACAATAGAGTTGAGATCATGTCACATGAGAAACACTTGAAGGAACTGGGAGAATTATCCTGGAGAAGAAAAGGCTTGGGGAGGATATGATAACTTTCAATATTTGAAAGGCAGTCAAAAAGGAAATAGAATTGTTCTGCCTTGCCCTAAAGCATAGACTTAAGAACAATTGGGCAGCTAGGTTGATAGAGTGCTGGACCTGGAGTAAGGAAGACTCATCTTCTTGAGTTCAACTCTGGCTTCAAATACTTACTTAGCTGTGTGACCTTGGGCAAGTCACTTAACCTTGTTTGCCTCAGTTTCTCATCTGTAAAATGACCTGTAGAAAGAAATGGCAAACCACTCTGGGATCTTTGCCAAGAAAATCCCAAATGGGGTCTCAAAGAGTCAGATATGACTGTAATAACTGAACAATAAAAGAACAATTAATGGATGGTACAAAATGACAGATTTGGTCAGCATATAAGGAACAAATTGATAACAATTTATTAGTTCCTCAAAAGTGGGTTGAATGGCTTGAACTCCTTTGAGTGGTAGAGGGTCACATCTCAGTGGAAGTCTTCATGTCAAAGCTAAAAGACTAATTGTTGAGGATGTTGGAAAGAGGATCCTTTTGGGGAGTATGAATTGAACTAGAGTGCCTCTGAGGACCCTTTCAACTCTGAGATTGTGTGAGTATGGTATTTAGTCAATAAGAGAAGAATAAAAGGATTGCTATTTAATAGTGGGAGTCAGCTGAGGTTAGAAAACACAATTTTGTAAGAGATCCAATCAATATAGTTGCATGACTTCCTCTAGCTGAGTTAAACAGATTGGACTAATAATAATAGCTAATATTCATGTAGCCCTTACTATGTGCCAGGCTAAGTATATTACAATGATCTCATTTGATCCTCACAACAACCCTGAAGGTAGGTGCTATTATTATCCCCACTTCACAGAGGAGGAAACTGAGGCAAACAGATTAAGTGACTTGCCCAAGATCACACAGTTAATAAGTATCTGAGGTTGGATTTGGGATCTTCCTCACTCTATATATGTCTTTACTCTATATACTGTGCCGCCTCGCTGGTCCTACTGGCAGGGAAGGTCAGTTATAGGTTTGGTCCACTCTTAAGGACTGGCAGGGCTTGAATGGCAAGAAGAAAAGGAGTCAAGTGATTTAAAGATAGAGGAAAGCATGTTTTTGAACTGGGGAAAGAATTTAAAGGAAGCAAAATGAAGTGAGAATAGAGGTATTTTACTGGGAGAATACATAGGGACAGATGGGATGGAACAAGCTTGAACATGTTTCCAGAAAGTAGGAAAGCAACCAGTAGAAAAGGAAAGAATGGAGATGACTAGGAATGATTCAAACTCTCAGAAGAGATAGAGGGGGAAAGATAAAGAGCACTGGAGATCACAATAAAGATGAAGAATGGAATTAGGGTAAGGGAGGCAGGGGGAGAAATAGAAGGAAGGAAAATAGAATCAGAGAGGGGAATTTCAGAATTCAAGATCATGAAGGTAGAAGAATTCTAGTTTCTAGATGAAGGTCATAGGAGAGGGGGCAGTGTGTATCATCAGCTGGGGGACACAGATGCTTATTCCTCTCCCACTAGAGTTTCATTCCATCTATTCTGTATGTAGTTTGTATGTACCTATTTGTATAAATTTTGTCTCCCTTTTTAGAGTGTAAGCTCCTTGAGGGCAGGGGCAATTTTTACATTTTTCTTTATGTCCCTAGCACTTAGTACAATGGCCAGCACATTTGTCGTTCAGTTGTTTTCAATTGTATCTAACTCTCTGACCTCATTTGGAGTTTTCTTGGCAAAGATACTGGAGTGTTTTGCCATTTCCTTCTCCAGATCATTTTGCAAATGAGGAAACTGAGGCAAACAGGTTTAAATGACTTGCCCAGGGTCACCCAGCTAGTGTCTGAGGCCAGATTTGAACTCAGGAAGATGAGTCTTCCTGACTCCAGGCCTGGCACTTTATCTACTGATTCACCTAACTGCTCCAGTGAGTTCTTAATAAATGTTTATTGATGGATTGATCATTATGTTCCAACAAACATCTGTGTATTCCTGTGGGATGACTATAGGAGCTGAACACTGAGCACTTTTTTTCCATATTAACATCAGATAATCTCTTTTTTCCAAGTTCTGCCTCTGAACACCTCATCAGTATAAAGAGTGACCACATCTGTACTTTCATCATCTAACTTTCCCCAAGGTCCAGGACACTTTCTCCTTAACTCTTCCAACATTTCAAATGCCTCTGCATCATGATAAAAAGCTGTACTATTTTTTTTCCTGTGTTATATCTTCTGCTTGTGCTGTAAAGATTAATGGATAAAAATCTTTGGGTCAGCTGTTTTCCACTTTCTCCCTCCCTCCTCTCCTCTGTCCATGTAGGGTATCATACCCTTACCTGAGAGTGTTCTACCCAAAGGAATATAAATTTTGATGACTGAAATCTAGCAAGATTTCTTGGGGTTTACTGGTAGATATTTTTTCTTAAGCACCATGCCTTAAACCTAAATCACTCAGGCTATCATTGACTGATCAACAACAAATCCCAGCCTAAGCCTCCCTTGGTCATTGTTTAGGCTTTGATAGTTCAGAGTGAGTATAAACAGTCATTGCTTCTGTTTTGGTCAGAAACCCTGAGGATCTTCCCCTCCCAGAATGGCTTTTTTTTTTTTACTAGGTAAAAGAGGCCATTCTTTGCCTCATTTTTTACCTAGCCTTAATCACTGAATGGGCATTGCCTCAGTCAAACTTGGGAAAGACCTTAACTTAAAAAGGCCAAGGTGCCTCAGAGTTGTTTTGATTTGCATTTCTCTAATCAATAGTGATTTAGAGCATTTGGGACATCCACATCCAGAGAAAGAACTACAGAGTCTGCAGAATGAAGCAAACTATTTGGTCTCTCACATTTATGTTTTGTTCTGTCCCTTCTTCCTCATTGTTGATTCCATTGATTATAATCCTTCTTTACAACATGACTAATGTTCAACATGAAGGTATTTGTAGAACCTATATTTGATTACATGCCGCCATGGAGGGGAAAAGGGGAAGGAGAAGAAGGGAGAGAAAATTTGACACTCGAGGGATTGTGGAACTGAACATTGTAAACTAAAAGTAAATAAATAAATTTAAATTTAAAAAAAAATCCAAGGTCTCCCACTGCATCGGCATCCTCTCCAGTTTTCCTGATCTATGTCTTGTCACTGGACCCAGACGTCTCCTGAGGAGAAAGTGAGGTTGGTGACTTTGTACAACCCTCCCTCACTTAAATCCAATTCACTTGCAAGTCCTGGCATTAACTTCCTGATGTCATGGTCCTCTTCGAATGAAGACAAACAACAACAGAAGCTGGGACAGAGAGGAAGGTTGTGAGCTAGGTACTGAACTCCCTGAGGGAGAAGGGACTGATACAAAGATCACTTCAGGGGATGATAGCAACAAGGATCGGAACAGGGTGATGCAGACAGATGGATTCTTCTTCAAAGAAAAAGAGATTCGCGAATTATGGTGGCTGATGGAGGTTCCGGAAGTGGCAACAAGGAGTAAAGGGTTTACCAATTTCTCCTTCTTCTAGATGTGGACCATTGGAATTCTCCTACCCCAAAATGAGAGTGTCTTTAGAGAGAAACCAATTTTCAATGTGCACTTGAATTAATTAATCCACAAACATTTATTGTTTACTGTGCACCAGGAACTATACTAAGTAATCACTGAGAATACAAAGACAAAAGTGAAACAGCCCTTGCCTTCAACAAGCTTTCATTTTATTGAAGGAAGACATACACATAAAAGTATATACAAAAAATATTTAAAATAAATGCAAGGTAATTGATAGGAGGAAGTTCCAGCAGCTCTGGGGATCAGAGAAGGCTAGTACTTGAGCTGAAATTAGAAGGGCATTGGGGATTCTAACAGGTTGACATGAGGATGAAAGAAATTCCAGGTATGAGGGCAAATATATAAAGGGGAGATGAAGTGCTCTGTGTGAGGAGGAGCAGCAAGAAGTGAGGCAGCAAAGTAGTGCCTAGAGTATTGGACTTAAGAGTTTAGAAGAGCTGGGTTTGAATCTGCCCTAGATAATGTGTTGTATGAACCCTAGGCAAGTCATTTACCTTCCTTATTCTCAGTTCCCTCATTTGTCGGAAGGGGAGAAGAATAGCATCTACTTTATCAGTCCCAGAGATTTTTTCTAAAGCATAGATCTGATCTTGTAATTTCCTCCCACTCAATAACTTCTAATGGCTCCCTATTCCCTTCAGTATCACATTGAAGTTCCTCTTTTGCATTCCTAGTCCTTCACAAGCTAACCCTTTTCTTCTAGTCATCTTAACATTATTGCCCTTCGTGAATTTTGAAATCCTTCCAGACTGGACCACTCGTTGTTCCCCCGGCGTGACACTCCATCTGTTTTGCCCCACATGCCTGCAATGTTTTCCCTTTTCCATTATGCCTTGTAGAATACCTGTATGCCTTCAGAGTTTAGCTCAAGCACCACCTCTTACAAAAAGTTTTTCCTGGTTTCCCCAGGTGCTAATGCCTCCCCCTCTGAGATTATGTTCCATCTACTCTATGTTATCTTGTAGGTATCAACTCATGTACATGCTACCTCCTCCATTAAAATGTGTTCTTGGGAGTAGGGACATTTCCATTTTTTTCTTTGCATCTCCAAAGCTTATACTGTGACTGGCACATAGTAAGCACTTAATAAACACTTATTAGTTGATTGGGATCAAATGAAATGATAGTTGTGAAGCACTTTGCAAATCTTAAATCTATATATAAAAGTTAATGATCATTATTATTAAGGCCAATTTAGATGCATGGTAGATTGCATGGTGGGGAATAATGTATGAAAGATGGAAGAGTGTGAGAGGAAGAAATTATTTGCTAACAACTGAACAGGTGTTCTAGATGGAATAGTTGAAAGGAAAGAGGAAGATGGGAATGAGGAAAGGTAGACACCTGAGCTAAATAGGAATAAGGCAGATGGCAACTCTGCATCAAGGATTAGGGAGCAAAGGGGAGAATTTTGCAGTTGATTAAAGTGGGCATGAGAGTATCAATGGTGGTAATGGCCATGTGGTAAAGGAGGCCACCAATCCTGACCAGTATGTGAGTGGGTTAATTTTTTCACTGTTCTTGGCAACCAGGAGATATAGAAGATGTAGAGTGCTGTGCCTGTAGTCAGGAAATCTGAGTTCAAATCCAGCCTTGGAGACTTATTAGCTGTGTAACCCTGGGAAATGCATTCAACCTCTTTTTCCTTTTCTATGAAAGAGAAATAATAATAGCACCTACCTCTCAGGGTTGTTGTGAGACTCAAAAGATATAATATTCCTAAAGTACTTATCACAGAGTCTGGCAGGTAGTAGATACTACATAAATGCTTATTTCCCCACCCCCACTCCCTGCCCCTCCCCTTCTCTCTCACAGACCTTATGAGGGGCTAGTGCCAAGGCTTGGAAGCTTGAAGACAGTGGCAGCCAAGATGTTCATGAGGTAAGGGAGCCCTCAACCAGAACTTGGCCACTTCACTCTATCGTCCCAGTCTCCAACAAGCCCCATGCAGGTTATCACCAAGGCTAGAGTAGCATTACCCAGCAGGTGTTACAATGATTTCAATGGCAGTTTCCCTCACCTGAGTCAGTCATATGGTGACTGAGGGTGTCGTGACTGTTGATTATCAGATGGAAATGGCACATGAGATTCTAATTGCAATTTTAGCAAGAGTCCTAGGTTGGGATAAGGAGAGGTAAGCAGGTATATATCTTCTGCAGAAGTGGTACATCTTTTCTCAGCAGTGAAGGCCCCAATCTCCAGTGACCAAAGCATCACAGGTAATAAATTTAGAGCTGGAAGACAAGTTGAAAATGTCTCATCCAAACTTCTTCATTTCAGATGTGGAAAGAAGACACAGAATGGAGAAGTTACTTACTCAAAGCACATGGCAGATTTGGTTTTTGAACCTGATGGAGAGATGTGAATGTCATAAACACCAAATATGTCTTTAAAGTCATGTAGTGGAATAGATCTTTGAATTTCCCCTTTTTTTGAAGGAAAGGAAGCCAGGAGAAGATTCATATCCATGATTTCACTGGCACAGGGTACTTTCAGTAAGGAACCTTCCTCTACGAATACAGATCAAATCTGCAAACTTTCTGTAACTTTACAATCTTACATAGTTTCTTAGGGACATTAAGAAGTTAAGGAATTTAACTAGGGTCACCCAGCCAATATGTCACAGGTGGGACACCAACTCAGCTCTTCCTAAGTCTCATGTTCTAATCATTATGCCATACCTCTTTCACATTTCCCATCTTAAATTTGAAGAGCAGCCTTCTCTAGCTACTATTGTTTTTCATCCAAGTCACAGCTTGGGGTTTTAGGGTTTCTTCTACCCCAGCACGTAATAGAATTCCTGGCCTCTAGTGGTGGAATGATAAATGTTGCTGAATTGAATTTGTTGAAGTCATTAATTCTTGAGATGTTTGTAGATAGAAATTATATATGAATCAGACAAAGGACTCAATTCTCTTTCAATGTAGTTCATCCAAGGGCAGATGGTTTTGACAGTTTTGGGTCTGCTGATGCTCAGGAGTGCATTCTTCAGAGTGTGGTCCAAGGAGGGACCCTTTGGAAAACATCAGGACCTGTGACAACACTTTTGGCTCCTACAGTCTAGAAGTTATGTGACAAAATTACCAAATTTCTGGGTACTTAATATTCATAAATGTCACTGCTTTTAATTTTTTACAATTATTGTTCCACCATAAAGGTCTTTTTTTCTGGGATGATATCTTGCCAACAACTGTGATTTCAGCAGTTTTCCCATTTTCCAGAAAACAAGCTTGAACTGATGATTCCCTTCCTATATCAGCCTGTCTCCCATCAGGTATATTCACATGATTAAATAAAGCCCCCAGCCCCTTCATGTGAAAAATAAATAATGTTATGTAATCTTGAAGTACTATAAGGAAAAACATGTAAATAACCACTGACCTCTTTAATTTCTTTTTGCCTCAGGGACTGGCTAACTTCAGTGTAATACACTAAGCCAAGTTATCCTTTTGCCAATTGCAGCAGAAACTGACAAAATATTTAGACAATTTGTTTCAAAGCAAATGCATATGCTGGAAAATAAAGTTAATATTTTCATGTGTGAAGTACTGATCCAGACTCTCCCAGTTTCTAAACTCATCCTAGGATACATGTGCTAACCAACTTTGGCTGGTAATTTAACAAATGGTTTGTTTGTGACCTAAAAGATTCAGGTGATTAATTGAGAAAGAGATTAGTTTGGGACAAAACTTTGAAGACTATATAAAAAGGATGCTTGTTAATTCTGAGGGTAAGGACCTGGTGAGACCTCTAGATGTTAAAGTTAGAAAGAATGACACTGATCTCTTGGGTCTTGAGAGTGGAGATGGGGTTGATGTGTGTGGTAGACTAGGAGAAAAGGGGTAGTTTATAGATTCAAGAAGGCTTGGCATTGGAACAAATAAATAACATTCTAAACAATAGGATCATACATCTAAAGCTGGAAGGAACCTCAGGGGCCATCTAGTCCAACCTTAGATGCTAGTGTTAGAGTGAATACTGAGGTAACAATAGAAAAATCTTCAGTGCAGTGAGAGCTGATGTTTCTCAGTGTGAAAGAAAAATGAAGGTTTTTTTTTCAAAAATCAGCTCAGAAGAAGAAGAGGGAAGAAGAAATGAAACTTGATGGTGAGGAGGACAAAGTTGGAGTGTACTGGGATTCTCGTACAGATTCGTTATATATACCAGACTCCTGGGGAAGCTGTTTGTAATCCGTTTGGCTTTTTTTTTTTCTCCCAAGTACAGCTGCTGGAACACAAAAGTAAGTAAATATTGCTAGAAAACAAGCATCCAAAATGACAGCTCATGCACAATGCATGTTTGACAGTCTATTATTTAAATAAGCCAAAAATCCATATAGTTACAGCCGCTAAACTAAGCTTTACTCCCCCCAGGGCAAAATTCTCCTGATCTTATAATTAGCTAGGAGATTAGCGGAGTAGCCCCTAGAGGCTATTTTTCCTTCCTTTTCTACCCAGAATTCCATCTTCTTATCTTGGCTTTGCCCAAACTTGCATGGGTGTTTTATTGCTAGTTCTGCAAGTTTATGACTTATTTTCCCCCTTCTTGCCTTCTTAGACTCATTCACATTTCCTATTGGGAATTTGAAAAGATAATTACATAGGCATTTCTTTTCCTCATACACATACACACACACACACACACACACACACACACACACACACCATATGGCATTATAAATAGAAGGCCAGTTTTGAAATCAACAAGGCCTGTGTTCAAGTTCAGATTTTCATAGATACAATGTTACCCAGGGCGTCATTTAACCTCTTAAGGAGGCAACTCTCTGACACTACGAGTTATAAAGCCTGCCAAATTGAGGGAGTTTCCTATCATAGAAACTGTGAATTCCCTATCATAGAAAAAAATCATAGGTCTAGACCAAATATATATCAATACTCACCTATTTATGAGTTAGAGATGGGTCTATATAATTTTTCAAACTTTGACCTAGCTCTTTTTCTAATCTCTTTCTTAGCATCGTTATCTTTATCTGCCTATAGAATAGGGGCTAAATTACCACTAATGTTGGTCAACATACATGCATTGAGGATAATTCAGGCACTCAGGAAATATGGCTCAATATTTTCCCTACATTAAAATGTTAAACTTATTTTCTATTATCTATTCTATTATCTGCACTTGCTTTGCTTTGCTTTGTAGGGGTCTTGATATCTGGATAAGTAAGACTGCTTTAGTAGGACTATATGATTTCAAAAAATGCAGTCCTACCTGAACACATTCCAAATTCTGGCCTATTCGAAAAAGCCTGCCTGTCAAAGCTGCTACTGCCTTACTGTGGGTATTTCTTTTCTCTTTATTTGTTTGTCAGAAGATTCTATCCTGAGCAGTTGAGTTAAGCTGTTCTTTCTCAGTTTAATTACCAAACTTAAATTACTGACCCTTAGACTGTTTTATTAAGATGTCATTTAAGATAATGAATAATTGGAGAAGGGGAAAAATTCAATTTCCTGTTTAAGTGCCTCCGGATTAAATCCTTTTGAGAATGGTAACTGAATAAATGTAGATCTTGTGCCCTTCCAATTTAAAGTAACCACTCTAGGCAGGAAATTCATTGCTTGTGAATTTGTTCAAAGTAAAACCATGCACTGGGATGACATTTACTATTTCTACAAAACCATTAAACATCCAATCCAACCCAACAAATGTTCCTTAAGTGGCTATGGTACCATAATCACTGAGCTGGGCATGGAAGAGATATAAAGTACAGCTAAGACATAGTACCCACTTTTTCTAGAACTTATGGTTTGGTCAGTGGTATGACACAAATACAGATACACAAAAATACAGCATGGTCCAATGGAAAGATGACTGACTTTGGAATCAGGGGCCCTGGGTTCATCTCTTGCCTCTGACACTTATGCACTGACTTTTTACTTCCCAAGGCTTCAGTTTCCTCTGTTTCCTATAAAATGAGAAGATTAACCTAAATTTATTGGCCTCTGCAGTTCCTCCCAGCTCTAGATCTCTGATCTGGTAATGAGAGATGTTGTGATATCCCAGGAACCTCATCATCAACCAGGGGGTCACTGGGAGAAAATGACATTTGAATGTAGAAATTTAAAAGATGTGGGAGGTCCAGGGATGGGGAGTGGGGAAAAATTCCATAATTGAAACAAGGGAGCAAGAACATTCCCAGAAAAGTCAATGATGGAAAAAGTGCAACTACTATTCCTAATTCAGACTTTGTTTTCTGTCAAAACAAACATCAGAAACCACCTTGCCGGTTCATGGAGAAAGGAGACTCTTCACTTAAAAGGAATTTTCTATCCTTTCCCTATATTGCCATAGGATGTTGCTTCAGTCCAGCTGGCATAAACAAGATTTATTTCTTCTTCTGGTTTACAACCTTAAATACAGCTTCTCACTCAAAATTTATTTCTTTGTTGACTATATTGTGAAGATGACTTTAGAATCACATTGATATTTGTCCCTCCTGACTTCAAATTAAAGAAAGGCACCATGGAAGTTGCAAACAGAATAATAATGCTAATAATAATATCATTATAATGTTGATGGATCAACACATATAATCCATTTTCACCCTAATAAAGATTTTTAGTACATGGAAATTAGATTTAAAAAAAGAGTGAATGAGACATATTTCATGAAGTGAGCCTGTGTTGGTCCATTTCTGCTGGGAATTATTGCCTGTTAAAATAGTTTATGTGACTTTAGGGCTTCTTTCTGAGCATCAAAGAACAGTTAAGGAAAACAAAATAAAACTGTAGCCAAAAATGCTTGCAAAGGGGTATGTGACAAATTTTACTCTCTTTCTTTCTCAGATTGAGTAATTGAATGGCCTTCCACAGAGATCTTAGAGGAACTCTTTTTTTTTTTTTAAAGCAATCAGGGTTAAGTAACTTGCTCAAGGTTACAGGGCCAGTTATTTCTGGGTGTGGTGCTAAGTATCTGAGCCCAGATTTGATCCAGGTCATTCCCACACTGGGGCTGGTGCTCTTACTCGCTGGGCTACCTGGCCGCCCCAAACCATTCTCTTTTGATGAGGCAGGGGTAAGCTCAAACCACCTCATGAGAGCCAATTGTTAAATTTCCTGTGTGAATATTATACCTTAGAAATCAGCAAATGCTACAAATCAGGTGTTGGTTGATCATTTTACTGATAATCTACACTTAAGAAAATGATGGAGAAAAGTTTTCAGCATCCATTTATTTTTTCAGAGTGTCAATTGTTAAACATTTACTGGAATTCCACTTGGTGAGAGTCAAGAGAAGTGTCTCAGATTTCTAAATAAGCTATGGAAGGTTGAGAGAGAGAAAAAACTAAGGGCAAAGTAAGCTTATATATGTCATTCCCTCTTTGAATCTCATTTTTCATAAGATTATTCTATCAGGTATATAGCTAGGCCTGCTTTTGGGGGGGAAACCCAGAATCTTGTATACATGTACAGAATGTATACATGTGATACATATACATGTGTGTATACATCTATACATATATGTACACATGTGTATGCATTTATAAAGAATGAGAAAAATTAATTCTTTCTTTAGGATCCAATATTGAATTGGCATCCCATTTCAGAAAAAAAGTTTCAGGCTTATTCACACCCATTCTGAAGTATATATACTTTATTCAGACTTTAGCCTTGTGTTTGTTAAGGGTTTTTTGTTATTTTTTTCTACATCCTCTCTTGGTGATCTCATTAACTCCCATGGTTTCATTTATAATTTTTAAACACGTGACTTCCAAATCTTTATAACCAGCCTCTGGCTCCTGAGCTCCAACTTGAACCTTCAAAACTTGTGGACATGACCATCTGGATGTCCAAGGAGAATCATAAATTCAGAGTTCATTGATTTCCCCTCCTCAAACTTGCCAATGTCTGTTGAGTCATCCAGGCTCACAATGCTATATAATTACTTGCCAGGTCCTATTGATTTTATCTTCACAACTTATCTTGAACCTTTCTCTTCTTTCCTACTCATATTAATACCAGCCCAGTTCAGGCCCTCATCATCTCTCTCCTAGATTATTGCAGTGACTATCTAATTAATTTCTAGGATTCCAGTATCTCCCTCTTTCCAATCCATTCTCTACTCAGCTATCAAAATAATACTTCTAAAGAACAGCTCTGGACATGTCACTCCTCCACTCAAAAATCATCACCAGTTCCCTATTGTCTCAATGATAACATATACACCCCTCAGTTTGGTATTTAAATTCCTTCATAATCTGACTCCAGGGAAGTTAGGTGGTGAAGTGGATGGAATGCCAGGCCTGAAGTCAGAAAGACTCATCTTCCTAAGGTCAAATGTAGCTTCAGATACTCATTGGCTGGGTGACCTTGGGGAAGTCCCTTAACTGTTTCCCTCAGTTTACTCATTTACATTGCTCATACAAAATGAGCTGGAGAAGGAAAGGCAAACCCTTCCTATATCTTTGCCAAGAAAACCCCAAATGGGGTTACAAAGAGTCAGACAAGACTAAAAGCAACTCAAAAACAATCTGACTCCAGTCTTTCAAGACCTAATTTTTCTCATTGTGTCCCCTCATATGAGCTACTTTCTAGATAAACAAACCTGCTTGCTCTTCCGTTGGTTCAGCATTTCTTTCCCACTTCTCTACCTTTGTAAGGAGGTACCTCCTGCCCAGAAATGAACTCCCCTCTCATTCTCACCACCTATGTCCCTCCCGTTTTTTCAAAGCAACTTACAAGAAAACTTTTTTGATGGCCCCTCATTAGTGCTCTCTCCCTTCTTAAATTATCCTGCATTTCCATATATAATATGTATGTATGTATGTATATACACACACATATAATATATACACATACATTATATGCACATATTTGCATGCATGTATATGTGTATATATTTTTCTACTCCCCACTCCCATAGAGTAGAAGTTCTGCGAGGCCAAGGACAGTTTTTCATTTTTGTCTTTCTTTCCCCAGTACCTAATACAAAGCTGATAGTGGCAGTTAGGTGGCATAGCGGAGAGAGGTCTCAGCCTGGAATCAGTAAGATCCGAGTTCAAATCTGGCCTCGGACATTTACAAGCTGAGTAAGTAATGAGCAGATCATTTAGTCTCTCTCTCTCTTAGTTTCCTCAATAATTAATGGGAAAAATTTTATCACATCCCTCCCATGGTTGGGATTTTGTTTTTTTGAGGTTTTTTTGCTTTTTGGAGGGCATTTGGGGTTAAGTGACTTGCACAAGGTCACATGGCTAGTTAAGTGTTATATGTCTGAGGCTAGATTAGAACTCGGGTCCTCCTGACTCCAGGGCTGGCGCTCTACTCACTATGCCACCTAGCTGCCCTGCCCCCCACGATTGTTTTGAAGAACAAATGAGATAATGTTTGTAAAGCACTTAGTATAATGCCTGCTGTCGTAGGCATTTAATAAACACTTGCTCCCATCCCTAGCTTCTTCTCCACTCCAACCCCCGACAGTGCAGGAAATTTCCTCTATCAATTCACATTGACATTTGCTCTTAGAGAGTTTTAGAAAGCTTCTTAGGGCACTGACAGGCTAGGTTAACTTGCCCAGGGTCAAACAGCTAGTGTGTAGTAGAAATAGGATTTGGAACCATATGTTCCTGACCTGGAGCATAGTCATTTGTCTCCTCTACTACATGGCCTCTGTTACCTTCCACATAGTATGTGCTTTTAAAATTTTTGTTGAATTGATTTGCTAGAGACCACATAAACAGCACTAGGCTGACTATGATTATAGCTCTTCAGTCCAATTTAGTAAACATTGATTAAATGCCTACTATGTGCTAGGCACTGTGCTAAACACAGAGGAAACAAGTAAACAGTAGAGTCCCTGCCTTCAAGGAGTTTTCAGTCTAATGGAGAAGACAGCACATAAAAGAAGCTGAAAAGCAGAGAGGGGTACCCATCTCTTCCAAAGAGTCAAAACAAAGTAGAGCTGCTGGTGGAAAATAGAATTACAGACAGTTCTCGCTTTATGTGAGTAGGCCACTCTGCAGACCTCTATGTAAAGGATAAGTGGGGAAGGGAGGGAGTGAGATAGGAAAGGAGCCATGTGCCTGTGGAGGGAGGGGGATGGCACATGGTTCAAAGACACCTGGGGTTTGGGGCCAGAGAAAGAAGAGGAGGAGGGGCAGGCAGGGTCCGGGCCAGTCATGTGAGGGCCTGGTCAGAATGGAAAGGAAGAATGATTCAACTAATATCGGTGTTTACTTGTCTATACCAGATTTCTACTCTTGTGTTGGAAGCACTTGTTACATTAATTTTTTTGCCTTTTCCTTCATTAAAATATGAAATTTACAACCTGAATGCAGAGTCTGTTAATGTGAGGGGAAAAAATAAGTGGGGCAGACCTGTGGGGGCTAGACACAAGGGTGGGTATAGTGGAGCAAAGGTCTTCCCTTGGCACCAGAGGTCTCAAGCCAAGCCACAATCTAGCCTCAGTGGCACCTCTTCTGCTTTCACCTCGAGGGATCTTTTTAACTTGTTTTTCTTTTCCTTTTTTTTTTTGGTTGGGGGAGGCAAGACAGAGGAAAAAAAGCACTATACTGTGCGGCGAAGTTAAAATGGGCATTTTTTTGGAATGAAGATTTTTTTCAAAATTCTCTACATAAAGTTGAATTGGCATAATTGTAAAGCAAGAATTGCCAGTACCTGAAAAGTTTTGAAAGTTCTCTTTAAAAAAAAAAGGCTTTGGGAAGAGTTCATTGTTCCACCCTCCAATCCTTCACTCAGAGCGGGGAAGCAACTGAGGGAGTTGCAAGGTACTGAGTATCAAAAGATGAGTAGTAAATCAGCATGGTGCTAAGATTTCAGATTTCCTTGTTCTTTGCCTCTCCAATTCTGGGACACCTGTGGGGCACATTCCACTCCTCACAAAACCAGAAGACATAAGGCAAATACCGTGGCGTACCACTTCCCGTCCTCCTAGCCACAAAAGACCTCTCCCACTGAAAGCAGCCTACTGACGACTGCCACAGTATCCATTCTCACATCCAAGTAGTCTGATTTCCACGTACCACATACCACCATACCATTCCCAGCCCCAGCCCCATTCATGCAGCCATCCTCTTCTTACTTTCTGGTGTACTTAAAAACACTAGTAAAAAAAAAATACTGATACACTCAGCTGCTCCTTGGTCCAACTATTCCCCATAGCATTGGCAGCCCTAGGGAAACTTTTCCCATCCTGAACACATTCACCCCTGAGCTCCCTTCTATCTCCCAATCCCTCAAGGCCCCAAACTCGTGACATAAGTAGGCCACTGACTTTAGGAGAAGAAACTTAAACAGAAAAAAACCAATTCATCAATTATGTAATTATCCTTTGTAACATTAGTTTCTTAGTTACTCTGATTATGTGTTACCAGTCAATCGGAGAATTTAAGCTCTCAACTTTTAAAACTAAAGGAAACCTACATGAATGTAAAGATCTCCAGAGAATGGAAGGCCTGGATTCTAATCCCAGTTAAATAAATAACTGTATGTGCCTTTGCAAGTAACTTCTATAGATTTTTGTTTCATAAGGAGTAAATTGGATAATTTGCATAAGTAGTATATGAAAAGAAACTTGTCAATAAAATTAGATCATTTCTTTAAAAACAACTAATTGATAGAAAAAAGATGAAAGGTATAAAGTGTTATAGGACTAGAAGATATTTTTTTTTCTCCTGGTACTGTTCCTCAGAGTTGTGTCCTTTGTGTCTTCTAAGAGACTATGAGTTCTCAAGAATAAACTTGCATTTTCTGCTTAATCAATGATAAGACTTTTGTAGACACTTTAATAGCCTATTGTTAAGGGATGACTCAGATTTCAGGGGATAGAATTATCACCTGCTTCTATTGACTTCTGGGGGGTAGGGAGAGGGCATGTGACTTTAAAGATATTCCAGAATAAGCATCTCCAATCTACTTTTAAATTTAGGATTTGCAGGAACCTTTTGACACTGAGCATGTCTTTAAGAATAAGAAAATTATTTCTTTTGCCATTACATCCCTTTGAGCTACTCTAGAATGGATTGAGGCTAGGGAACTCTATCTACAATTGTTTATAAATGTATGGTGCTATCAGTCAGGGAAATAAACAAGAAATTGCTAAAAAAAAAAAAGAAGAAGAATAGGAGAATTAAAAACAAGTAAATTCATACAAAGGGATATCAATTCACTTTTAACTTTTTGGAAGAAAAGTATCATGTAATTCTGGGATTTGTAGAAGGACTTAGTTGGTAACTATTTCTTGACTCCATTGAGTACTTGCACACAGTTGGCACTTAGTATATTGCTGTTGAGTTGAATTGGATCTTTTCAAAGCTGCTAAGACAAAGTTTGCAGAGGCTCATCTTTCCTGAGCCTTCTTGATTCGCACCTGTCTAGAACTTAGCTCTATGTTTATGGTTCTCAGGGCATATAAATTCAATTTTTCTTTTCCTCCTGAGGAATACACATTCCATAGTTCATTGCTCACTTAGCAAAACTCCCTGAATATGGTAGGTATTCAATATGTTGATGGTGATGATTATTCCATTGGAGAAGACTGCATGGTGCAGAGAAAATAGCACTGGCCTAGAGTTTAGGAGATGTGGGCAGGTTCTCTTTTTGCCTCAGTTTCTCCATCTAAGAATGGGAATACAAATTGTTGTCCAAAGGAAGCTTTGATTCAATTCGCTTCAAAAGCCACACATCCAGCATAGAAAGGAAAAATGATGGGCTTTGCCCTCAAGAAATTTACAATCCACTATGAAGGAGGTGGGAATACCATATGTACACAAGTTAAATAGGTGCAAGGTTGAATGTAACAGGGTTAAAGGAAAAACAAGGTATGGGCAAAGTCTTCTAATAAAACTTTCAATGACTGTTGTAAGGATCAAAATATAGACTGTAAGGAAGATTATTTTGAAGAATGGAGACTACCTTTGTCTTTGTGCCATGTGTGTAGCACTTAATCAGTGCCTACTGATAGAATGATTGAAGGATATAAAGCATTGAGCCAACGTGAAGGATCACTATTTCTAAAAGATCTTCCCCCAAATGGTCCTCCCAGCTTCAGGGATGATAGTTTCCTGTACATACCTCTCTAGCATGGAGGGAATGGAGTGAGGAGAAACATCTGGACAATCACTGGAAGTTGGGTACTGATTTCCAGTCTACAAAGTGGAAGAGAGGAGATGGAGGCTAAAGGAAATTCCAGAAACCTGTACTTTGGGAAGGAAGCAGCAGGATTTCTGCTGACTATAGAGTAATACTTACCCTGGGCAAAATGGTGAAACTTGTCTTGAGTGCCCGCAGACTCCTATTTCTGCTCCTTTTCTCCCCGTCCAACACCTTCTCCTCTTCTTTCCCTCAGAAGCCCAGGCCCTGCCTCCAACACATTTCCAAAAACTGAATCCTCTCTCCGTCATATATATCTAGATGTGAATGTAACACCTATGTTGGGGGCGGGGGTGGGGGTGGGGAGGGAAGGATATGGCTTTTTAAATTTCACCTTTCTTTTTGGACGAAAGAGCTTTATCACCTCTTTGATAAACCCCATGTATCAGAAAGTTCCAGTGAGTTATTTTTTAGTCCAGGGGACCCTATTAGTCATTCCTAAAATGAAACTATGCCAAGGAGTACATTGACTCCCTTTCTGCCTATAGCCTGACCTCTAGTGAAATGATAAGGGACAATAATAATAATAATAATAATAATAATAATAATAATAATAATAATCTCTGGAATATCCCCTTACGCGCCCCCCCCCCCCGCCCTCCGTCCTACCCAGTGGCCTGGCATCCACTGTTGAACTATACAGAAATTCATGGAATCAGATCTAGAGCTGGAAGGTTCCTTATAGGCCAAATTAGTTCAGCCTCCTCATTTTATAGATGAGGAAACCAAGGGTAGAGAAGGTTCAGTGACTTGCCCAAGGTCACATAGATAGCAAGCAAGTTCTAGAGCTTAGATTGAAAAGTTTTTCTGAATCCAAATCCAGTGCTCTTTTCACTATATTACGCTTGCCTCATCATGTTAATTGCTGTCAGAAGGCTTGAATTCAGTGCAATGATATGTATAAAAATAGTATATTAGGAAGCCCAAAGTCTCAATTTTCCCTTCTATCATCCATTATCACTGCTTTTAGTCAACTAGCTAATCTGTGGCAGACTAACGAGAAGAGATGACTCCCAAAGAGCCTTCCTCCACCTTGAACAGAGTTACTCCACAGCTTCCTAAAGATCTGCCAACACACACTTGTATGTCGCTCGGGACAACTCACACCAAAACTATGTACACCTTCCCTGTACCAAGAGCCAAACCAAGAGTGATTTCTTCTGAAATATGTTCAATTTAGCAGCAATTTAAATTCCAGCAGTACAAAGCTAATGATTTCAAATTGACTCCTCCTTTCTATTAATGACACCAAGATTAAATAAATATTGCCTGTGTTAAAAGTGGTTATGAATGTGCCATAGGACCACAATTTCTGCAATAAGCCCCAGTTAATATAATTCAGATTACAGCACTTTAAATGTCTCTTTATCAGTTCAGATAATTGCTAACAAATCAGGAGCTAGCCCCTCTTAAATCATTATTATCATTATGTTATTTTAAATGAATTCTTCACAGTACATTTTTGTAGGACTAGTCAATTATTTTGAAATGCATGATCAAATTATTAATCTTAATTGCTGATTTAATATATGTATAGTTTCTATGAAATATCAAGGTACCTCTTTTAATAATATGGCATTTGAATACTAGGATTCCATAAAAGTGAAAACTCTCCTTGCACCTCTTGAAAGCCCCCCAAATCCCTTTGAAGAAATTCCTCTCCAAAATAGACCATCTAACATTCTCCTTATTCTGAATTTCTTTAGGGTATTAATGTTTGCATTTTTTAAAAATAAATTGCTTTGGCATAAAATACCTTTCGTTCTATGATTGTGCAGGCTCCCAACTGTCCTGAATCTCGAATTATTCCAAACAATTATGGAAATGTATTAGGGAATCCTCCTAAGATTGTGTCCTGCTGAATAATCATCTTCCCTGAGACTGAGATGGGAGCACGGTTGGAGATGCAGAATTAGTTGTAGGAGAGGAGCTTATGGCAGTGTAATTCTTCACTGGCCTCTCGAGAATGGACTAGATGAGTTTCTAGGTGTTTTCTATTTTTAATTTCTGTGGAATATAATAGGCACTGTTGCTATGGTTAGTCATTGCTGTAAACTGTGCCTCTATTAAATGCAAATCAGTACTTATTGAGCTGTGTATTCTATTTCTAGTATCTGTAGGGGGCCTATAGATATAAAAATCTAAAAAGGAGAGATTGCTGAGGCCGCAATTGCCACTTAGATGCTTAGCTATTGGTGGAGTTTTTGTTTCTTCCTGAGACTGTGAAACAACATGAATAAAAGTGTTTCACACAAGTATAAAATCTTTCAAATCAGGAAAGGTATTCTGTTAGTAAGGAATGGTTCGCCATGGCCAATGAATTGGCCACTTTGTGGCCAACTGGTGGGCACTAAATTTTCCGCAGAACCAGATAGCCTGGTCCTCAGGCAGCCAAGCCAATATGTGGCCAGGACAGTACCTATGGCTTTTCCAATGATAGGAGAATGTGCCAGAGCTTGCTCTTTGCAGATGTAGCCTTTAAGAACCTAGCCTCACCTCCATGTCATGATGAATCGTTTGAGTTTCTTTTCTTTGCTGTCCTTCAGACCAGGGGTGGCAACCTGAGGCCTCAAGGCCACTTGTGGCCTCTAGGTCCTCAAGTGTGACCCTTTGACTGAATCCAAACCGCACAGAACAAATTGGTTTGGAGTCAAAGGGCCACACTTGAGGACCTAGAGGGTCACATGTGGCCTCGAGGCCTCAGGGTCCCCACCCCTGCTCCAGACCAACTGAACCAGCCTTCTTGCTGTTCTTCACACAGTACTCCACCTCTCGCCTCCATGCCATGGCACAGGCTGTTTTCCATTCTCACAATACACTCCCTCCTCACCTTGTCTTGGGGATTATTTAATTTCCACCAAAGCGCAGCACAACTCCGACTCTCCACTCTTTGCCCAACTGCTAGTGTCTCTTTCCTTCCTGAAATTATATTGTATATATTTGATATATATTTATAGGTATATAATTTGCTTCTCAGTGGAATATAAGCTCCTTGAAGGCAGGAACGGTTTCATTTTTTGTGTTAGTATTCTTATAATGTAATACAACATTCCCTAGCAACTTAATAAGTGCTTATTGATTGGTTGGTTGATGGATTGATATCTTTTTATTTATTTATTTTTTTTTTGCTTTTTGGGAGTGCGGGAGGCAGGGCAGTTGGGGTTAAGTAACTTGTCTAAGGTCACACGGCTAGTAAGTGTTAAGTGTCTGAGGCTGGATTTGAACTCAGGTTTTCCTGATTCCAGGGTTGGTGCTCTATTCACTGTGCCACCTAGACGCCCCGGACTGATATCTTTTAAAGTGGCTTTTCCACAAATACTTTTTTCCTGAGGTATTAATTATGGAGGAGTCCTGCTTTTTGGAATTTTTTTCTCTGGTGGTGACAAAACATTGGTCTGAAGCTAGTATCTGAAGCAAATTGCACTAAACTGCTCTCTACATAGTTTTACCAGTATATCCTCTGTGAACTTTTCCCCTTCACTCAACATTTCTAAAAGCTCAGCATTTGCTGAGCAGTCAAATGACACTCATAGAAGATATAGTATAGACTGGTACAGTTAGAAGTGACCATTAGTGATCTCCAGATCCAATTTTAGGCTTCTCCCAAGGACAGCATGCCTTTTCTAGAATTCAGGGATGAGAACAACAAGCCTAGAAAGGAAAGGAATTGCTGCAAGTATTTCACGCTAGCAGCTCAGTAAAGGAAAGGCATGTTGTTGGGGGATCGATCATAGATTTAAAGCTATAAGGGATATTAGAAGTTATCGGGCCCAACTTTCTCATTTTTACAGATGAGAGAACTAAAAGCCAATAAAGTTCATGTGACTTGCCTAGGGTCACTAAGTAGCCAAGTGAAAGATTTTACCCCAGGTATACTAAGCTTAAAAATTCCTAGAATTCTGGACAGTTAATCAACCAGTCAGCAAGTATTGATAAAGCACTGTGGTAAAGCCTGGGTATGCAAAGACAGAAAATGAACTAGTCCTATTTTTAGCTTTAACAGTCAAGCCACCTCTGGCAAGAGAAAATTCCTTGGTTATCAAGATGTCCAAAGTTTTTAGAAGGCCATACAGGCTAACGATGGAAAGCAACATGGTATAATGAAAAGGGTACCAAATCTGGGGGCAGAGGATTTGTGTTCAAATTCTGACTGCCATTTACCATGTGGCATTGGACAAAGTCACTTAACCTCACTTGGCCTGCGTCCTATTTAGTAGGTGAGGAGATGGAATTACAAGACCACCAAGGCCTCTTCCAGTTCTAAATCTTTGATTCCACGACCCCTAAAATCAGGATCTTGGGTGGGGATGGGTGGCCTCTGAAAGGAGAAATAGTTTTAGTAATTTTCAGTGCTATTTGCTAGCAACTTGTAGGATTTTAAGGTCTCATTTCATTTAAAAGAATTTCATCAGAGGAAAAAAATGGGTGCACTAACAGCTTTTAATTACCCTGTATATAGCAGAGCTGGAAGTCCTGCCTTTCAAAGGTCAGATTAAGGTTCACCCTCTATATTTTTTAAGGAACATTGAAAGTTTCTCCATTTAGGAGCCCAGAAAAATCACAAAGTTTGATAGTACTCATGTCATCAACCAACACTAATCTCTCTTGAGTAATATCAAGACTGATGGAAGATCTCAGAACAGTTAGCTGTAAAGCTGAAGGTAAAACTTCTTGGCTGGATTTGAATTTTAAACTTCCATGGATTTTATCACATGCCAGTTTTGTTTTATTATTGTTCCTTCTAGTGATTGAGTTCCATTCATTATAGGACTTTAATCTTGTGCCTAATGTACAGAAATCTAATTATGATTAAAAGTTTCCATAGGAAGAGGAGGAAGAAGAGGAAAAAGAGGAGGAGAAGGAGGAGAAAGAAAAAGAAGAGGAAGAAAAAAAGAAGAAGGTGGTTTCTTAGTTAGAAAGCTTCTTGGGTACTAAGTGTAAATTTTGGTTTGCAAATGGTTAAATAACAAGTTAAGGAAATGTGACAAATACTTAATTGTAGAGAGGAGAAAAAAAATTGATTCCTGTGAAATTTTTCGCATCTGTTAAGTTATGAGGTTTAAAATTATTCTCTCCGTGTAGGCTAATTGCAAGTTACCATGGTGTTCAAATGCCATTTCTCTCATTAAACACATTGAGAGAGCAGAGCTCAGATTCTCTTCCCACCCCACTAATGGACATTTGGGTTTTAGTTAAGTTAGGAATTTCATGACGGGGAGTTAGAAGCATGCACTTGCCCTCCCCTTTGACAGACTAGCGTCTTAGTCCCAGAAAGGTTGATCAGTGTGAGTTGCTTTCTCCAACTTACCTGGAGCTCAGCACTTTCTATCTCTAATTTTATTGACCAGAAAACTAAAGCATAAAGTGATTAAGAGACTTGCCTAGAGTCACACAGCTAGAAAGTGTTTGAGGCAGGAAATGAAACAAGGTCTTCTTCAATTCAATGCGGCTAGGCAGCTAAGTGGCACACATAGATTGCTGAACCTGTTCAAATCCAGCCTCAGATACTTACTAGCTGTGTGACCCTGGGCAAGTCACTTAACCTGTCTACCTTAATTTCCTGAGCTATAAAATTGGGATAATAATAGCATCTACCTTCCAGGGTTGTTGGGAGAATCAAATGAGGTATCTATAAAGCACTTAGCACAGTGCCTGGCACATAGTAGGCATGTATTAAATACCTATTCCCTTCCTAACTTCTATTTATTAAATATTAAATATCTCCTACTTGTAAAACATTGAAATGGATAATGGCAGCAGGCAGGACTGGGGTCTGGAATGTCTCTGGGTTCTTCCTTCCTCTCTACCCCACCTTGGCTAAAACCAAGAATTCAGGAACAAAGATCCAGGCAGATAACCACTGGGACTAGAACACAAGACCACAGCTGGTCCAAAGGACAGGATGTGGAGATGAGAGCATCCTTAACATTTGCTGTTGGTCTAGACACAGAGAGTTGGGACAGGCATATGTGTCCATGGTTACGCAATTTCTCTGGCTAGAGCAAATTGCATTAATATCTAATTATGGTGTCATGATTTATTGACATAAAATGTAAAAATTAAAAGGAAACCACTCTGTTTTTTTTCCTTAGCCCCTCAGTCAAAGCATCTAATAAGAGACATAATCACATGCCTACATAGTAAAATCCAGGGTACATAAGGTTTTCATTATTGCAACTATTACTTTTCTGTACTATAAAGAAAAATAAGAATCTGAAAGTAGTTCTTAATTTAATTAAGGTCAACCTTTCCCTGAAGAGATTATTGGATTTTTGTTTTGAAAGATTTATGAGAAATTTTGATAATACTGTAATATGTATTTAGCCCTGCTCCAGGATAAAGTTTGCTTGACAATGGGGGCTATGACAAACACTTAAATTTTTTGTTTTGAGAAAAAGGATTGTAGCCATGTCCCAAGAAGCATTAATTAAAAAAAAATCAAATCCACACACTTGCCATCTTCAAAAATGTATGTCTCATTCTATACAATGGGTCTATTACCCCTCTGTAAGGACACTAGATGCCACAGTGGATGATGTCAGGGCTGAAGTAAGGAAAACTGAAGTAAGGAAGACTCATTTTCCTCAGTTCAAGTCTGATCTCAGATACTCACTAGCTGTGTGACCCTGAGCAAGTCACTTTACCCTGTTTGCCTCAGTTCCTCATTTGAAAATGAACTGGAGAAGGAAATGATGAGCCAATCTAGTATCTTTGCCAAGAAAATTCCAAATGGGGTCACAAAGAGTCAGATGCTACTGAAACAACTGAACAACAAACATAAAATAAAATAGAACACTAAGTTATAACTAGTAAGGCTAAAATCCATGGCAATTTGCCACTATTTGCTATTCGGGAACATTTTAAAATTCTGATGTTTTACTTGTATTGTGACAATTGGACCATTTTGGTTTCTCATGAAGCCAAGAGGGGTAGTATGAAATAAATTAGGAAGCCTGTTCTGTCTTCCTCTGAACAGATGACTGGGGTTGAGAAAAAACAACTGTAATAGTTGGTGACAAATGCATAAAGCCATGTGAATGTGACACTCAGAAGTGGAGCCATGTTCTAGTGACTACACACGGAATTTTTCAGCTAACTTAGATTTATTTTTTTAAGCTATGTACAGAAGATAGCATCAAGAAAAAGAAATAAATTATGAACACAGATGTTCATTATCATCCTGCAAGAAAAGTGTTAGAAATACTGCAGTTCAGTTGATGAGGAAAACTGGGGAGCAAAAGTGGGGGACTGAAGCAAGGTATATTGGAAAAAATGGATGAGCATTCTTGAAAAGGGCTCACATCAGAGTGCTGGTCCTGACCACCCCCTACACTTTTTGGTGTCCACCTGTCACTTGACTCTCATCTGTGGCTCCAAGAAACTGCAGCTTTATAGCATCATTAACAGATTATTTATGTTAAAAAGATAGACTTTTATAGAAGTAAATGACCTGGAATCCTTGGACACTTTAATACAGTTTCCTAAGTGTGAGTCAGCCTAATCTTCTTATTTAAATTCTGATCCCAGCTTACTGACCACCGGCAACACTTGCACGAGGTATAAATAAGCCCAGACAGACCAAACCTAGAGTAAATGTGCTCTATGGTGTACCTAGAACTACTGAAACTATTTTTAGATACATAAATATTTAGAAAAATGAATAAAATTACTTCTTAATGCTCCCAGCACTTCAGGATTTACTCAATGTGGATATTCCCTTCACCATAGCAGATCGTAAACCATGTTTCATAAATTCTATTGCAAAAAAAAAAAAAATCACAGCTGGCCAACTGGGGTATAATGCTTTCCAAATTTGGATAGCACTGGATGGCAAAACACACAGGCTGTATTGCTGGACTCCACTAACATAGTCTTTGATATCCATGATCACCATCATTTCACAATTAGAAGAAGAGTTAAAGGTGAGTAGAGGAAATCAGATTAAGAAAGTCAAAAAATAGAATCCTTTCTTCTCTGGATGAAAGCCCAGGAAAACAGGATCATGGCTGAAAGTGATCTTAGAAAGTGACCCAGTTCAATGTTCTCATTTTACAGATGAAGAAACTGGGGATTAGAGAGGTTATGTAACTTGCCTAAGGTTCATAGGTAGTATAGGAGCAGGACCAGGGTTCAAAACTAGATCCTCTAACACCAAATCCATCACTCTTTCATTGTATTAATTTGCCTTAAAAATTATTATGGAAGGGCACTTTTAATGTATAAAGCTGGTCTGAGCAATGCAACTCCTCAGCTTTGGTCAGGCAACTTTTTGAAGGACTCATAAATTCTTGAGTGTACTTTTAGGCCATAAATTGACCAAAATAGTAAAACCCCATTCTAAAATATCTCATTATCCCCAGAGACTTTGTTAAACATTGGGTAAATTCAGAGACAGCCCTTGGGTACACAGGTCCACAGAATGTATCTCTTTCACTAACCTGGGAATACAACCTCTGTCCAACATCACAATTATAGTAGGAGTCTTTCTGCCTCTGAAAGGCCTATAACACTAATGTGTCTTGGCTATTGAGTCAAATTCTGACCAAAAAAAAAAACAACTAAAGTCTCTATTTTCCTCTCCCCAAATTAGCTAAATGCCTCAGCCCTTAACTTTCACTTTGGCTTGAAACCTTGATGAGAATATTGCCCCCCAAAATATTAGGAGCAAGATCTAAGGTAAAAAATGAAAAAGAGACAAGTGTCTTCCAAGTCCAAGTAGATAAATCAGGCAACTGAACCTTACTAGGATGGATTGCTATCAACAAATCTCTCAAGTTTTTAGAATTCTTTTGGTGTCATATTAATAGAGTTGGGAAGAATATCTTTTTTTAATTCTTACATGTTATTTGAAGTGTTGCCCATTGTGCTATTGAAAACAGACCTGAAAAGAGTAAGTCCTGAGTTCACTCTCAAGTGGCAGTGCAACAAAGTAGATGGTACTAGTAAAAACATTAGAAAGAGTCAAGAGCCTAGGTTTTCAGTAGGTTCTGACATTTAGGCTCTCTGAACCTCACTTTCCTTGTCTTTAAAAATAGAAACAATCATGATAATAACAATAATACTTGCTTCATCCACCTCCTAAGGTTGTTATTACCATCAGATAACAAAATAGAAGTATTTTAAAAGGTTTAAAGTATAATACACAAATACAGTCTTATTCTGATTATCCTACAAAGCCTCTGCAATGTAATGGAAGAGGCTGCTTTTTCCCCTCACTAATCTCCATCTGTTTCATTTTAGGGTGTGTTATCATTAGCTTCTGCCATGCCATATGTTACAGGGATCTGGGTTTCTTTTGTAATTCTGCTGGTTTGTGTCCTTGAAGCTTGTTGAGTGTATGGTATGTTATGAATCTGAGAAAGACACTTCTTAGTTTTCTTCTAAGATGTTTATTAGAATAAGGCCTGTCCTTTCTCCAACCTCTAATAAATTATTTTTTTTCTTTTCTTTCTCCTCCCCACAATTTGGGAAAAACAAGATTTTGACTGCAATTTTCACATTGTTCCATGATCACTAACCAGGCTTCTCACTTTGTAAATGCACAGTCCAGCCATCACTTCCCAGTTGTGAGAATCCTTGCACATTTTTCTTATATGATACAAGAAACAAACAAACCCTCCCTCCCTCTTTTTTTATTTGCTTTTTAAATATTTAAAAAAAATTTGTTTTTTATGTCTTTATCCCCCCCCCCAACTCTTATAGAATACCAAGTTCCTTCACAGATGGCTAAGAAGATCTTACTTGAGGCTTTTCTTTATTTCTTTGAAAATTTACCATAAATACTTCATTGAGTTTCTGCCCTGTTACTTGTAGGAGAACCTTCTCCCCCTTCTTCAGGGACCACCAGAACCAGTTCCTTGCTGGAACTAAACACACTGCAGTCAAGGCCATGAGCAACCAAATTGTAGAATCATGTAGGCAAATTTACTAAGATGGGAGGGGTCCAAATATAAAGCATACCCTTAAAGTGAGATTTCTTTGAAAGGAAAAATTATGCAGGTATATACCAAAGAAATAACTACACAAAAGTACTGTATTGAAAGTAATAGGTCTGCTGTGAAATGTTTTCTTTTTAAAAATTTTTTCTGTTCAGATAAAGATCATAGGATCATAAATTTAGAGATATAGGGGGCATTAAAAGTCATTGGTAGTTCAACTCTTTCATTTTGCAAATGAGAAAACAGCCTGACTTATCCAAGATTATATAAGTAGTAAGTGGAAAAGTTAAGATTGAAAAGTGTGCCCTCTTACTCCAAATTCTGCATTCTTTTCATTCATGTTTCTCTCATGACTATTCTTTTCATCTTCTTCACTTTCTTTGTTACTCCCTTCACAGTAATATCTAACTTTATATGGTGCTTTTGCAAAAATGATTTATATATATATATATATATATATATATATATATATATATATCATTTCCTCTGATCTTCACAATAACCTAATAAAGCAAATACTACTGCTATTATTAGTCCAATTTTTTTGGGGGGAGGGATGAGGAAACTGAGGCTTCAAGAGGTTTGGTGACTTGCTTAGGGCTGCACAATTAGTAGATGTTGGAGGTAGGGTTTGAAGTCTGACCTTCCTGAGTCTAAGGGATCATCTTCCTTTCAAAATATTCTTTCAGATTATGCCACTAAAAGCATAATTGAATGCCACAGGTTTTATACAAGGCTGGCTTTGGGAACGAAAATGCAAGTTCTATAGTCTAAAGCTTTAAACTAACACAATTCAGGTTTATGATACCCAGTTATGTTAATAATGGAGCTAAAAATTGTTTTTCCTAAACATTACATACCCTGTCTACACACTGAAGTGCCAAGACAAAATTTTTCAACAATCCCTTAGACTTTCTCTTCCTGCCCAAACCTCACCAAGAAGCAGCAATTTGCCCAGACTTAGACCTGGGGCCGTTGGGAGAGGAAGGACTGATGATATGAACCTAGCTCTATTTGTTCATTACTAGGATACTAGTAGCCATGGAGAAGGACCAGTGAAAGTGCCTGTAAAACAAACAAATGCTTTCATATGTATTTTTTAATCCCTCTGTAAAATACTGTGTTTTGCCTCTTTTTGTATCCCCAGCACTTAGTACAGTGCCTGGAACACAGTAGGCACTTCATAAATGTTTAGTGATTGATTGATTGCCATATGTAAAACTCAATCAGCAAGCATTTTGAACACTTTTGAGGTACAAAATTCTGTGCTAAATTTTTTAATGCCAAGGGAAAAAAAGGAAGATAAAGCTTCTTCCTAAAATATCTTTTTTTAATCAGATTGCTCCTCTGCTCAAAGATCTTCTAAAGGACCCCCCATTTTCAACAGGAAAAAGTCCACATTTTATTCTGACATTGGAGACCCTCCACAATGTCATCCCAATCTACCTTTATAGCATAATCTCCTGCAGTTTATCTACACAAACCCTGTGAGTTCACTCTCCTCTTGTCCATCCCAATCCCACATAAGCTGTGAGTTTTCCTGTTCCTGCCTTTACTTACATCATTCATCCTCCCATCTAGAATGTCTCCTCTAGTCTCCTCCACCTAGATAAATGCAATCTATCCTTCATGGCCCAACTCAAGCTTCTTTTCTTCCACGAAGGCTTCTATGATTCCCTCCAACTAGAAGATGTCTCTCCTTCTTATTGTCCCCAGAGCTTATGTGGTGCACTGCTCGTGGGGTTATTATCATTTATCTTGACAGGTTTCTTGTCTCCCCAACTACATTATCAGGTCCCTAAGGGCAGAGATTCTATTTTCTTCATTCTTTAATTTCCCTCCGTGCCCAGCAAAATGCCTTATGTAACTGTTGTTCAGTAACTTCTTTTGATTTATTGAGCAAATGTTTACTTGGCTTTTACTTAAATTCCGAGTTAATCCTCAGACACTTCATTCTTATTTTTATTGCCTTCTTTCGAATTTAGACTTCCTTTTATTGTATCCTCTTTGAAATTATTATGCCAAACATCAACTAGTGGCAGAGGTGTCACTTGATGACTCCCTGGACAGAACCCTATGAGGCTGGGGTGAGGGGGTAGGGGTAAAGGGGTGGTGGTAGTGGTGGCTAGGGCTCTGTCCAGAGTGCTAAAATTTAAACTCTCAGCTTTGTTCCCTGGTAGCAGACTACTCAGAAACCCAGGATATTCTTCTCTCCTATGCAAGCTCCTCCCCAGCTAGGTCAGCCCCTTACCCCTCACCCTGGTAGCTGCCTCCCCAGAAGCAACCTCCCCCCTTCTTCCCCTGACATCTACACCCCAGGTAAGCTCTTCCTTCCCTATCCTCTCACCCACACATTTCATCCTGCTTGTGCCAGGGACAAAGACTGTTAGGCACAGTTTTGTCAATGGCCACCTCTCCATACCACCTATCAAATTCTTACCCCTTAAAAAAGTGGTATGGCTGATTGGTGCCAGTGATAAAGGGACAATTAGCAGGACCCAATGAAATTAACTTTCTTGGTGAAGGAGTCATGTCCCAGAATCTTTAGAATAAGTCCAGCCAAGTCAACCTAGAATTCAAAGGCATATTCAAAAGGAAGGTGCTAGATAGGAGATTGCACAGTGTTTAAAATCATGGCCTGGTCTAGTACCAGAGAATTCAGCATGGACTGAGGGTCAAACACTACACTTAGAAAAAGGTCTTGATTAGATGAAGGTTTTTCCACCAGAGCCAGTGTCTTTTTGCAGGTCATGTTAGCCAATCTCCCCACTCACTTTACTGTATCAATGTTGCTGTGGTCTCACACAGCATTTCCAATCAAGTTCACAAAGATCACAGATTTTATGGCAAGAAGAGACATTAAAAATCATTCAACCCAAATTCATCTTTTCACAGCTAAGTAAACTAAGACTTAAACAGCACAGTACCTTGGGATGGTTGTTTGGGACAAACCAACTAACCTTTCTGGATCTCCAATTCCTTATCTGTAAAATAAAGTAGCTTCTTAGGTCTCTTCTTCCAGGACATTTGAATTTGCCACCACTGACCTATACCATGTTACCCATTTTCTCCCTCTCCTCTTTCCTTCCTGCTCTCTTCCTCTTCCCTTCATTCACTCCATCATTCAACAAACATTAATCAAGCACCTTTGTTATGCTTTTGGAGCACAGCATAGCGGATAGAATAGGCTGTTGGAATGAAGAACACCTGGGATGAAATCCCACCTCTGACACTGACCAGCTGTGTGATTATAGGAACGAACCAGCACTTCTCTGAGATTCAATTTCTTTATCTGTATGATAGGACAAATGACATCAATATTACTGACCTCCCAAAATTTGCAGGAGAGTAAAGTGGGGCAATGTATGTAAAGAGCTCTATAGACTTTAAAGTGCTACATAAATGTCAGTTTTTATTATTATAATTATTGTGTTCTCTTCTCTCACTTTACTTTCCCCATCTGATTTCTTTTTTTCTTTTCAATTTTCCTTTCTGGTTTAACTACTAATTTGGCCTTCCATAAGTGCACTCAGTCACCTACAAACACTGCTAGGCTCTCACCCTCCTATATAAACCTTCCCTCCTCAGGTCATCTGATGGCTAAAGAAGCTACTGACCCCTGGTACATTGCCTAAAAATGGAAAGGAGGTCCTGTAGACTATGGTGGTTTCATTGCTGACTTGACATTTGACCTCGGACAAAGTCTTCCCTTTCTCTCAGCCTCTTTGCCCTTCTTTCCTGTAGGGTATTGGGCAGAAGAGGAAGAATAACAGGAAGGCTCTTTGAAATCTTCAGACAAGAGGCGCCAACTAAATCCTGTGTGACTTTTATTCTTAAGTGTTTAATTGTGCCTCCTCCTGGGATAATATGGCCAATTTCTGAAATACAACCATGGCAATAAATTTCCCGGATGAATTTACTGCCAGATTAACAGTTCAGTTCTCTGGTGCAGCTGTTATTGTTTTATTAAAGAGAGACTGTGAAAAGGCTGAGCACACAATATATATTCCAGAGAGCAAATTATAAATTTATGTTCCCAACTGAAACAGGCATCCAAAAAAAAATCTGTTTAGCGACTTTGATCCAATTTTCTTATACAGCAATTCTTCCTATTTATAATAATAACAATAATAATTATTATTGTTATTAATTTCATCCAGAAAGCTGAAGGGTACCCTCTTGGGCCCTATATACCTACTCCTCAAACACACCAAAGTATCATAAATAATGATAATAATAACAACACTAATAATAACAGCTCACATTTATATAGGCTTAAAGTTTGCAAAGTAGGTTATGTACATGAACTTATTTGCTCCCATCAAAATAGGAGTGCAATCCTATATCAACACAGTCCAAAACTATTCAGAGCAGAAACCTTCTCAATTCTTTCCAAAAGCATTACCAGTCTATGTAAATGTAGAATACCTACTATATTCTATATAGAGAACACCTACTGCATTCAAAGGAATGTCATAGATATTGGATTTTATTTTTGGTCCAGACCTAAAATTTCATTCCATTGGGAGCTCCTGGTATGGAAATTCCCACCAATCATGTATATCATCACTTTTTCTATAACTGACAATCTAAAAAAGTTACTTTAGTTTCTGAAAGGTTATGTGATATGCCCATTATCACACAGTATGTGTCAAAGCTGGACTAAAACTCCCATTTTCTTTACTATAAAGCTAACCATAAATAATCATAAGACCTCAGATATGGAGAGAGCTGAAAAGGACCTTGGAATGCTTGGAGGTTTTTTTCAACCCACTTGAATTTTTGAGGATACTGAGGCCCAGGATGCTTAAATGTCCAAAGTCACAGATAATTAGGTGTAGAACTGGGAAATGAATCCATGCCCACTGACTCTAAAGATGATGTTCTTTTTTCCACTTTACCTGCCTTTGTGGAGTTGGTGTTCTCCAGAGCACCTTCGAACTGAAGCTCTATCCCAGCATTAATTCAGTTTCTTTTGTCTCTAGTCATTTAGAAAGTCTGCTTGCCTTTGAACCCTCCATATATACAAGAAATTAATTGGGTTTTGCCACACTCTACAAAGAATGGTTTTCACTCATGTTGACTTGACAAAAAGTCACTCTTATTAGTCTTAAAGGACAGAGAGGGCCAGAAACTTATACATATTACTGTGATCATCTGAAATGTTTGGTCATGATTTGATTCTTTGGGAAAATATTTAATTACTGGACCTTGCATTCCATCCTTCTGCCTTTCCCCCGCTTCCCTCATGATTAACATAGATCTCTGGTTGTAAAAAGCAACATCTCGATGTAATTAAGTCCTATTCCTTTCTAAGCAGGGTTCAAATGTTCATACCAGAGTTCTGTCTGCAGTCTAGTCTGGAAATGGTTGCGGCATTTCTTTAAATGCTCTAAACATCCCCTATCAACCATTTAATTAAGAGTGGACATTTTTAATGGTGTTTCTCCATTGAGGCATACATCAGCCCTCTTCTGAGCCTTACCAGAAGAACAGCAAGGCTAAATTCCTTCATTTATATCTCAGTTGTTAAGTCTAAAGCAAAGATGTTTTTAATCCCAGCTCTTGGCTTGGTCACATTCTGAGAGTTCCATTCTAAGTGGAATCCATTCTCTGAAATTACCTGCAATTTCTAAAATGTGGAAATCTTTTTATTGGTGCAAAGATACAAACTAAAGAAAACAAAAACAGAACACAAAATAGAGGTTAAAAAGAAAAATTATCTAATCCAGCCAACTTGAAATTGTCCTGAGAATGACTATGGGTGGGAGGAAGAGCCAGAAAGCTTGGTGGCAAAGAATCAACTCAAGCCATCTCCAGTTACTTCCCAGAGCTGTATGCATTAAACTAAATCATGTGAAAAAAAAACCTACATCTCCCTCTGTGCTGAAATTGGAATCCTCTCTTAGCATGGCAAACTGAAGCTCTAGGCTGGACATGCTCTAGCCCAATATCGGAACAGGAATCTCTCCTATGTTATTGTCAACAAATAGTCCCACAGCTGATTAAAGACTTTCACTGACAGGAACCTTTTGGTGATTTCCTGCAGCAGTCCATTCCATTTTGAGGCAACTTTAATTGTTAGAAAGCTTCAATTTACCCCTGTAGCTTCCACCTTCTGTTGCTAAATCCCCCTTTTGGGACTAAACAAACAAACAAATAAAAAGTCCAATCTTTTTTCTATATGTCATCTTTACAGTATTTGAAGGCAGTTAGCATGTCTCCACTGTCTTCTCTCCACATTAAACATCCTCAATTCCTTTTACCTATGTCATTTTCTCACCCTTTGAATTCTCTCCAGTTTGTCCATGTCCTTCCTAAAATGTGTTGGCTAGAACTGACAACTGTGTAGATATGGTCTGATCAGGGTTGAGTTATACCTCTCCAGTCCACCCCCTACCCTAATTTGTGAAGTGGAATTTTGGAACCCAAGTGTAGGAATTTATATTTACATGTTTTCACTTTCCTCTCCTTATAACCTTCCCTCCTCCCCTCATTACATAGCCCTTTACTTTGCATCTCTATTATTTATTTAACATGAAATAATATAGCTATACTTATAGGTATCTTTGGTAATGCCTTACCTCTTTATTAGATATTAACTTACTAGAAGAAATTTAACCCTGAACCCTGTTTTTCTGGCTTGAAAATCCAAGCTGTGGGTCACGTGGAAGAATGAGTGAAAGTATATAGATAGCATCTCACAATCCATCCCTGCAACTGCAAATATTTTAAGTGCAAACCATCCTGAGGCTGGGCCAGTGTCATCATATTTGTGACCCACAGGCTAAGCCTTATATTTCAAAGTGTCCTAAAAGACTTTGGGAAAATGTTGTATATCGGGCTTTCCTCAGGGCCTTCTCCAACTCCAGGACCAGGAGAAACTTTCCATCCCACACTGCCTTCCATGGTTTTCTTCTGTCCTTCTCCAGGGTTAGTCCACTCAAATATGCTAAATTCTTATTTCTACAAATCTACTTGGTTCCCATAACCTACTCCATACGTCATCTTCTATAAGGTTTTATCTCTGACTAGACCCATACTACCCATACTTCCTCTTGCTCTTGTTGTGAGGCGGCTTCCTGAGACCTCACAGATATCACCTGCCATAATATTGGACCACGATGGAGGACTTTTAACAGTATAATCATGTGCCTCCTTCAATGGACCTATTGATAACCACTGGTACTCTAACTAGACTAACTCCTCAAAGGTTATAGTCCCACCCCTTATTTTCCCTTCATCCTAGGAATTCTGAAACACCAGCTGCCAATGTACAAACCCTATTCCCTGTCCCCAATTATCCAATCCTTTACTTCCATCCACCTCAACCTACCTCTCCAATGGTCTAGTTCAGATCTGCTCACACCTCCCACTGTGCCCTCTGTAATGCCTGTTCCATAATTAACAAATTTTCATTTCCTTTCTTTCACCTTCCATATTCAGGCACTCACTTAAACTTTTCTCCCGTCTAATGACACTGTTTCCCTTACTACTCCTTTTGGTACTGTCTGTACTTTCTCTCATACTCTGGACTCTCTAATCATGGTGAGGAAGTGAAAATATTCCTTGTTTCCCATTGCTACTTCCAGACTCTCTTTCTACCACCATCATTCAGCAACTGTTCATCCTTTGAAATTCACATTATCCACGTTTATCACCTAATTCAGATCCCAATTGCTGTTATCTATCAACCCCCAGGACAAGAACCATTTGTTCAGCATACACTATGTTCTAGTCACCTGGGGATGCAAAGAAAGACAAAAAATAGACCTATCTTCCAAGGATCTCACAGTCTAAGGGACATACAATCAGCTATATACAAACAAGATTGATAGGATAAATTGTAGATAATCAATAGAAGTAAGGGCACTGGGGTTTAAGGGGATTAGAAAAGGCTCCTAGAAGAAGGTGGAATTTTATCTGGGACATGAAGGAAGCAAGGAGACAAAAATTAGGAGGGGGAGAACTCCAGGCATGGGACAGTCAGGGAAATGCATGGAGTCAGAAGATGGAGTGTAATGCTCAAGGAACAGGGAGGAGACCAGTGCCACTGTGGGGTCAGTGCCTTTTCCTGCCAAAACCAAATTCCTGCCTTTCTTTACCTTATAGGACTTCAACATACATCTGGATACTCCTTCAAATATCCTAAATTCTCATTTCCTCAAATCTATTTGGTTGCTATAAACTACTCCTCTACTCTACCTCAGCTACATGCAGCTTGTATCCTGATGACTAAAGAAAATTACCTAGACAAAGCAGCTTGAGGAGGCAGTATATGTTAGGTGGACCAGAACACCATTACTACCTCAACTACCACATCTCCTTGGACAGCAATGGAGACAGCCTAGGACCCAGAGCCCAAGAGCCCTGGAAATAGCAGTACTTATCACCCAGATTACCTGTATTGCTTCTAGCTCAACCCCCATAGCCCTAGTAGAGAGGAACAACTCTCATGAAGAAGGGAACTGCTGTCCCTGTCACCAATAACTGCCATTGGTAGGCCAGCAAACCCCACAGCATTTACATGCCCCCACCTCCAATAATCAGCACTGTTTCCAGCCTGGACCCCCAAGCCACCATCTATGGGAACGACCTCTATGGAGAAGAGACCCACCATCCATTCCAACACCATAAACTGCCACTAATATGGCTAGTAAGCCAGTCTAGCTAAAGAAAGGCATCCTGAGGAAGGGACAGAAAACATCACATGCAAGGTGGGTCAAACCACTGTTACCAGTGACATAACCTTCTCTCTTCAGACTCTAGCGCAGATAGCCCAAGACAAAACACATAAGAGTCCTATGAATAGCAAAGTGTCCCTGAGAGCACCTTTCCTACTTCTAGCCAATTCCTCACCAGCCATTATAGGAAAGATCTGCCCTTGTGGAGACATTATCTGGCAAGTAGGTGATTCAGCCCCAACTTCTTCCAGTCAAAGATCCTAAAGATTTGAGAAAGTCCTTGTCACTGTCAAATGGTTCAACATTAGTAATAAACAAGGTTTTGTTGATGGGAATTTTATTAAAGAATATGCATTGCCATCTACTTTACTACTATAAACACCACTCAGCCTTTTCATCAAACTTGAAGCTGAAGCCTCCTATAGTATGTATCCTCTCCCCCTATCAAAAGGTAAATTCCTTCATAACAGGGAGTATCTGACATTCTATTTGGATCTCCCCAGCTCTTAGCTCAATGCTTTGCACATACTAAATATTTAACAAATATTATGCATTTGCAAAATGTGAAATTCCTTTGCTCATAATCTTTTATCATTTCTTCTTTCCCTATGCCTTATGACCCCTAACCCCTGTTCTTTGCCCCTTGTCCTGTCACATAAACCTCAACCCTGGATTACTCTCACTCTTCATACCTATTCCTGTATTACTGAATGGAGCCAGAGGAAATTACAAACCATGCTGATTGGTTCAACTACAAATTTATGTTATTTCATCTCAGCAGAGCCCTTACCACTGTAAGGTAAATTATTCTACTCCTATCTAATTAATTCAGTATCTGACTCTCCACAGCAGCTGTGCAGCTGTTACAAACAATCTTAACTCTAGTTAACTTCTCACAGTAACCTCCCTCCCCTTCCCTCACTCTCTTAGATGATGACTTTGCTGAATACTTCCCTGAAAAAAATTGAATGTATTCTCTTAGAGTTTCCCCTTATCTCTTCTTCATTTCACATCTTTCAGATATCTTCCTCCCATTATTTCCTCCTTTAATACTTTCTCTTATGAGGAAGTGATCCTTTTCCTTGACAAAGTCAAGCCTTCTACATGTACTCTTGATGTTCTCATCTTTACCAGCTTCTTTCCTCCACCATCTTCCCTACTCTCTCTTATATTCAATCTCGCTCTATTTACTGGATCCTTTGCTACTGCCTAAGGAAGTGATTAAGTCTCCCCTCCCCCATTCTTAAAAAAATGACCAAAAACTCTCACTTAATCTTACTGTCCCTGCCATCTGTCATCCTATTGACTTCCTCCCCTCTTTGGTTAAATGCTTTGAGAAAACCATTTGTCAAAATTAATGCAGTTAAAATGAAAAGAAAATAGCTAACTGGGGGGGTGGGGTGGGGAGGGAGGGAGGAATGTTCAGATAAAAATAGCCCATTGAAGATATTTAAGCCAGTGATTAAAATTTATCACACTAAGAGCCTTTCTCCAATAGATAAACAGGCAAAGGATATGAATAGTCAGTTTTCAAAGGAAGAAATCCAAGCTAACAACAACCATATAAAAGAATGCTCTAAATCAGTGGTGTTAAACTCAAATAGAAATGGGGGCCACTAAATCGTACATAAAGATCTCTGTAGGCTCCATATTGACTTTGAAAAGGAAATATTAATAATGTCTATGTTTTACTGAATTTTTATTTATTTTGTTAAATATTTCCCAATTACATTTTAATCTGGTTCAAGCCACACTTGGGTATGTAGAGGATCTCTTGTGACCAGTGGTCTTGCTGTTTGACACCTCTGCTTTAAACCACTACAGTATTAGAGAAATACAAATTAAAGCAACTCATACCCATTAGATCAGAAAAGATGACAAAAGAGAAAAATGACAAATGGTGGAGGGATGATAGGAAAACAGACACACTAATGCACTGTTGGTCCAGTCATTCTGGAAAACAATTTGAAATTGTACCCCAAAAGTCAGCAAATTGTGCATATTGTCATGCTCAGCCTCAAGTCAGAAAGACATCAAATCTGGCCTCAGACACTTACATCTGCCTGCCTCTAGACAAGTCATTTAACTTCTTTCTGCCTCAGTTTCCTCATCTGTAAAATGAGGATAATAATAGCACATACTTCTAGTGAAGTTGAAATAAACTAGAATATGAAAAACAATTGCTACCCCTAGGATATTATTTTTATGACCATAAAATATATAGCATAATATGTGATATTATATGAAATTTTACAAAATAGTCTTCTATCACTAAACATATAGGCTTGCTACTGAATGGTATCCTTCTTTTAAATAGTCACTTTTGTAAGACAATGCCATCTATAACATTATGACTTTTTTATTAATAAGTCCTGTCTCTGAGTTGATCTTGCCCTTTTAGGATGTGTGGAGTGTTATACTTTATGATGTGTGTATCAGGTTTATTATTTAAAATATTTGGGTTTTAAAATATTAAAATATACAAAAATACATTTGGGTTTTAAAATATTAAAATATACCAAAAAATAGATTTTCTCTTTTATAAGGTAAGAATGTGATTCTTCAGAGGGAAAAAACAGACATTAGCTGAGTTGGGCCCAAGCTTTATGTCATGTTTACTTTACACGATGCATTTATGCCTCACTCATCATAGCAGTGAGTTTTTTTCTAAACTGCTGGCTTTGGGAAACTGAAAGGTCAGGACCCATTTTCTGAGGGTACCATGTGCCAGACTCCCTTCTAACAAGTCTCACACAGAAGTGTGATCCTGAGGAGTTATTCTTACTGCTTCTCCAACAAAGGTATGAGAAATCGAAGGGGGAGAAAGTATATCCATCTTGTATCAAGTATATTGCCTTCCTCTCAAGGAGCTTCCAGTCTAGTCCAGGAGTGGGGACCTGTGGCCTCAAGATCATATGTGGCCCTCTAGATCCTCAAGTGGGGCCCTTTGACTAAATCCAAACTTCACAGAACAAATTCCCTTAATAAAAGGGTTTATTCTGTATTTGAACTTAGTCAAAAGGTTGCACCCAAGGATCAAGAAGGCCACAAGTTTCCCACCCCAATCTAGTCTGAGAGACCTAATAAACATGTGTGGTCATACAAAGGAAAATTACTTAAGAGAAATATATTTGCAGAGGGAAATGCACCAACCTGTGAATCTACTAGTACCAGTTCTGTCTAGCTTCAGTACAATTATTTTCTATGAGCCTCAGTTTCCTGATCTGTAAAAAGGAGTTGAAATAGACGATCTTTTTGGGAGAGGGGGAGATGGTTCTAGCTCTGAACATCTATTTTGACAGCTGAATACAACATATCACCATCTGCTTTAAGCAGCCTCTAGTATATAGATTTATTCATGGATAGGACTTAGAAGAAACAATATGTTGGAACTTTTCAGTATCCTTATATAAAGGTGACTAGGTTTTTGCTTATTTTTGCCCCTCCTTTCCAGTCTTTTGAGTGCCTTCTCAAAAATTCAATATAATTTGCATGGCCAGGCTCTCTTAACTGGGGTGGAATGACAGATTATTAAGACAAATGGAAAGGGAAAGACAGATATAGTCTAAATCCAACTAGAAGAGTGACAAAACTTCATTTGCCCTTACTCTGCTAGAACTGAGTCACCTAGGGACCTTTCTTTAAAAGGGATAAAGGCTAGAAGTCTTATCACTACCTGAGTGGTCTTTCTGTGGATCAACCAGGATGGAACTGTGAAGCGAAGTCACAATAGAGTTAAGAAAATGATGGTCAGGTCTTCGGCATGTTAGCCCATCTGGTCTTACTCTAAAAGAACAAAAACACTTCCCAGAAGTAGCAGCAGTGGTAGTATTAATAGCAGAAGAAAAAGTAGAGAAGCAAGGAATACCCTCTGAGGAGGCACCGGAGAGTGATCAAGGGCAGGACTTCAGCAAATGATAGATGATTGATTTTCCCAGAAAAAATGAAAGACAGATCAATAAATCAAGCAATCAACAAATCAATTAGCATTTGTTAAGCACTTACTATGTGCCAGGCATTGCCCTGAAGCCCATCCTTACTTTAGTATGTTAGGTTTCCAGGAATCTTTCCCCTTCTCCACCAGTGTGAGAGTCTATAGGACTTGTACATGGGGATTCAGAATGATGCAATTGTGTGATTTTTTTCCTACTATGTAGTTTGGTATTCTGTTCAATTAAATATTTTGGTATTTGGTTTTTGACTCCTCTTTGATCTATTGATAGAGCTCAAATCCTATTTCCCACTGTCATTGAACCTGTGTAATATGTGATTCCAGTTGAGTAAAATACCTATTACAAGGATTTGTGGCAGTGGTAAAATGGACCATTTCCATGTCTGCTCAAACCTTGCTATAAATCATTCAGTAAATAAGCACTTATTAAATGTCTACTATATGCCAAGCACTGAGCTAAGTATTGGAAACAATTAAGTGGATTCCATCAGGAGCCTGTATAAGATCTTTGCAATAAAGTGCCTTGCAGTCCACCCATGTTTGTGTCAAATATTAGAACTATGAATGAAAAAACTTTCCTTTGTATGTGGTCTTCATTAGATTCCTCTTTCTGAGTTTGTAAACTTCTGTTTTGAAATAATAGAGTCTTAGGAAAGCATCAAGTAGAATTCATAAGTATTTTAAATAGGAAGTAAGAAGCCAGTTTCATAAAGAGATGAATTGTTCTAGCCTAATGTGGCAGTACATGCATTAAATTCCAGCTGCTTTGGAGGCAGACACAAAATGGATAGCTTGAGTTTGAGGGTTCTGAACTGCAGAATGGCTAAAGTTGATCAGGTTTCCACTCAAAGTACTTTACCAATATGGTGAGCCCCTGAGAGAAGCGAGCCACCATGCTGCCTAAGGAGGGGTTGGCCCAGGTCTGAAATGTAGAGAGGGTTTAAGTTTCCATGACAATCAATATTGAAATCAGGCCAATGAATGGCTGTTTCACTTCCAGTCTGGATAAGATATGGATATCTGATCTCAAAAAAAAAAAAAAAAGAAAAATGAATACTTCTTTGATAATTGTTCTGAACAAGCAAAGTTGCTATTCAAGTCACATATGTTTTGTCATTTTCATTTAAATGTAATATGGTTCCAAGGTTTATCCACCAATGACAACTACTTATAAATTTCTTTTCATACTCCAGCAGACAAGGTTGTTCTTGTTAAGTTGTGTTTATGTGTTTGGGAAATATACAATGGAAAAGTTTTTCATGGTATTTCCTCTGTGTTTGCTAAAGATTATAGGGGAAACCTGTTGCTTATTTACCATCATAGAAAATAGAGTTGAAGCCCATGTGTAGAGAGGGGGCTCTCATATGGCTCAAAAGGAAGCAAAATAGGTCATCTCTAGTCTCTTCTCCCCTGGACTCTCACTGAGGAAGATTTCTATTCCTATCAAGAAAGGAAATGGGAAGTTGGGGCCCAAGGCCACCACTCTGCTCTCTTTGAAGAAAGGAGGTACCACACTAGAAGTATATGTATCTTCTCCCATATTGTTGTTCATCAGTTGTTTCAGTTGTGCTTGATTCTTCATAATACCATTTAGGGTTTTCTTGGCAAAGATACTGGAGTGGCTTGCTATTTCCTTGTCCATCACATTTTACAAATGAGAGGCTGAGGCAAACATGGTTAAGTAACTTGTCCAAGGTCACATAGCTAGTAAGTTCCTGAGGCCAGATTTGAACTCAAGGAGATGAGTCTTCCTGACTTCAAGACAGTCACTCCAACGATTATGCAACTTAGCTGCAATAATTATATTAGTCTAGGGGATTTGTTTGGGTTCCACCTAACTTCTGATCATTTTATCATTTCTGGTGGGAATCCAAGGCTTGAACCCTTTCCCACCTAATACCAGTTCCACAATGAATACACATAGTGAATAGCAAAGAAGCTCATTTATTCAAATTGTAGCAAAATTAAAATCAGAGAGGGTATACGTAGGAGGATATATATATATATATATATATATATATATACATATATATATACATACACACACACAAGACTTCAGTGGGAGATTTGTTTCTCTCTGTCACTTTGAGAGTTCTGTAGCTCTAAAATTTGTTTAGAGTCATATTTTACAGGTATTGGAGGTGGTTGGTGAAGGATCTTAAGCAGTTTCCTGTTTTTACTCTGCCATCTTGGCTCTGCCCCCAAGAAAGAAAGTCTTCTTTCTACCACAGCGTATCTAACAGTGGAAAGTTCTGGTTCAACAAAGCTAACTGAAATAAATGGGATGGAAGGACATAGCAAGAAGTTCTCCTATTGGGAGTGAGATAATTTTATTCAATCAAGAGAGTGTCTGAATGAAACTCCTTTAAATCTCTGGTTTAACAAGCTGGGAATAGGGACATGAAAGAGACTGCCTGCTCCTTTTATATCTTTCCAGCGTCTTTTCCTTCGGCGCTTGAAATGGGGTTGGCCTCTCCCATCATCTCTTTCAAAGCTGCAGCCAAAAGCCCCTGAAGTGACTCCATACTTGAAGAAGGCTTGAAGCCTGACTAGTTCCAGAGGGCTAGTCTTGAGTCTCAAATTGGGACTCCCACTTGAAGAGTTCCCAAAGAAAAATTACTGAAAGCTGAAGCTCTCATCTCTCCCCAGCTCTGCCCTGCCCCAATAAGAAATAGTTAAAGGATACTATGCAAGCCCTGAAGCAGGTAAAGCAAAGGCAAGGCCACCATCTTCTTCAATAAGGAGAGAACCCCATACCAAGAACTTTGGGACAGGAGTTATACCATAAAACATTGAAATGAAGAAAATGAATGAATGATGAAATCCCAATATTGCTCACAGATTTTAAAACGGTTTCCCTCTTAAGGAACTGGAGTTCATAATCAAAAACATTATTTTAATGAATGTTCCTGATTTTATATAATAGATTTATGACTAAAAAGTCAAAGAAGATGCTTCCAAGGGGATTCCTCTAGGCTTATTTTATTTTCTGCCTAAAATTCAGAATTTTAAAGAGAAGTAGGATGAAAACAATGGAGATTTTTTTTAATAATACCTCCTCACATTTTACAAGTTAATAATTTTTTCTGAAAATTTTTTCTGAATAATACCTCCTTATAGTTTACAAGTTAATAAATAAGGGGGTAACATATTTACAGTCCCAAGAGTCAATCACTTCTTGCTATGTCCTTCCATCCCATTTATTTCAGTTAGCTTTGTTGAACCAGAACTTTCCACTGTTAGATACACTGTAGTAGAAAGAGGACTGGAGGGGGACAGAGCCAAGATGGAAGAGTAAAAGCAAGAAACTGCTTAAGCTCCTTCACCAACTGTAATGTAATGCCAAAAGAAAGGCAACTTCCCAAGGTTCAGAATACCAGCATAGGTGCTCTCCATTTTATTCAGTGACCAACCAAGAACAGAGAAGATTAAAACATGACATCATTCAAAATACAGCATTTACTAAGTGTGATTAAATAATCTCCAAGTACTACCCCACCCCAGGACCTTCCAATCATTCAATCAATTACAAAGTCCCTGTTCTAAATATTTCTCCACCCCTAGGCTATACCTTCATTTGGTCCACCACAAAACCCCTCTTCTCAAATGGAGATTAGTTTCCAAACATAAGTAAAGTACCTTCATTTGTCAATCACAGAGCACAATAAGGTCAAAAGTTCCCCACCCCTGGATCACAATTGAATCTACCCCAGAGTTACATCAAGTTTAAACACAGCACTTAATACCCAAATGGAGCTCTTTTCTTCATCTTGACAGGAGGCAAGTTCTCAGCAATCTTAGTTCCTGGGGAGACAAGGCTTAGCAAGGCCATAAGATACATTGCCAGTCCCTTCATGAATTCATCCTCTGTCTGTAGAACAGTCCTAGAACCCCTGAACACATTAGCAAAGCCCTCTCCCAGGATTTCTGTAAACATACAACAAGGAAATCCTTCTTCAGGGCTTCTGAACCAACAGAAAGGCTCCCAGACCCCTGCAACAACAGCACTGTCCTTCACCAGTGGACAGTATTCACTCTGTCTGCAGGACAGTCTCCAGACCCCTGCAACAACAGCACTGTCCCTCACCAGTGGACAGTATTCACTCTCTGTCTGCAGGACAGTCTCAGGGCTTCTTAGCGAACAGCCAGGTTCCAGGACTTCTTCAACAAAAGGACTGTCTTTCACCAGTGGACAAATCTGGCAAAATAACATCAAAACAGACAGAAAAAGTACCAGCAAAACAGCCATGTCTCCTCAGTCCTTGGCAGCTCAGGGGGCAGGTCTCAAAAGTCCAGGGCAATTCAAAGCGGCCACCAGCAATTCTCTTAGTCTCTCTCTCTCCACGAGGTGCTGCTTCCAAAAAAAAAAGATCTTCCGCCTCTCTCTTGTGTCTCCAAATCTACGTCACCAGCTCCTCCCAGTTCAGGACTTTCTTTTCACATCAACAAGTCCATCCCACAGGTGGGATTAACAAACTCTGGGTTTTAACACAATCAATTTGAAAACCAAGCCAATACAGGGGAATCTTTAATTGCCATTACTATCACACCAACCACCTCCAATACCTGTAAAATTTGACTCAACAAATTTTAGAGCTACAGAACTCACAAAGTGACAGAGAGAAACAAATCTCCCACTGAAGGCAGCCTGATAGGCAGACAGGAAGGGTCTATTGCACCAGATTGGGATCCAGGCACAGTCCCCCATGAACCATGCCGGCCCAGACCCAGGGCAGCCCCGACCAACTGCCCAGACCAGCCTGAACAGACTTCAGGAGAGTGAATCACCAGCAACTGTGGTGGTTTCCAGACTTCTTAACTCATAAAAACCAAAGGGAAAGTAAAAGATCAGTGAAGAACTCTGTTGATTGAAGATAAGAGAAAAGCCTGATCCAGCCCCTGCCCCCCGGACAAAAGGTGGTGGAGGTACATGGGCTGCAGGCTGCAGCTGCTGCCATGTGGGCTGCCTCCCAACTCCTGGCCTGCAGATCTCAGGGGGAACCAAGTGACCATTCAGAGGGTAATTGCTCTTGCTTTGACCTGCTTAGATCTGGGTAGCACTCTTGGGTGGTGGTCCTGGGGTGAGGAATGCCAGTGCGCCAGAGCTGGTGTTGGCTGTAGAGAAGGTACTTTCCTCATAATTCTGACAACATTTGCAAAAACCCCAGAAATTTAGGATGCAACTCTCTCCACTCTGGAAGCAGAGTTCTACTGTGGTAAAGACCTCAAAACTCAAGAGAAAGCACAATAAGACCATAGAATCCTTTTTGGGAGACAAAAAGGATCAAAACATGAAACCAGAAGAAAACAACAAAATCAAAACTCCTGCATCAAAAGCTTCCAAAAAAAATATGAATGGGTTACAGGCCATGGAGGAGCTCAAGAAAGATTTTGAAAATCAAGTAAGAGAAGTAGAGGAAAAAGGGAAGAAAAATGAGAATGATGTAAGAAAATAATGAAAAGCAAGTCAACAGCCTGACTGAAGAAAATAAGATCTTACAAAATAGACCAACTCAAATGGCAAAAGAGGCCCAAAAAGTCAATGAGGAGAAGAATGTCTTAAAAAGCCAAATGTGCCAGATCGAAAAAGAATCTCAAAAGCTCACTGAAGAGAATCATTCCTTCAGAATTAGATTGGAGCAAATGAAAGCTAATGACTTTATGAGAAATGAAGATGCTATAAAACAGATCCAAACAAATGAAAAAATAGAAGGCAATGTGAAATATCTCATTAGAAAAACCACTGACCTGGAAAATAGATTGAGAAGAGATAATTTAAAAATTATTGAACTACCTGAAGGCCATGGTCAAAAAAAGTGCCTAGAAATCATCCTTCAAGAAATTCTCAAGGAAAATTGTCCTGATATTCTAGAACCAGAGGGCAAAATAGAAATTAAAAGAATTCACTGATCACCTCTTGAAAAAGATCCCAAAAAGAAAACTCCTAGGAATATTATAATCAAGTTCCAGAGTTCACAGGTCAAGGAGAAAATATTACAAGCTGTCAGGAAGAAACAATTTGAGTATTGTGGAAACACAATTAGGATAATATAAGATCTAGCAGCTTCTACATTAAGAGATTAAAGGGCTTGGAATATGATATTCCAGAGGTCAAAGGAGCTAGGCCTAAAACCAAGAATCACCTACCCAGCAAAACTGAGTATAATGCTTCAGAGGAAAATATGGTCATTCAATGAAATAGAAGACTTTCAAGCATTCTTGATGAAAAAAAACAGAGCCAAACAGAAAATTTGACTTTCAAATTCGAGAAGCAAGAGAAGCATGAGAAGGTAAACAGGAAAAAGAAATCATAAGGAACTTATTAGAGTTGAACTATTTACATTCCTACATGGAAAAACTATAATTGTAACTCGTGAACTTTTCTCAGTATGAGGATATTTGAAGGGAATATATATGTATATATTTGTATACATACATATGTATGTATGTATATATAAGAGGGTATATGAGTATGTGTACATGTATACATAGACAGAGGGCACAGGATGAGTTTAATATGAAGGGATGATATCTCAAAGATAAAATTAAGAGGTGGGAGAGGAATATATTTGGAGAAGGAGAAAGGGAAAGATAGAATAGGATAAATTATCTCATATAAAAGAGGCAAGAGAAAATTGTTACAATGGAGGGGAAGAGTAGGAAGGTGAAAGGGATTGGATCAAGCTTACTCTCGTTGAATTTTGATTAAGGAGGAAATAACATGAACATTCAATTGGGTATCTTACCCTACAGGAAAGTAGGGGGAAAGGGGATAAGAGGGGGGATGAGAGAAGGGAGGGTAGGATGGGGAAGAGGGTAGTTAGAAGCAAACACTTTTGAAAACAGACAGGGTCAAAGTAGAAAACTGAATAAGTGTGGGGGGGGTGGGATAGGATGGAGGGAAATATAGTTAGTCTTTCACAATATTACTACCATGGAAACATTTTGCATAACTACACATGTACAACCTATATTCAATTGCTTGTCTTCCCAGTGGGGGTGGGTGTGGAGGGAAGAAGGGAAAGAATCTGGAAATCAAAGTTTTGAAAACAAACGTTAAAAAATTATTTTTTACATGCAGCTGGCAAATAATATATACAAGCACTGGGGTATAGAAATCCATCTTGCCCTACTAGAAAGTTAGGCATGGGATGGGGGAGGATATAAGAGAGAGCAGATTGGGGGAAGGGGTATTCAGTAGGCTCACTATCTTGGGGTGAGGGGTAGAGGAGAGATGGGGACAAAATTTGTAACTCAAAATAATGTGGAAATGAATGTTGTAAACTAAAAATAAATAAATAAAAGATTTTTAAAAATTAAAAATTAAATAAATAAAAATATTAAAAATTTAAAAATAATTTTTTAAAAAGGACTTGATTTGTGGTCAGGGGTCCTTGGATTGACCCCAGCTCTGCCATTTACTACCTGTGTAATTTTCAGTAAGTCAATAAAACTCTCTGAGCCTCAATGTCTTCCTCTGAGAAATCAAAGTTGAACTAGGTGACCCTTAAGATTATTCCCACCTCTAAATCTATAATCCCATGAAATAAACATTAGTCTCATTCTTCTGGTCAGTTCATCTGCCCAACTGATAGGAATCTTCCTGTCAACTTTTCATAGCTCACTTACAACTAACTGTCTCACAGCATCTCAAGGCGTCATCTTGTTAATTCTACATCCAAAAATAAAGACTTCTTGACTCTCTTAACTCCTACTAGGAAGCTAGGTGGTATAATGAATAGAGTGCTAGGCCTGCAGTCAGGAAGACCTAAGTTCAAATTTAGCCTCAGACAATAGCCAACTGACTCTGGGCAAGTCATTTTATCTCTGTTTCTCAGTTTCTTCAACTGTAAAACGGGGATAATAATAGCACCTACCTCCCATTTTTTTTAGTGAGGATCAAATGAGATCATATTTGTAAAGCACTTAGCACAGTGCCTGGTATATGATAGGTGCTTAATAAATGCTTGTTTCTTTCCACCAAGATGGGCAGGTCAAGTCCCCAAAGATGAACTAACTACCCTGAGAGTTTGGGGTATCTTTCCTAGTACCTACTTCTAGTTTATCAGTCCCCATCTGCTGTTTCTTCCTCAATATCAATTGACCAGAAATATAAAAAAAAAATCAATTGACCAGTTGACAGCAATTTCACTTTAACCATTTAATGTCTCTTTGATTTTATTAATTAACATTGATTAGCTTTTACAAAGGAATATTCAATGAGAAATAAAACAAGGACAGAAATTAAAAAAACATTGATATGGAGACCCCATTCTCCTCTACCCCAAAGTGGCAACTACCAAATATCTCCCCACCAAGTTCACTTGTGGGTGTGGCATAGTAGATGAGCGAGTCACTCACTCCCTTGCATGCAGGACATGGAGTCTCCAATGATGTATTGATTTGTTGCTAGGCTGGCTCCTCTTCAGACTTGACTTGCTATGATGGCTACTGGCAGTCCCTGCCATGTATTCTCTTTGCTGTACTTAAGGAGGATTCTTCTAACCTTGCAAAGCTCAAAAGATTATAATTAGGTCTATTGTGTCTCCAAAATGTATTCACTTAAGATCAGGAAATAATACATAATAAAGTCAGAAAAAAGAATAGCACCATACATTTAGGGCCACATGACTACCACGTGTGAGAGAGAGTTTAAGACCCATCCCCCAGCTAGAGGCTCACAACAGTTCTTCTTCCTCTCTCCAAAGCTACTAGGGAAGAGAGAGTGCTTTCATCAGTTCAAGCCTTTTGTAAGCATACCCATTTCCAACTCAGCAGCCAATTAAAAGGCTTTTCATCACCATAAAGTAAGCCAAGAGGAAACAGTTAGATATTTGTGCATGTCCTGAAGCAAGGAAAGCAACATCTCTAAACCACATTTTGAAAGTAGGCTCACTAAACTTCCATGTAGAATGATCATAGGCAGAGTACATTATACACATACTAAGGACTATTAAATTCTCATTATCCAGTTCCCTTCAACCCCTCATTACATTATTCTGTCCAAAAGTATGGAAAAGTATTCTCCCAATGTGCTGGGGAACCTCTGTCAAGATAACTAGAGGAAAGGGGTGGCTAGGTGGCACAATGAATAGAGCACTGGCTCTGGAGTCAGGAGGACCTGATTTCAAATTCGGCCTCAGAAACTTAACACAAAAACTAGCCATGTGACCTTGGGCAAGTCACTTAACCCCAATTGCCCTCCAAAAAGCAAAAAAAAAAAATAACTACAAGAAGCCCCCACCCCTAGCGTGTTGGGTAAATCCCTGTGAGGAACTCATGAGAGAACATGCACAAGAATTGCAAGGGATTAATGGGCATGGATGCTTGCAATTGGCATCATTCAAGTGAATGCTTACATGAGTGAGATCATAGAATATCAAATCAAAAACTAGGAGGGACCTCAGACTATTTGGTTCAAGCCCCTCATATTATATGCGGAGCTTAAGGAACTTGACCCAGGACACACACAAATAGTAACCATTAGAGGTGGAATTTGCATTTATGTCTTTTGACCCCTGATGCAATATTGTTTCAACTATACCATGTTTACTTCCATAGGTCACATATCCATTTGAATGAATATATAGCTGGGCACAATTCTGCCCTAGAAATCAGTGACATGATCCATAATGCCTTTGACTACAGTAAAGAGTGTCCAGGGAGGACTAGCACCTCTGGAATGAGGGTTTGCTGAGCCCCCTTTCAGAGCTGCCCATCCATCTTTCTTTAGCTCTCACCTGTGGCCCCCAGGAGCTGTAGCATTCCTAGCAACCACACCCTGGTAAAACTATCTCAGCAGACATGCTAAACCAGGTTGGGAGTAACCAACAGGCCTCAAACTCCTTCGTGAGCTAGGGAGATGTCTGGGCCAAACATGTGAAGACTTCCTCTGGCAGAATGAGCAGATAAGAACAATTTATTCGAAAGGCCATGAAGGCAGCTGAAGCAGGTGCTCAGCCACTGCATCACAGGCCATCTGACTTTTGTCTTGACTTTTGTCTTCCCACTGGACTTAGATGATTCTAGAAGACAGAGTAAGACTGATGACTTTGTGCAACTGTGCCTCAATTCAATCCAATTCACTTAAAAGCTATTCATCACCCCTTGATGTCACTTGTCCTCTTTGAAAACAAAGGATGCATGACACAGGGGTGGAGGCCCAGACGACACAGCACATGGAGGCCTAGATGATGTGATGCACAGAGGCCTAGATGAGGCCTGGAAGAGGCCCAGATGATGTGGTGGCAAGTTGATCCACCAACCACAAGGGCCATTCCCAGGCCTATCACTGCAGGGCTGGGATCTGTCAGAGCTGGGTAAGAGACAAATGCAGCGCCCATGGCAGTGGAAGCAGCTACTCTTGGGACTATCAAACCACAGCATGGAAATATAAAAAGCACCTATCTGGACTTCCAGGGACCAGTATGGTAGAGTGAACCCCGACTGTTTCAATCCCCCCGACCATCTCCCACTGACCCTGAAAACACAGAAATTATTGCCCCAGAGCAAAATTTTAAAATTTTGGCTTGGGTGTCATAGAGGAAGGGTGTGGCTAAAGCCCTGCCTCAAAATGCTTAAAAAAACAGATTGCAAAGACAAAGACTCTAGAATCCTATTATTGCAAGAGGGAGGAACCAAATTCAGAAGGAGACAGCATTGACTCCACACCCACAGCTGAAGCCTCAACAGGAAACATGAACTGGTCTCAAGCACAGAAAGCATTCTTAGAAGACCTCAAAAAGGATTTTGAAAACCAAATTAGAGAGGAAGAAGATAAAATGAATAATTCTTTTAAAATCAAAATTGCTGTGATAGTAATGGAATATAAAGATCCCCCTGTATTGGCTTGGTTTTCAAACTGATTGTGTTAAAACCCAGAGCTTGTTAATCCCACCTGTGGGATGGACTTGTTGATGTGAAAACAGAGTCCTGAACTGGGAGGAGCTGGTGATGTAGATTTGGAGAGAGACAAGAGAGAGGCAGAAGAACTTTTTGGAAGCAGCACCTTTGGAGGCAGAGAGAGACTGAGAGGATTGCTGAGGGCCACTTTGAATTGCCCTGGACTTTTGAGACCTGCCCGCGGAGCTGCCAAGGACTGAGGAGACATGGCTGTTTTGCTGGTACTTTGTCTGTCTGTTTTGATGTTGTTTTGCCAGATTTGTCCACTGGTGAAAGACAGTCCTGTTGTTGAAGAAGTCCTGGAACCTGGTTTTTGGTTAAGAAGCCCTGAGACTGTCCTGCAGACAGAGAGTGAATACTGTCCACTGGTGAAGGACAGTGCTGTTGTTGCAGGGGTCTGGAGACTGTCCTGCAGATAGAATGAATACTGTCCACTGGTGAAGGACGGTGCTGTTGTTGCAGGGGTCTGGGAACCTTTCTGTTGGTTCAGAAGCCCTGAAGAAGGATTTTCTTGTTGTATGTTTGCAGAAATCCTGGGAGAGGGTTTTGCTAATGTTTTCAGGGGTTCTAGGTCTGTTCTACAGACAGAGGATGAATTAGTGAAGAGACTGGCAATGTATCTTGTGGCCTTGCTAAGCCTTGTTTCCCCAGGAACTAAGATTGCTGAGAACTTGCCTCCTGTCAAGATGAAGAAAAGACCTCCACTTGGGTATTAAGTGCTATGCTTAAACTTGTTGTAACTCTGGGGTAGATTCAATTGTGATCAAGGGGTGGGGAACTCTTGACCTTTTTGTGTTCTATGGTTGAACAAGTGAATGTACTTTACTTATGTTTGGAAACTAATCTCCATTTGAGAAGAGGGGCTTTGTGGTGGACTAAATGAAGGTATAGCCTAGGGGTGGAGAAGTATTTAGATTGTAAATTGTAATTGATTGAATGATTGGAAGGTCCTGGGGTGGGGTTGTACTTAGAGATTATTTAATCATGTTTTGATCTTCTCTGTTCTTGGTTGGTCACTGAATAAAATGGAGAGCACCTTTGCTGGTATTTTGAACCTTGGGAAGTTGCCTTTCCTTGGCATTACATTACATTACACCTGGCTGTTGGCTAAGAGCTCCTGAGACTGTCCTGCAGACAGAGAGTGAATACTGTCCACTGGTGAAGGACATTGATGTTGTTGCAGGGGTCTGGGAACCTTTCTATTGGTTCAGAAACCCTGAAGAAGGATTTTCTCATTGTATGTTTACAGAAATCCTGGGAGAGGGTTTTGCTAATGTTTTCAGGGGTTCTAGGACTGTTCTGCAGACAGAGGATGAATTAATGAAGAGACTGGCAATGTATCTTGTGGCCTTGCTAAGCCTTGTCTCCCCAGGAACTGAGATTGCTGAGAACTTGCCTCCTGTCAAGATGAAGAAAAGACCTCCACTTGGGTATTAAGTGCTATGCTTAAACTTGTTGTAACTCTGGGGTAGATTCAATTGTGATCCAGGGGTTGGGAATTTTTTACCTTTTTGTGCTCTGTGATTGAACAAATGAATGTACTTTACTTATGATTGGAAACTAATCTCCATTTGAGAAGAGGGGCTTTATGATGGACTAAATGAAGGTACAGCCTAGGGGTGGAGTAGTATTTAGAAGAGGGACTTTGTGATTGATTGAATGAATGTAAGGTCCTGGGGTGGGGTAGTACTTGGAGATTATTTAATCACACTTAGTAAATGCTGTATTTTGAATGATGTCATGTTTTGATCTTCTCTATTCTTAATTTGTCACTGAATAAAATGGAGAGCACCTATGCTGGTATCTTGAACCTTGGGAAGTTGGCTTTCCTTGGCATTACATTACAATTGCAAAAATAGAAAAACATTTCAATGAAGTAAGCAGCTCCTTAAAAAGAAAAATGTGTGAACTAAAAATGAAATCTGAACATATGGAAAAGGAGCTTTAAAAACTAACTCAGAAAGTAATTGGCTAAAAATTAGGATCAACCAAATTGAAGCTTATGACTCTATGAGGTACCAAGAATGAGTCAAACAAAACATCAAGAATGAAAAATTAGAAAAAGAGGTAAACTATCTCAAGGGAAAAATAACTGATCTGGAAAACAGGTCCAGGAGAGATAATCTGAGAATTATTGGTCTACCAGAAAATTATGGTGAAATAATTAGGCTGGACAACATCTTCCAAGAGCTCATCAAAGAAAATTGCTCTGAGATCCTAGAACCAGAGGGTAAAATAGATATTGAAAGAATCCACTGGACACCTCCTGAAAGGGATCCCAAATTGAAAACTCTGAAATGTTGTAGACAAATTCCAGAACTATCAGGTAAAGGAAAAAAAACTGCAAGCAGCCAGAAAGAAACAATTCAAATATTGCAGAACTACAGTGAGGATCAAAAAGGATCTGGCAACTTCTACACTGAAAGATAAGAGGGACTGCAATATGATATTTCACAAGTCAAAAGAGCTTTGCTTACAGCCAAGAATCAGCTATCCAGTGAAACTGAGCATAATCTTTCAGGCAAGGAGATGGTCATTCAATGATATAAGGGACCTTCCTGATGAAAAAGCCAGAGCTCAATGGAAAATTCAATCTCCAATTACAAGACTCAAGAGAGACATCAAAAGGTAAATAGGGGAAAACACACACACACACACACACACACACACACAATTATTTATATCCCTATATGGAAAGCTGGTATCTAGTAATATGGATAATTGTATACTGACCATGACATTTAAAAGGGATATAGATAAATAGAGGGGATGGGCACTGTTGTAAAGAGATTAAGAGATGAGACCAGGGTGTAGGGGAAATTTAGGTGTGGATTTGTTGATCAAGTGTGCGACTGCCTGGAGTATACACTCAAATCAGGCAGCCCCCAATTGGGGCACAGGCAATGCTTATAAAGGCAAAAACCACAACTGGGGAGGGGAGCTAGTGTAAGCAATGACATACAGAAGCCAAGAACAACCATTGGTTCAATCTATAGCTCAGAACTAATTTGGGAATCATGGCACAAGGGTACAAGGCAAGACCTCCCATGTGATAGGGGTCCTTCCTAGAACAGGGTGGAGGGCACAAGGGGAGTGGAATTCCCAGAACAGGATGGGGTCATAGACTAGGTCAGGGTCATGTTCTGGGTGAAGGGTGTGGGGTACCCTGCTTGGTCAGTGTTCTGGCTGGAGGACCTTGCTGGGTCAGAATCAGAACAGGGTGGTCTCTTTCATGGGACAGACTTGCCCCATGATCTCTATACAGACTTGCCCCATAACCCTGATAGAAAATGCTGCTTTGAGGATTACGGATTTAGGGAAGTGCTAACTTAGGGAAAGATAAGGGAGCAGGGGACTATGTCTTGGGTGATTCACTTTACCCAGGACTATGCCTTTAAGCTGTTACAAGCCCTTACAGGGTTTAGGATAAAGACAAATACAAATAAAAGGGGCTTAATTGTGGGCTCCAAATCAGGTGGCATGTGATTTGGGCTACCTTACAATAGCACAAACTAAACAAAATGATAAAAAAAACTTATTAAGGGGTACAAAGGGACCTCGGTGGAAGAAGACGAAAGAGTGAAGCAGAAAAGGGTAATTATGCTACACAAAGAGGCATAAAACATATTATAGTAGAGGGGAAGAAGGGAGAGAGATGAACATTATAGGAACTTTGCCCTCGTTGGTCCTGGTGTAAGGAGGGAATAACATTATCAGTTAAATATAGGACTCTATCAAGAAGAGACATAAAAACTATCATAATAGGGAAAGGAGCATTGCATGAGATCTATTCTTGTCAATCTTGATTCAAGGAATAAATAACATACTACATTAAGCATAAAAATCTATCATACCCTACAGGCAGTAGGAGGGGAAAAGGGCTAAGAAAAGTGGGGGGGTGGATAGAAGGGAAGGAAGAAGTAGTAAGAAGGAAGGGTAGATAAAGGGAGGGGGGCTGATAAGGAGGGAATACTGAGGAAGTCGGTCAAAAGGAAAGCTCTTAAGGAGGGGAAGGGAGAAAGGAGAAAAATAAAAACATAAACAAGGGAAGGAATAGCATAGAGGGAAAGACACAGATAGTAATCATAACTGTGACTGTGAATGGGATGAACTCTCCCACAAAATGGAGGTGGATAGCACAATGGATTAAAAAGCATAATCCTACAATATGCTGTTTACAAGAAACACAGGGGGATACACACAGGCTAAAGGTAAAAGGCTGGAGTAAAATATATTATGCTTCAGCCAAAGTAAAAAAATAAGGGGTAGCAATCCTTCTGTCAGAAAAAGCAAAAGAAAAAAAAAAGATCTAATTAAAAGAGATAAGGAAGGAAACTATATCCTGCTAAAAAGCACCATTGAAAATGAAGCAATAGCGGCCAGGTAGCACAGCGAGTAAGAGCACCGGCTTCAATGTTGAAAAGACCTGGAGATCGAATCCCGGGCTCAGACACTTAGCACCCACCCAGAAACACCTGGCCATGTAACCTTGAGCAAGTTACTTAACCCCAATTGCTTAGGGGCGGCCAGGTGGCTCAGCGAGTAAGAGCACCGGCTCCAGTGTTGGGATGACCTGGATCAAATCCCGGGCTCAGACACTCAGCACCACACCCAGAAATAACTGGCCATGTAACCTTGAGCAAGTTACTTAACCCCGATTGCTAAAAAAAAAAAAAATGAAGCAATATCATTATTAAATATTTATGCACCAAGCAGTACAGCATCCAAATTCCTAGAGGAGAAGTTAAGGGAGAGAGGAAGAAATAGACAGCAAAACTATACTAGTGGGGGACCTCAATATCCCCTTCTCTGAACTCGATAGATCTAACCTCAAAATAAACAGGAAAGAAGTTAAGGAGCCAAATAGAATCTTAGAGAAGATAGATATGGTAGACTTCTGGAGAAAACTGAATGGGGATAAAAAAGAATATACCTTCTCTCAGAAGTACATGGCACATACACAAAAACTGACCATGTACTAGGGCATAAATACCTCACAATTTAGTGCAGAAAGGCAGAAATATTAAATGCATCCTTCTCAGATCATGATGCAATAAAAATTATATGTAATAAAGAGCCATGGAAGGATAGACTAAAAACTAATTGGAAACTAAATAATTTAATCATAAAGAATGAGTGGGTCAAAGAAGAAATGATAGAAACAAATCAGTAACTTCATTCAAGAGAATGACAATAATGAGACAACATACCAAAACTTGTGGGATTTAGCAAAAGCAGCTCTTAGGGGTAGTTTTACATCTCTGAATGTATACATAAATAAAATAGAGAAAATGGAGGTCAATAAATTGGGCATGCAACTGAAAAAGCTAGCAAAAGAACTAATTGAAAATCCCGAATAAAATAATAAATTAGAAATAATTAAAACCAAATGAGAGATTAATAAAATTGAGTTTAAGAAAACTATTGAACTAATAAATAAAACTAAGAACTGGTTTTATGAAAAAAAAATAAAATTGATAGACCTTTATTTAACATGATAAAAAAAGAAAGAAGAAAACCAAATTACAAGTATCAAAAATAAAAAGGGTGAATCTACCTCCAACGAAGAGGAAATTAAAACAATAATGGAATTATTTTGTCCAATTGTATGCACATAAATTTGGCAGTCTTAGTGAAGTGGATGAATATTTACAAAAATATAAATTGCCCAGATTAACTGAAGAGGAAGTAAGCTACTTAAATAACCCCATCTCAGAAAAAGAATTTGAACAAGCCATCAATGAACTCCCTAGGAAAAAAATCTCTGGGGCCAGAAGGATTTACTAGTGAATTTTACCAAACATTTAAAGAACAATTGATTCCTATACTTTGCAAACTATTTGGAAAAATTGGAGAAGAAGGAATCCTACCAAATTCTTTTTATGACACAAATATGGTACTGATACCTAAATTGGGAAGAGACAAAACAGAGAAAGAAAATTATAGACCAATTTCCTTCATGAAAATAGAGGCAAAAATTTTAAATAAAATATTAGCAAAAAGACTACAGCAACTTATCACAAGATTAATACACTTTGATCAGGTAGGATTTATTCCAGGAATGCAAGGCCAGTTCAATATCAGGAAAACTATCGGCATAATTGATCACATCAACAAAGAAACTAGCAGAAACCATATGATTATCCCAATAGATGGAGGAAAGGCTTTTGACAAAATACAACACCCATTCCTATTAAAAACAATAGAAAGTATAGGAATAAATGGAGTATTTCTTAAAATAATAAGTAGCATCTATCTAAAACCATTAGCAAGTATTATATGTAATGGGGATAAGCTAGAAGCATTTCCAGTAAAATCAGGGGTGAAACAAGTATGTTCACTGTCACCCCTCTTATTCAATCTGGTACTAAAAATGTTAGCAGTAACAATTAGAAAAGAAAAAGAAATTGAAGGAATACGATTGGGCAAAGAATAGACTAAGCTATCACTCCTTGCAGATGATATGATTATATACTTAGAGAATCCTAGAGAATCAAGTAAAAAACTACTTGAGATGATAAATAAATTTGGCAAAGTTGCAGGATGTAAAATAAACCCACTTAAGTCCTTGGCATTCCTACATATCTCTAAGGAAATCCAACAGCAAGAAATAGAAAGAGAAATCCCATTTAATGTTACTGTAGACATTATAAAATAAAGTCAGATCTAACTAATTGGAAAAACATCAGTTGCTCATGTCTGGGCCTAGCTAATATAATAAAAATGACAATTTTACCTAAATTAAATTATATATTTAGTGCCATACCAATCAATTTACCAAAAAACTACTTTATAGAACTAGAAAAAACAGGAACAAAATTCATTTGGAAGAACAAAAGGTCCAAAATATCAAGGCAATTAATGAAAAGATATACTAAGGAAGGTGGCCTAGCCATACCAGATTTTAATCTGTATTATAAAGCAGCAGTCATCAAAACTACTTGGTACTGGCTGAGGAATAGAGTAGTGGATCAATGGAATAGATTGGGTACAGGAGACTCAGCAGTCAATGACTATAGTAATCTACTGTTTGATAAACCCAAAGACCCCAGTTTTGAGGATAAGAATGTACTATTTGACAAAAACTGCTGGGAAAACTGGAATATAGTATGGCAGAAATTGGGCATAGACCAATATCTAGCACTGTACACCAAAATAAAGTTGAAATGGGTACACAATCTAGGTATAAAGACTGATACTGTAAGTAATCTGGCACAGCAAGGAATAGTTTACCAGTCAGATCTATGGAGAGGGGAAGATTTTTATGACCAAACAAGAGTTAGAAAGCATTATTAAATGCAAGATGGATCATTTTGATTACATTAAATTGAAAAGCTTCTATACAAAAAAGCCAATTGTAACCAAGATTAAGAGGGAAATAGAAAATTGGGAAGGAATTTTTACAACCAGTGTCTTTGATAAAGGCCTCATTTCTAAAATATACTAAGAATTGAGTCAAATCTATAAGAATTCAAGCCTCTCCCCAATTGATAAATGGTAAAATGATATGAACAGGCAGTTTTCAGAAGAAGAAATTAAAGAAATCTATAAGCATATGAAAAAATGTTCTAATTCACTAGTGATTAGAAAAATGTAAAACAAAACAACTCTGAGGTACCACATCTCACCAGCCAGTTTGGCTAAGATGACAAAACAGGAAAATGATAAATGCTGGAGAGGATGTGGAAAAATGGGAACACTAATGCATTGTTGGTGGAGTTGTGAACTGATCCAATCATTCTGGAGAGCAATCTGGAACTATGTCCAAAGGGCTATAAATAAGTGTATATATACCCTTTCACCCAGCAATACCACTTCTAGGGTTATATCCCAAGGAGATCAGAGAAGTGGGAGGAGGACCCATATGTCCAAAAATATTTATAGCAGCTCTTTTTGTGGTGGCAAAGAATTGGAAATTAAGGGGATGCCCATCAATTGGGGAATGGCTGAACAATTTGTGGTATATGAATGCAATGGAATACTACTGTGCTATAAGAAATGAGGAACAGACGGACTTCATAATAACCTGGAGAGACTTATATAAACTGATGCTGAGTGAGAAGAGCAGAACCAGGAGAAATCTGTATACAATCATAGACACAATGTATGTGTGATGACTAACCTCAATACACTGGGCTCCTCTCAGCAATGTAAGGTTACAAGACAATTCCAAAAGACTTGTGTTTGAAAGAGATATCCATATCCAGAGAAAGAGATGCTGAGTCTGAATACAGATTGAAACAAACTACTTGCTCTGTTTCTTTTTCTTGTTTTGTTTTGTTTCCTCTTTCCTGCTGATCATTCCATCGGTTATAATCCTTCTTTACAACCTGACTAATGATTAATGTGAAAATACCTGTAGATCCTATATTTGAGTGCATGCCGCCATGATGGGAGTAGAGTGGGGGTGGGGGGCTGGAGGGGTGGGGGTGAGGAGGAAATGGGGGGAGGGGAAATTTGAAACTCAAAGGACTGTGGAACTGAATGTTACAAACTAAAAATAAATGAACAAATTAATTTTAAAATAAAATAAAGAAAAAAGGAAACAGGACGAACAACAATAGTACAGTTTTAACACTGGGGCCATTTTAGTTTTGATAATAGATATCAAGTGCTTCAAAGGAATTCAAAGACCACATCTCAGTGATGAAAAACTCCTGTGGAGTAGAAAAGAATGTTCCCAAAGTTGTGGAGATACACAGAAGCACACACACATAAATAAATTTTTAGAATATATATATATACACATACATATATAGACACACACATACACACATATATATGTGTATATATATATAAAACAGCTGTGATTAAAAAAAGGAATTTGTTTATAACTTTGGAAGAGGGGAAATCAGCTCTGTGCCTTCAGGATTATATATTGTCTTTCTCTAATGGCATAGCCCAGGTCCTGAGAGAGAAATACAGTATTTATTTAATTAAATGGTGGATAAATGGAAAGGTTAAGCATTGATCAGGAAGCTTTACATAAAAGAACCTGATGTTGCAACTTAGACAATGAACTTCCAGAACACCTGTGGAAGCCAATCACAAATCATCAGCAAGTATTCTGGAAAGAGAGACCATTCTTTTTTTTGGGGGGAGGGGGGTGCAGAGGAGAGCAGTTTATAGGAGCAGTGCCTCTAAGGCCTTATAAGGAAATACTTAAGAGAGGGGTGGGGAAAATCAGCAAGTGAAATGTTAACAAGTTGGGATTAGCTGCCCACAAGGGATCTCAAACTCAACATGATCAAAGCAGAAGACAGATTTTTTAAACCCTCCTATATTCCCTAAACTCCCTTTCAATAGGAATTTAACTTGGGGTTGACATTGCAGCAGACTCCTTGACATTATGTTGAATTCTACTGTCCTACCAAGTTCTATAGAGTCACCTCAAGATGTAAAATATCCCCTATGGTTTGGACTTCACCTTGAGGTTGCTGCATAGGTAAATCCTTATCCAGATATTGGATTTCAGTCATTGGACCAACCATGCCTAAATAACTCACTCTAAAAGCAAGAGGTAGCAGGATCTCTTTCTCTTATCCCCTTCACTATGATATGGCTTTAATCTGCAGATTAAATTAATGCTCTTGTGAATAGAGCACTGGCCTAGAGTCAGGAGGACCTGAGTTCAAATCTGGCCTCAGACACTTAACATTTATTAGCTGTGTGACCTTGGGCAAGTCACTTAACCCCAACTGCCCTGCCTTACCCCATCCAAAAAGCAAAACAAAACAAAAACAAAAATCTGCACTGCTCCTGAGGCTCCTGGGACCAGACAGGTAATCATCTTTCTCCAAAAAGGACACTTCACAGGCACTCCTTTCTTGAGGGCCAGGTCTCTGAACTCTTGAACTTCCAGTTGCTCTCAAGATATCTCCTAAGGCTGATCTTGCTCAAGAAATCTCCATTCCCTGGCTAGAAGATAAGATTCTGTGATCACACTGCACTGGAAACCTACATTCCTCCATCCTCTACATAGGACGCTGAAGGGGGCTAGGGGTAGATGTGAGAAGGTAAGACGATTAGTGCCACGTAGGAAAGCAATGTGTGCTTCTTCCATGTAATTGTGCAGGAATATTATCATTGTTTCTATTAGAAGAAGAGGCAGGGTCTTCCCAAGCAAAATAGCCAAGCCAATGAAATTGATTATCAAGATTCCACTCCAGCCTTCCCTTTTTGAGCCCTTTCCCCAGAGGCATAACTAAGAATTCCTGGGTGCTTCCATCTCTGGAGTTAGGCACAGTCATTCTCAGGGAACTTCCCTTGGGCATCCATCACATGGCCCAGCCTTTCTATTTCTCCCATTTTAAGTGGCTGCAAATTTTCATCCTTCCAGAATTTGGGGCCCAAATTTAAAGTCATTGCACTAGATACAAGTTCTGTCCCTCATCAGAACTCTTCTTTTTTTTTTTTTTTTAAAGCAATCGGGGTTAAGTAACTTGCTCAAGGTTACACGGCCAGTTATTTCTGGGTGTGGTGCTGAGTATCTGAGCCCAGATTTGATACAGGTCATCCCAACACTGGAGCCAATGCTCTTGCTCGCTGAGCCACCTGGCCGCCCCCATCAGAATTCTTCTGAAAATGATTCTTCCATCCTTCTCACTGATATATAAATTCCAAAGACAGAGGTCACAGCCTCTCAATCAAAAAATTATAGTTTTAGAAGGCATCTCAGTGATTAACTGATCCTACCTGTATCTGAAAAAGAATCTTTACCATAACATATATGACAAGTAGTCATTCAAACTTTGAGTGAAAATTTCCAATGACAGGGAATTTCAAAGGCAGTACGCTGCAATTTTGGACATCTCTGATTGTTAGGAAGTTTTGTCTGGCAACAAGCCCAAATTAGCTTCTTGCTCCTGCCCCCTGGGGCCAAATAAAATAAACCAGTTCCTTTTTCCACTGATAGCCTCTCAAATACTTGGAGAGAGTTATTATCATGCTCTCCCTCATATCTCTAAGTCATCTCTTCTTCAGGCTTATTAGCCCAAGTTCATTCTACCAAATTTCGTATGATTTAGATTCAAGAACCTTCATGATTCTGGTTGCCATCCTGTGAACATTAACCAGCTTATCAAGGCCCAACCAAGATAGAGTTCACGGAGACTATCAGCTCCTTAATTTTAGAAACTATAATTCTCTAAATGCTTCCTAAAACCTTGGAAATGAGAATGAAAGTATAAGAAAATTCCAGTAGGAGAAGAAAAAAGGTACTTCAATTAGCCCTCAGGAGTAACCAGAAAGACAGTTCAGTGCTGAGTGCAAAGGATAGCCCAACCTTGTTAATTTAGTTTGCATATCTTGACTTTTTAAGTGGTTGCTATATAAACTTTCCACTACCTGGAGGCTTTATATCTCATCTTTTTAACTCCACTATTCTTTTCACCAATGTTTGTTTGGGGATGAAAGAGTATCCTGTTTGGAATCATATTTTGATGCCCTGTGCTGGAGTTTGGACCCTGGTGGGTGGCTTGTAATTCCAATCCCTGTCCCTATCTGAATTTTGCTGGGAAAGGAAGAATTCCTTGTCATGGATGTGGGGAAATGGGTCAGAAAGGGAATTCTACGGGACTTGAAGATAAACTTCAATGACTTAGCCACTCTGATTTGGAGGTGAGGTCCCTGTCTTTGCTTCAAGAGGTTCAAAGTTAATAAGAAGAATTCCTCTCATTTACAAAAAAAAAAAAATATTATACAATGATGCTTCTATGGGACTGGTGGTGACTTGAAAATTTTTTCTCTCAAGAAGCGATTCTTAAGTAAAACTGAGCAGAAAGCAACCATCCCAGCTGTGTGGGAAATGTTGTAATAAGCTGCTTTTTCATACGGATCAATCTTTCTCATGAACTCTGAATAGTGGTAATCTGGGAATCATTCTCTTCATATCAATGGCTCTATTTTGGGCTGTTACTGAAAATATTTTAAACAGACTGTTTAAATATTTGACTTAAAAATTGGTATCACAGAACAGCTCTGTGAAATCCGGCTCCATTTCCTTAAATTCTTTTCGTGAGAAAGATTAAGCTCTTTTAGAACAGCCATTAACTTTCAGAGACAGCAACCAAAACCCAAAGCTCATGATGAAATGGTTTTTTAGGCTACAGGCAATCCTCAGAAACAGAACAGGGAAGGTACCTGAAAGGAAGCCACATTTGACCACTCTTTGGTTTATTGCCCCCCGAGGAAGGGGCATCCAAGCTCAAAAGACATTAAATGGAACCCGAAACAGTGAGAAGGGGAACTGGTATCAATGAATCACTTTACATTCATGGGCCGTCAGGGTATATATGACTATAGAAACAGCATTTCAGAGACTCTGCAAGCTCAGTGATGTGGGGATTCTCTCTATTTCAATCAACAACCCTCAAGTACTTACTACCACGTAACCTCTTCACTAAATGTTGGAAATAAACAGAAAAGAAAAAAAATAGACTCTGCCCTCAAGGGCCTTACATTTTAATAGGAAGACATCAAATACACAAACAAGTACATATATATATATATATATATGACTGTGAAATTCTGCCTCACTTAAATCTAATTCAAGATATCACCCTGTGATATCATTAGTTCTCTTTGAAAAGGAAGGACAATGGGCAGTTAGGTGGTGCAGTGGATAGAGCACTGACCCCAGAGTCACACGGACCTGAGTTCAAATCCAGCTTCAGACACTTACTAGCTATGTGACCCTGGACAATTCACTTAAACCTGATTGAAAGGAAGGAACAGACAGGGAGTCTGAGGGAGGGAGGGAGAAAAGGAGGCAGTGAGAGAGGGAAGAAGAAAGGAAGGAAGGAAGGAAGGAAGGAAAAGACAGAGGGAGAGAGGGAGGGAGGGAGAGAGGAAGGCAGGGAGAGAGGAAGAGAAAGAGGAAGGAAGGAAGGAAGGAAGGAAGGAAGGAAGGAAGGAAGGAAGGAAGGAAGGAAGGAAGGAAGGAAGGAAGGAAGGAAGGAAGGAAGGAAGGAAGGAAGGAAGGAAAGAAGGAAGGAAGGAAGGAAGGGACAACAAAAAATAGGTGCATAAAGAATATTTGGAAGACAATCTTAGAGGGGATGACATTAGCAATTAGGAGGACCAGGAAAGGCATCCTGTAGAAGGTAGGATTTGGACTGAATTGTGAAGGAGGCCAGGGATTGTGAGAGACAGAGGTGAGAAGGGAGAGCACCCCACAAGTGGGGACAGCCAGTGCAAATACACAGATATGGGAGATGGAGTATACAGTTTGAGGAACAAAAAGTAGACCAAGGTGGCTGGATTGTATGGTTTGTGGAAAAGGAACTGTCCACAAGAAGACCAGAAAAGTAAGAAGAGATTAGGTTGTGAAAAGCTTTAAAGGCAAGAAGTGATTTTATCTCAGAGGTTAAAGGGAACGATGGTAATTTGAGTCATTCCACAAAATTCATGTTCTTGTTCAGATTCTCCATAGAGGAGCCCCTCCCCCTCCCTCTACTCATGCTATAGGTCTTTCTTTAATTTTTTGTTTTGTGTGTACCAGTACAACACATACATACACACACATGCATGCACCACATAAAAATGTACATGTATGTGTGTATATGTATAAATATATATCATGTAAATTAGTTTAGAAATATTTTCTTATTTTATTATCATAACTCTAGGGAATAGGTGCTATTTTTTCCTGTTTTACCTAAGACATAGATAGATAGATAGATAGATAGATAGATAGATGTAAGATATACATAAGATATATTTATATATGCATCTAATAGATACATAAGATAAAAATATGTACACATACATATTATTCTTCACTTTTACTCATGAGCAGCCCACCTCCTTTTCTGACCAGACATTTCCTGGATGTTAATCCATTTCCTTGCAGGAATAGAATCTTTGTTCTTATGGTTATTTGAGCCCTTTGCCCCACCAAAATAACTTTGTAATTATTCCATTTTTTCCCCACTAAAGCTGTTATTACATCAGCATTGGAAATCCTTAAATGCCTCTTATTCATTCTACCATTATTGAGTGGAGCCTTCTCTACAACCTACTCTCAATTTCCTTATCTATAAAATAGGCATAATGTTGTGATGATAAAGTAAGATAATATTTGTAAAGTACTTTACAAACTTTAAAGCCCATTTAAAAACTAGCTATTTTTACTCTAAGTTGCCTAGGATACTAAGATGTTAAGTGACTTGTCCTAAATCCCAGGGTCAGTATGTTCCAGAAGTAAATACTTAAATCTCAGTCTTCTTCTTGCTCTCCACTATACTATGGTGCCTCTCATTATTTGGTATACATTTTGTTTTTACTTATCCTAGTATACATATATTATCATAGGCAGCTAAGTAGCACAATGGATAGAGATTGGATATGAAATAATGAAGACCAGAGTTCAAATCCTACCTCAGAAACTTGCTAATGGTGTTATCCTAGACAAGTCACTTAACCTCTGATTGCCTCCATTTTCTTTTTTTTCAAACTTGTAATACACAAGAGTGTTGTTTTATTAATTTCTTTTTTAGAGTTGTCTAGCATAAAGTGGTCGTTACCTAACCATTATACAAAATTTTACAAATATGAAAGTAACACTTTAGGTCTAAGCACACTCCCTTTCCAAATGAACTAGACTTTGAAAGCAATGTAGTTTCACAGATCATCATAAAGTGCCTGATTTTTGGCCTCTGTCAGTTTACAGATAAACATTTTCTTCCTAGAAATCATTCCATGTTATCTTCATTTAAGTCCCACTCCAAAATAGTTATATATTCTCATTTCTGATTCTAAATAGGTGGAAAACAGGCATAAAAAGGGGAAGAGATGTGCCGTCATTAAGGATGATTGGGAAGGTATCACCATTTCTCATAAGTCAATGAGAATCCATCTCCACACGAATAATTCCATAGCAACTTCAATGAATCTCAATACTCATGGAATTCATGACACATCCAAAACATGGAAGCTGCCCATGCAAAACTGGGCAGAAGCTCTATTCAACAAGTAGTTTATGATATTTCTTTGAATAGTCCTTAGTCCTACTGAAGTGGCTTGGCATAGATTGGTTCCAGGGTGTGGTTAATTATAACCAAGAAAAGGCTTATGAGGAAGAAAACACTGAGGAAAATCAGTAGAACATAATGGCCAGTGAAGAACTTGTCCATAATCTTAAATTCTACCTCTGGGGCTGGGACCTCAGTGGTACGGGGAAAGAACAACAGAACTGATGTGATGATTACAGCAGCAAGGAAAACAAAAATGACAGAGAGCCTAGCTAGACCAGAAGCTCTGGCTAACAGCACACACAGCAGCAATACCAACGCCCAGAGCAACGCTAAGATGAATACTCCTGCACCCATTTTCTCAACTGTATGGGTAATAATAGTACCTACCTCCCAAGGTTGTTATGAAAATCAAATGGGGATTATATTTGTAAAGTGCTTTGTAAAACTTAAAGTATTATATAAATGCTATTTATTAGTCAATAAAAATTTTAAATGCCCACCACTAAGTCCTAGGTACCATGCTAAGCTAGTAGTAGTAGTAGTAGTAGTGGTAGTGGTGGTGGTGGTGGTGGTGGTAGTAGTAGCAGTAGCAGTAGTAGTTGTAGTAGTAGTAGTAGTAATAGTAGTGGTTGTATTCTCCATCTCTGAATATAACCTCTTTGAGGGAAAGGACTATTTTGTCTTTGTATTCTTAGAATAGAGAATTTGGGATAAATAGTAGGTGCTTTATAAATTCTTATTGAATCCAAGTGAATTGAATACCCTTTATGATGCTGTCCCTTACACATGGGTTGCCTCAGAAATGTGCTGTCAACTACTTGCACCCACAACATGTAATTGGTTTTTGGGTCTATACAGCCATGGACAAATACAATCAAATCAACACAATGTCTATTCTGCACAGGTGGATTGTTAAAGAAAAACTAATGTCAAATTGCTTTCAGCTAAGAACTGAGCCAGTGTATTTACCATTATTCAATTATTAAATATTATTCAAATTCAATATTATTAAAATATTCAATTAATTTGTTAACCCCATTAGAAGCAAAGAAATACAGTGGTTGAATTTGAACACCTAGCTCAAGTCCCAGTTCTGACAGTGGCAGAATGACCTGGGAACACACTGATTTTCTGTGGTCTTGCTTTCTTCATTGGGAAAAAAGGGATGATAATTCTGATTAATTCAATGAACATTTATTAAGTGCTTACTATCTAAAAGGCATTGTTTCATACTGGATATACAAAGATAAAATTTTTTAAAACCCTGACATCAAGGAGCTTCCATTCTTTTGGAAAAACTATTAACAACTTGAAGTATGTACTTCACAGGGCTGTTGTGAGGACAGTACTTTGTAAACTTCTACATGTTATAAAATCTGAATTATTATTATTTCCCTTGACTGTCAAGTTAATGGCATTAAATTTTTCTGCATCTTTGAGCATCATGGACATGGGCAGGAATTATTCATTAAGGGGATCTCAGAGATACTCATAGGGCACATAAAAATGAAAATAAGTGGAGGAAGCTGTTCCCAGACATCTGTATATAGCAATACACATGCTGAATTTGGAGTCCATAAGACCTAGGTTCAAATGCTGCCTCTACTGCTTACTAACTGGACAAGCCTCAGTTTCTTTATCCATATGATAAAGGGTTTGGACTACATAACTTCTAACATCCCTTCTAACATCTCCTATCTTATAACTGAGAAACATACAACTAGAGAATGCATTTCCATGCTGTTGGTGGGGTAGGGGTGAGCAAAGATCAGGGCCATTCTCTGAGGCTTTCCCAATTACCCTTTCTCTATTTTCTGTATGGTATGATGCAGCTGCACAGCTTTGGTTTATAGATGCAGATTCATGGTGTTAGAAAGGAAGAGAACAGATTATATGATATTAGAACTAGAAGAGTCCTTAAAATATTGAATGTTAAAGCTGGTAAGACACCTTAGAGGGTGTCCAATCGAATCTCCTCATCTGAATGAGGAGGAAATTGTGCTTGGTTCCTGGCAGAGCTGAGATTCATACCCAGTCCCTAAATCTCTAATATCAGTTTGGATCTTCTTTGAGAAATCCACATCCATTTTATTCCTGTTTAAGGAATGACTACCAAACCTAAGGAGGGCTTGCAATGCCAGATCTTAGTCTCATAGGAGGTATATTCAAATCTGTTGTTATATATTAACATTTATGGTATGGTGAAGCTTAGGAATTAACTTTCTCCCTCAGTCTGTTTCTTCTTGAAACTAATACCATCATTTGGCCAGGTGTAGAGTTCACCTCTGAAATAGTTATATACAATTGTGTGAGATGATTTGTTCATTGGAATGGAAAGAACTTGAAGGAACTCTTAAAATCAAGTTATAGGAACAAAAACGTTAGTCTAGTATGATGGTGCTTGTGGGAAATAACAATAGTTGACATTCCTTTGAAGGATTACGAGATATTTTCCTCACAACAACCATATAAGGTAGATGATGGTAACTATTATGCCCATTTCACAGATGAGAAAACTGAATCTCAGGTAGCTAAGTGACTTGTCCAAAATCATGCTGCTAGTAAGTACTGAAGCCAAGATTCAAAACCAGGTGTTCTGATTTCAAGCCCCACACCCTTTCCCCAATATAAAGCTGTCCCTCTCTCAATGAATACCTGCTTGGGATCATTTTGACAGATATTTAATACTTTTACCAAAAGTAGTTGCCAGTTTTGGTTTATTAGAGTCTATGGAAATCATTGTAGATTCTGACTAATTCTTTCTGGTAGCAAATGGAAGCAAGGTACAAACACTGGATTTGGAGTGAAAGGCCCCAGAATCAAATCCTTCTTCTGACTCTTACTCCCTATGTAAATGGAAGATGTCACTTAACCTCTCTTTCCTCCAGTTTTCCTCATCTTTAAGATAAGTTCATTTGTCTAGATGACCTCTTAGGTCCCTTCCGGTTCTAAAAGTTTGCACTTGGGAAGTTGAAATAAAGGTAGGAAGACACAAAATATGGAATCCCAAAGTATTTGGTTTGGGGTCTCTTTTCCACTAGGTGGCAGTGTTATGTTGTTGTTTTTATAACTGTAGTGTCCAGAGCTAAGGGTCCCCCAGCCCCCAGCAGCTTAAGCAGACATAAAGAGGATCCATTGAAAAGTGGCTTTTAGAGTTGGGACATATTCTCACCCAAACTGAGACCCTAGTCTGATCCTCCTAATACAAATTAGTTTCCCAATAAAATTTAAGAATGTGTCCAAAATTACTGTTCTTACACTAGTTCTAGCTTCTTAGCTTGATTGAACACAGATAAAATGTCAGAAAACATCTAAAAGATGCTTAGACTTGGAAGAGGAAGAATTAGGTACAAGGGGTATAACTTTCAGAGAGCCAGATTTATGTGTGATGTAAGGAAAAATGTTTCCTAAGTTGAGGGCTGCTCAGCAAAGAATGGACTACTGCTTCAAGTGAGCTCCTTCTCAGCAATGCAATAATCTAAGACAACTCCAAAAAATTCATGCTGGAAAATGCTATCCACATGCAGAAAAAGAACTATGGAGTCTGAATGCAGATGGAAGCACACTAATATCTCTTTTTTGTTTTGTTGTTGTTGTTGTTGTTGTTCTTTCTCATGATTTTCCCCTTTTGTTCTGATTCTTCTTTCACAACTTTAATGTGATTGTACATGTGTAGCCATTTTGGGGAGGGATAGGGGAGAGAGGGAGAAAAAATTGGAACTCAAAATCTTATAAAAGTGAATGTTGAAAACTAAATAAATATTTTCTTTTAAAAAAATAGGTAATTGGGGTGGCTTGGTGGTGCAGTGAGTAAAGCGCCAGCCCCAGAGTCAGGAGATGCGAGTTCAGATCTGGTCTCAGACACTTAACACACACACACACACACACACACACACACACACTGTAATGGGACACTTAACACACACACACACACACACACACACTGTAATGGGAACATAAATTTTTAAGATCTTCCCTGCCCCAGGCTAAAGTGCACCTGGAGCCTGGGGTGGGAGGCTTGTTTTTCAGTAGATACTTTTTGATTGGCCAGTGGGTCAATAAGGTTGTTACATTCTCTGAGCCAGAAGAAGGCTATATAAGCCTTGATGTGTAACTTTGTTTTGGGGGCTCACTTGGAGAAGTGTTCTGTGATTTGATCATATGAGACTCTGGGAAGCCGTTGGTTGTTGAGAGCCCCCCCCCCCTTTGAAAAACCCAGATGTTGATTTGGTATGGATGTAATGGTTGGACAGTTTGGAAATCTGTCTACTTGATCTGTTTCTGTCTTGATAATTCTGTCTGTATATTCTGAAGTTCGGGGTGCTGACCTTTTTCCCCTGAACTAGATAAAAGATACATGTTTGACTGATTAAAGTAAGCTTGTTAACCCATTTTGAGTTGCTTTCCTTTATCAAAGCAGATCCAAGAACCTGTGGGGGCAGCGACCCTGGGGACGCTGGGGTGCTTGCTGCTACAAAATGGCGTCACGAACAGGATCTGCTGAGTAAAAGGAAAGTATGGGGGCTGGGATAATTGTTTCTTTCCCATTTGTGGTAGCTGTGACTCTGTGGAGCCATGGACCAGGAGAGAAGAATGGCCTGCATGCAGACTTCACTGAGCTGAGAGCAGGAATGGTGAGCTGCCTGCATCGGGACCTGGGCAGAAGCCAGGAGTGGCTGCCGCCTGCTGGAGGAAAAGGAACCCAGGAGTTCGGAATTCAGCCACAGGAAAAGATAAGAACTGAGCAGCAAAGGAGGGGCACTGATTGTGCTGCATCCCCTCCCCCCCCACACACACAAATTAGCTTTGTAACCTTGGGTAAGTTACTTAACCCCAATTGCCCTCCAAAAAGCCAAAAAAAAAAAAAAAAGGTAATAAGCTCCCCATCACTGGATCCTTTCGATCAGAGAGGCTGGATGCTGGCAAAGTAACATTTTTCTTCAGGTAAGGAATGGACTAGATGGCCTATGAGATCCCTTCCCGTTCTGTAGATGTTGCTTTACCTTCCCCTGGGAAACATAAGAAAGTAGGGATGAAGAGGAGGGAGGTATCTGCTATTAATTGTATTAATGTATCACCCTAAGGTTTCCAGAGCACTTTCCTTAAATGCTGTACCTTATGAAGTAGGTAGTATAAGTACAGGATATCCCAAGGATCTTAGCATAGCTTTTTATTAAAGCTTAAAGCTATGCTACAACTTTTAGGATGCCTTGTATTATTTTTTCCATTTTACAGAAGGAAGAACCAAAGTTCAAAGAGAGAGAAAGTTGCTCACATAACTAGAAACAGCTAGGATTATAATCTGTGTCTCCTAATTCCTGGTCCAACAGCTTTCCCTGATATATCATTCTGCTCATTTCTCTCCATTTGCTGGAATGGCTACTCTGACCTAGAGGGTAAAAGAAAGAAATCTTCCCATCAAAAGTGCTTCTTGGAGCCAAAAAAGGAAAATGCGGAGTCAGTGTATACTCTTGGGATGGTCCCCAGTCAGCAGGTTGAGAACAGCTGAGTACAGCAAGATAAGGGATCCATTTAGAATCACTGAACTTAGATTTGGAAGGAAATTTAGATACCATCTAGTCAAATTCCCTCATTTTATAGAAGAGGAAACTTAAAGGGGAATCAACAGTAGCAGCAGCATGATAATAGACAACATTAATGTAATGCCAACTGTGTGCCAGATACTTTACAAATATTATCTATTGCATTTAATCCTCACAACAGCACTGGGAGGTATATGCCATTATTAGTCCCATTTTGTGGATGAAAACAACAAGGCAAGCAGAGGTTTAAGTGACTTGCCCAAAGTCACACAACTGGTAAGTGTCTGAGGCCAAGTATGAACTTAGGTACTCCTGACCCCAGGCTCACCACTCCATCCACATTGTTTGGGTTTTGATGGCTCAGAGTGAATGTAAACCAGAAACCCTGAAGGTCTTCCTCTCCAAGATTAATTTTTTTTACTAGGTAAAGGAAGCAATTTTTGCCTCATTTCTTACCTAGCCTTAATTACTAAATGAGTGTTGTCTCAGACAAACTGAGACCTGGAAAAGACCTTAGTTTAAAAAGGCCGAGGTCTCCCACTGCATCTGAGCCCTCTCCAGTAGTCCTGATTTCTATCTTGCCACTGGACCCAAATGGCTCCAGAGAAGAGAGTGAGGTTGATGATTTTCCACAGCTCTGCCTCATTTAAATCCAATTCACTTCAAATTCAAAACATCACCTTCCTGATGTCACTGGTCTTCTTCAAGAACAAAAGAGAAATAAAAACAAATCAACTAGCTGCCCCTGATTTCTACTATACACTCCTAAGTTTCCCCGAGGACCAGATTTGGATCTCAGGACTTCTAACTCCATTAATGCTTTTCACCCCATACTTTATATCAGTTTTCACAGAATCAGAGAATTTGAGAGCTGGAAGAAAACTCAGTGGCCAGTTAATCCAACTCATACATGAAAAGAATCTCTACTATACCATAACCTGGCAAGGGGTCATCCAACTCCCACTTGTTGACCTCCAAGAAGGGGGAGCATTGAATGACATTTCATCTTGCTACTAGGTGGAAATGGAGTCTCATCTAATAAGGTGATGATGGATGATGGGTCAAAATTCCCATAATTAAGAGAATCCTTTTCACTAAATAAAAACCAAGAAATCAAACAACAAAACAATCACAATTGAATCCTGCAAAACTATAAAGATAAAGCTTTTTCTTACAGAAGTGATAGATGACTCCTTTTTTTTCTCTCTGCTTCTTGGCAGAGGTGGGACACTATGGATGTAGAATAGTGTTTATAGCATCAGACTTTTCAATAAGTTGATTAGTTTTGGCGTCAAAGTGACCTGGCATCAAATCTCCCCTCTGACACATACAGTGAGACAGGTGTTGGTCTGCTTTGGCAGAAGGTCTTTGATCAGTAGGAGTTTCTTATTCCAACTAAAATCACAGGTCCAATAAAAAAAATTACCATTACTACCTCAGAATATAGGAAAAGATTTGCCCACATTGTATGGGACTGTTGACACTTTCCTATCATTCCAGTTTGGGAAAAAAGGAAGAACTTGTCTTTGAAAGTTTGTGCTATCATTGAGAGACTTCCATTTTATGGAATTCATAAGGATAACTGAATTTAGAACTGAATAAGATGCAGGAGATCATCTAGCCCATCCTTCTCATTGTATTAAGTTAACTGAGTCCCATAAAGATTAAGTAGTTTATCCAAATTTGTACTGGTTATAGCTTTCTGGGTTCAAATCCTACCTCAGATAACCTACATAAATTCTCAAGCTTCTTCCCTTTTTAAATCTAAATTGGAGACTTCATGCTAGAGAAACAGGCTTTGAACCCTGGTCCTCAAGTTCCTAATTGCTTTGAAGTTTTGACCTTTCTCTATAACACGCTAACTTCCTTTTAAACCACACTACCAAACCACCATTTGGTATAAAGATAATTTCTTTTTTCTCGCAATCCAGCTGTTGAATAGAAGGCATTCTGTTCTCCCTTCCTCCCATTTTCCCATTGTCAGATTCACATATGAAATGTGTCTCATTTTCTCTTTAATTCCCCCACCACTCTTTTTGGTGAGTATGTGCCCATTACCACGGTTAGGCTAAATCAATTAATCTGATGTGAGAAAACCTTATTATCACTGAAATTACCATAATGATGTGACTAAAAAGGCAAAAAGTTTTCCAGAAGTTACATTAGTCTCTCATCGAATTAAGTATTTACTCTGAGGGTTGTGGACAAAAAGGGCACATTCCAGATGGATGGATGCCATCAGCCTTTGCCCTTGCATCTTTCGACATCTCAAAGGCATGCAATAAAGACCCAACAGGGCAGATCACTTTATTGCTCTGTAAGGCACACTTTCCTGCAGCTGCTTTTGGGACATTGCAAAAGGAAGTGGCTTTATGGGCTACAGCTCCAGACTGACACTGAGTCTTAGAGCTTAATGCATAAGTGTGTGTGTATGTGAATATGTGTGGGAGGGAAGAGAGGGATGTTGTAGAATTCCTTGGGGAATTAGGTGCCAACTATGTGCCAGGTTTCTCTTGGAGCTTTGTATGATTGATGGAACATAGGGAGCAATTATTCAACAGGCTAACTTTAGGCACAGATATCAACTTGGCTGATCAGTATGTGGTACAGTCCCCATCATTGAAGCATTTCATGAGCTAAGATTTGAGAATCATTGGCAGCCAACTCCAGAGGTACCCCCCCATGTTTTGCAAGAATTTCCTGTCAGATGTTCATTCTTATGGGTCATTTCCCATGTAAGCATATTTGTAACCTTGTCTACTATTGGCATCTTGCAAAAAGAACCATGTTAAGTGGGGTTAGAGAACAAAACCCCCTGTTCTTAGAGGACTCCCCACTGAGAATTTCCCCTCAGTGAATGACAGTCTATGCTCAGGCTTCAAACAATAGCTTTTGTGAGATTTTTTTTTGTTTGTTTTTGTTTTAAGCAAGAACAAATCATAAGATTATGGATTTAGAGGTGGAAGAAACTTTAGAATTCAGCTAGTATACAACTAGCTCTTATAAATGAGGAAACTGAGACCCAGAGAGGGTCCCAGAGGGGTAACCTTGGCATGACCAAGGTTCACAAATAGAAAGTAGCACAGCCAAGTTGCTATTATTTTCAGATTCTCAAGTAATCAGGTGAGAACAAGCAGTACTATTATGCAAACTTTATTTTACATAATAGGTGTGTTCAAATAAATCACATTTTTATAAAGTTAGTCTTATTTTAAATGCATTCAGTTCTAGGGAATCTAATTTTATTTTCCCAAGAGTTTTAGGTGTTTTTATTTTGTTTGCTTTGGTTTTTTTTAGGACTCCTGTGGTCATTAAATTATAGTGTTGAAATGGAGGGACTGCCAAAGTAATTGAGTCAAACCCTCTGCCTAATAGATGAGCTCCTATTAATGATAGCAGTTCACATTTATGTTGAGCTTTAATGTTGGTGAAGCATTATAAGTATAGTTTTATTTGCTCCTCATAGCAACCTTGTAAGGAAACTGAGGCTTAGAGGCATCAGGTGATTTGTCCAAGGTCACAGGACTACTAATGAGTGGTAGAGTCATGATTTAAACATAGGTCTTCTGATTCTGAATTGAATATGTTTTATGTTTTGTTTTGTTTGTTAAAGACTAAGTCTCCTTATCTTGGCCAGGTTTAGAAGTACAGTGGCTATCCATAGACCTGATCCTACTCTAATAAGCTCAAAAATTTTGACTTGGTACATTTCTGATATGGACCAGTTCACTTCTCTAGAGGCAACCTGATGCTCCCCTGATTCCAAGGAATGGTAATATGATAAACCAAGAGATTACCGTATAAATGCCAAATTTAGTGTGGGCACCAGATCAGTACTGCAGCAGTTTAGTAAATTCCTTTGCCCAAGAGATCCACTAGCCTCAGCCTCTCCAGTAGCAGATATTACAGGCATGTACTACAGGGCCCAACTCCCAATATGCTTACACATTACAATACTTCAGTTCTCTAAAATTTCTCACAAGTGGCCATTCAATCTCTAGTCAAACACCTCTAGTGATTTGGGAACTCATTTTGGGGACAGCTCTACTTAAGAGAAAAGCTTTTTTCTTTTTATTGAAACAGTCTGCCTCCCAGTGACTTCCATACATTGATCTGAGAGCTCCCCTCCAACTTCAGTCAGAAGATGTCTGCTCCCTCTTTTAAGTGAGAGCCCTTTAAGTGTTTAAAGGTAGTCCTTACTATATAACAGAAAGAGCACTGAGTCAAAGGACAGGTTCAAATTCTGCCTCTGATGCTTATTGCCTATGTCAATTTGAACAAGTCGCAACCTCCCTGGGCTTTAGTTTTAGCATCTGTAAAATGAAAGGGTTAAATTAGAGGGTTTATGTCTATGAGTGCTCTTCCCACCCCTACCCCCAAGTCTTCCCTTCTTTGGTGAAAATACTTTGACTTCCTCCAAGGAAGACTTGAACTATTGTTTATTAATTGAAACATATCAAATAACATTGTTTCTTGACTTCTTGCAGTTTTGCAGGTCACCCTTCTCTGGAATACTTCAGTTTATCTCTTCTCTCCTAAATTATGATACCCCAAACTGTAATACCATCATATTTCAGACACTGTGCTTCTCTTAGTAAAGCCTAAGTTTGTATTAGTTTTTTTTTGCTGCCAATAATAATCACAGCTAACATTTACATAGCTTTTTGAAGTGTGCACAGCACTTTACATAAACTATTAGCTCATATTATTCTCACAGCAACCCTAGGAGCTAGGTGCTATTATTATTCCCATTTTACAGATGAAGAATCCATCCAGAAGAGATTATGTGATGTGCCCAGTATCAAATAGCTAGGAGGTGTCTGAGGAAGAATTTAAGCTCAGAATTTCCTGATTCCACATCAAACTTTATATAAAATGCCACCTAGCTGCCAATATCACACATATTGAGTCAGTGTGAGACGTAAAGGGACAACATTTTAAGTCTGGGTAACAGAGAATGATGGAAACAAGGATACCCTAGGGAGAAGCTATTTGGGGGTAAAGATGATGAGTTTAGCTTTGAACAAGTTGGTGCATCAAACTGGAAATGTCTAGCAGACAGTTAAAATGTCCAAACTGAAGGTTAGGAGAGCAGTCAGGACTAATGATACAGATTTAGGAGTAATCTTTGCATAGGTGATGATTGAAGTGGGAGCAGTAGATGAGATCATTAAAGAGGAGAGTGTAGGGTAGGAGAACATGCACAGAAGTGATTTTTAGTTTATTCTCACATTTATGAGGTTTGAGAAAGAAGTGGAAGCTTGAGTGAGGCAGCTTGGCCAAAATGGTTGAACCAGGACGTGTAAATATATATTTCACAGAACATTTATTCAATCGATTTTATGCCAATCATAGCATGTTTGTTTTTTATTGATACATTTTGTTTTGACACACCAGTCACTTCCCAATGACCTGTTCTGAAAAGTATGTTCTTTTAAACTGCTTCACAGAGTGAATGTATATGAAAGTAAATAAACCAAATTTATAATTAATATGTTCTGCTTTGGTAAAGTCCAATAATGCCCATAAATATCATAATTCATTTTCCTTTTCCCCAAATTGAATCCTGGACTTTCTTGCACACTTTGACATTGGTGACCATTAAAATCTGGATAATCTTTATTCATCTAATTTTTAACCAATTCTTGTTTTCTTCCTCCTCCCACTCACCTCACAATTCTTCCTTTTCACCCTTCAGTTCAATGCAACAAGTATTTATTGAGATCCACTATGTTTATAAGATGGAGATGAGAAACGACATAGCTCCTGACCTCAAGAAGTTTGCAGTCTAAGTAGGACAAACACATGTAATTAAGGTGAAGGATCATAAAATCATAGATCTAAAGTTGGAAAGGACCTCAAAGGTGGTCTTAGTGAAATCCCCTCATTTACAGGTGAGGAAACTGAGGCACAGGAAAGTCAAAAGATTTGTCAATGTCACACATGTTATAAGAGTCAAAATTGGGATTTAAACTCAAGTCCTATAATACTAGAACCTATGACCTTTCCATTGCACCACACTGTCTTCCAGTAAACAAGTATGATACAAGCTCAAACTCTCCACTAATGCCTCTTCTGCTGCATCATCATGGCTCTTGGCACATGGAATGTGGACCTAGAAGGGTATGCCAATGGAGTGTAGTATGTGGCAGGATCTGCCATGCTGGCAAAGCTTCCAATATGGTCCCAGAAACAAACCAAATCTGCTTTCTGGGAACCTACCTAGCTAAAAATCAATCAGCTGATCACTTGGCAATGAATTCTTTGGCCATAGAAACAAATTAAATGTCATTGAATAGGTGAGGCAGAAACAGGGATAGTTAGTGGACATGTGATTTCATCAGCACAGAAAACTCCAAATTTGGGAATTCTATCTACCAACACCATCACAAATGCCCTGACCCCTTCTAAGACAGCAAATAAGTCCTAGAGCAGGGATTCTTGAACTTGTTTGCATCATGGACCCTTTCGGCAGTCCAAGGAAGCCTATGGATTCATTCTTAGAAGAGTTTTTAAATACATAAAATAAAATAAATAGAAATACAAAGAAAACCAATTAGAGTGAAAATAAAAGTATATTTTTCCCCATCCAGGTACAAAGACCAGGTTAAGGATCCCTATTCTAGAAAGTTATCTGAAGCAGTTAGAGATTAAATAATTTGTTCCCCCCCAACTAATATTTTATTTTTCCAATTACATGTAAAGATAGTTTTTAATATTCAATTTTATCAGTTTTTGACTTCCATTTTTTTCCCTCCCTCCCTACATTTTTCCCCAAGACAACAAGCAATCTGATATAGATTATACATACATGTACAATCATATTGAATATATTTCCACATTGGTAATGTTGAGAAAGAAGAATCAGAAAAAAGTGAAAAGCCTCAAGAAGAGAGAGAGAGAGAGAGAGAGAGAGAGAGAGAGAGAGAGAGAGAGAATAGAATGCTTCAATGTGCATTCAGACTCCATACTTCTTTCTTTGGATATGGATAGCATTTTCCATCATGAGTCTTTTGGATTGTCTTGGATCATTGTATTGCTGAGAAGAGCTAAGTCTGTCATAATTGACCATTGCACAATTTTGCTGTTACTATGTACTATGTTCTCCTAGTTCTGCTCACTTCACTCAGCATCAGTTCGTGTAAGTCTTTCCGGATTTTTCTGAAGTCCGCTTGATCATCATTTCTTATAGCACAATAGTATTCCATTACATTCATAAACCACAACTTATTCAGCCATTTCCCAATTGATGGGCATCCCCTCAATTTCCAATACTTTGCAAACACAAAAAGCTGCAATCAACATTTTTGTACATGTGGGTCCTTTACCCCTTTTTATGATCTCTTTGGGATACAGACCTAGAAGTGGCATTGCTGAATCAAAGGGCATACATAGTTTTATAGTCCTTTGGGCATAGTTCAAAATTGTTCTCCAGAATGGTTTGGATCAGTTCACAACTCCACCAACAATGCATTAGTGTTTCAATTTTTCCCACATCTTCTCCAACATTTATCATTTTCCTTTTCTGGCATATTAGCCAATCTGATAGGTGTGAGGTGGTACTCAGAGTTGTTTTAATTTGCAGTTCTCTATCAATAGTTATTTAGAGCATTTCTTCACATGACTATAGTGTTAATTTCTTCAAGATGAAGTAATTTGGCTAGGGTTAGGTAGGAATTTGAATTTAGATCATCTTGACTTCTAACCTAGCACTCTTTCCATTAAGCCAGGCTGACTTAATAGAAGCAAAATACTCTAGACAATTTGAGGGTCAGGCAGGAAGCTCTTCAGTTGCTGGGATCAGAGAAGCTTCACAGAGGGGAGAGGCGTCTAAGTAGAGCTTCTGAGAAAGAGAAGGATTCCACTAGGCTTCTTTCCCTTGGAGCTACCCCACATTGAACAAGCATCAGAAAAGCCTCCAATATTGTTCTTTAGGAACTGGATGTTGACTGCCATTTCTGGAGGTGAAAAGTCTCACTGGGAAGTCCTTTGAGCATGGGATGGCTTTATTCTGTAGCTCCATGGACTACAGCTCTTTTTGTTTGCCAATGGTTAAGTTTCCAGACATGCTTCAATGGGAAAGAAGCATTCAGAACTAATGCACAGATATAAACATTCAGTGGGAAATGTTCACAATTAGAATTCAGAGGTGACCCAAAGCAGAAAGTTGACTACAGAATATTTACTGAGAACTTAATGGAAACTCTGGGAAAGTAGAAAACAATGGTCTGATTCCACTGTGGTTTTCTAAAATTAACTATATATCTGAAAGTTTAGGAATAGGATTACAGACTGGACTGGTTTTATATTGGTATACAGAACTCTAAAATGAGGAAATTCCTTCTATCAATGCAGATTGGCACCCCCTCTGTAACTCACATAATCTTAGAGAGTTACCTAGAACAGTCAATATTTATCAGAAGAAGAACTTAGAAAATATATATAGGGGGATGACAGATTTTCCTATCACTTGCACAGGGACATTTAAATGTAGGTATGCACATTCCTGTTCCCTTCCTCTCTCAATGTTTTAGGAAATAGTTGCAGATTATTTGATTTACCCTACCCAGTTAGTTATCCAAAGGATAACACAGGAGGAGGAAGGAAAGTCAGAAAGAGAGTGAGATGCTCTGCCTGAACTTCCCAAGGCACTCAAAAGTCCTGATGCAGAAACAATACCTCAGACACTGAGGGAAAGAATGTCATAGACTATCTTGAACCTTGACACAGTGGGAAGAACATTGGCACTGGAAGGACTTAGATTCAAATTCTGTCCATGATGATTTCTACAAACTTAATAAGTATTTATTGGCTAACTGGCCGCATAGATAATCTCTAAGTTTCCCTTCTAACTCTGACATTCTAATATTTGTCAATGTTTTAGTAGAAATATGAGATAAATTAATTTAGAGGTAGTACATTTCCTGAATCATTTTAGCTTTATCTACATAAAACACACCTAAATACCTTTCTCCAATCTCCTGACAAAAAACTGTGTCTTACCACCACCACCACCATCTAAACCACAGCCATGGTTTATACCCCCTACAACCATTATAATTATGTCTAAGTATACCACTTGTCAACATTTTCCTGTAGAACTCATTTAGGTTCTCTGATTGCTTAACACTATTAAGAACACGTAATATATAACCTTTCTTACAGACTAATCTTTTGCTGAAGTGTACACCTGCCATTGCCTTTGCCTGGCTCTGACCAAGCATTCAATTTTAGTTCCTTCCCATGACAAGATGGGCTTACTTTAAAAAACAACAGCAGCAACAACCTTTTCACACATAAATTCCCTCTTTCCTGAGTTTCCATGTTCTCATCTTTCATGTTCCACAAATGTGAGGTGGGCTTCTTGCCCTAGAAATATGATTCCATTAGTATGAATAGCAATAAATTACACATTTGTACCTAGAATGTTGTGTTCTATGGTCTGATGGAATTACCCAGGAATGTCTGGATATTGCCAGTACATTCCCTGCTCTTTGCTCTGAGTGATGCTAATCACTTCTCTCCCTGATATCTTCCCAAGAAACATGTTCCAACAGAAGGTGAGCCTTTGGGTGAAGTGGGGTAAATACTGATGGGCCCATAATGCTTTTCTCACGTGCTTTTGCTAGGTTATCTAATAATACCTTCTGCCCACTCTTTCAATGAAAAATAGCTACACATATGCTGCCTCTCTTTCCAAAACAAGTATCTTTTTAAGTATGAATATGAAAAATCTTCACTCCTCAAGGAAGTAGCAAGTAGAGAGTTCCTGGACATGAATTCAACCTCTGATACTACCTGTGTGGTTTTAGGTAAATCAGAGCATCATTTTGCTCATCTGTAAAATAAAATGGTTGAACATCATAGTCTCTGAGTTCCCTTCCAAGACTACATCTGTGATCCTATGATTCTTCCTTAAGTCTAATTTATGTGAGGTTGGGCTGAAAATGTTGGAGCATTTGTTTATTGGGTATATTAGGACCAATATCTACCAAGGTTTCTTCTCCACTTCTCCGCATCTCAGACATAGGTTAGGCTAGCTAGGATGGAAGAAAATGGTCCAAGGCTCAGATTGTACTTCCCTTGGTAATCCCTGATCATATTGACATGACTTCCTCATCATGTGAAGGCATAAAAAGGTCCAATCACATCAAGTTAGGTCCCTTAAGACTTAGTAGATGTCCCAAGACATTTGAATCACTGCACCCTGTACTGCTGAACAGACATGTTTTTACATGGAGATGAAAGTTACCTTTTCTACATGATCCAAATACCAAAACATCCTTTTTGAATATCGTTTCCATGCCATGACTAAGTGAATCTCATTTATTTAACTGTTGAATGACCTATGAGCACCTCATTTCATCCCAACTTCAAATATTAATTAATATGGTACTAGTCTGAGTCAGATCTGTCCCTAACATGAGGTAATTTTTATACTTTTAGAGGATTACATTTTAATATAAATTTTCTGTTTTTATTATAAACTTAATCAACAAATATGAACATTTAAATATACAAAGAAGAACAGAAAAAAGGATTGCATAGGAGACTATGAACTGTAATATTATGTACATTTTTTTAAAAAGCAGACTAAGTTAAATACAGTAGCAACAAAAGCATTCTTCTCAATGTGACTAAATTTGGTCAATCACATAAAAGCCTTTCCTGATGCTTCAAGAGGGTTTAGAGGTTGCCCTCAGTTCATGAAGTCTCTGACAGTAGAGTATAAGTTCTCACAATTTTACCAAGCTGGAAAGGCTTTGAACAGAGACCTAGTCATATAGTAGAAAGAGCACAGGACATGGGTTCAGCTGGCCTGCGTTAAAAAGCTGGTTCTATTAACTCTCTGAACTTGAGAAACTCACTACACTAGTCAGGGTCTCTGTTTCCTCATTTATAAAATAAGGAATTTGGATTGATTCCTACCTTCATCTCTGGCTCCTTTCTTAGAGTTTATGTCTTGGGAATTACCAAACACTTCCAATGTTATTTTTTGATGCTATAACTAATGATTATGACATCCATCTTGGTAGTCTATATTTAACCAATTTTCTACCTTTTCAGTTTAAAGCCATTTTGATATCTCTGTGCACTCTTTGGATCTCAGTCTTCTCTAAAATAAAAAAAATTGGGCTAGATGACTTTTAAATTTCCTTCCAGATTCAAATTGGTGAACTTATTATTGGTTTTGCAAGATTCCAGGTAAATGTATATTTTACCAGAAGTGATCAGGCTCATCCCTGGGCAAAGAGCCTATTATTCTAATTAAAGTTAATATCTAGTAATTCAAATTCCTAAAAAAACATATTCTTAACTAAATATTCACTTTCTAAATCAGCAGCAGTGGGGAGAAAGTATCCCCTCCCCAACTAGGACTTAACCAGCTGAACTGAAAAGAATGAGGAACATAGGGGCAATAAGAGAAAGAAGAAATTGGAAGTAGAAACGGAAAGAAGAAACTGAAATGAGAAAGTGAAAGAGAGGCTGAGCCATAGGGAAAAAATAGAGAGAGAGATCAAAGTAATTACTATGGGCAGAAGAAGACTCAGATGGAAAGTTCCTACTATACACAATTCTTCAAGTCCTTAGGGAAGTTTCAAAAAAGAGGTCTGCTTTTCCTACAACTTTACCTCTATATACCTACCCAGTAACAAACAGGGCACTATACTTTATTTTTCTTTTACTTTGTTTCACTCCCCTCCCCAAATCTTGATTTTTCTTCTAGCTTCCATTGTAAAGAACAGAGATTAGCTAAAGATACATAAAAAACAATCTTTGACTGATTGCCAGGAATTTTTTTTACCTGGGGGCTCTGAGCTATTGTCATCACATTAATAATTATTTGGATATAAATTCCATAAAATACAAAAAGTTACCACATATACCTGAGGGCTACTATACTGCCCTTGAGGAAAAATAAAACTGAGCTAATTATTGTGACAGGGAGTGTACAATTAATTCTCCAGCGAGAAAGGAGAGTTGGTGAGGGTGGTGGCAGTAGGAGAAATATATTGCACCCTAAGTCATATATCTTGTGGAGATAGGAAAGGCCTGGGAAGGAATTGTCCCTGCTCCTTTCCAGTAAAGAGGAGGGGGCAGAAAGGATAGAATCTCAAATGGACAGTTCTACCCTCCACAGGGAAATCCACTGGTATTACTCATACAAATTATACCATACAAAATTTCCTCAATGGTTGAAAAGTACCACAAACCAACAAAAGTGTGAAACCCCTTGCACTTCCTAGGTTAGATATTCCCAGAATAAATATCTGAAGGAACTAATTATACCTTAAAGATGAGGCGTCAGAGGATATTGGTGAAGTTGTCCAAATTTTAGTCACCTAAAATACTGTTCTTTTCCAGCAAAGAACATGTTCTCAGCCAAAACTCACATATTCTTCTCTTAGGGCAGGGCAAAGTCATTTGCTTGTGTTATATCACAAGCAAAGCCTCCTGCTCCTGCTTCCTTTATTGTCCCTTCTTGAAAGTTGTTGGAATGTAGTGTGGCTTACTGGAAAGGACACTAGACTTGTAGTCATAAAGACCTGAATTTAAATCCTATCTCAAGCATTTGCTGAGTGGGTGATTATGAGCCATTGTAGTGGTAACCACACTGGTATACCCAGGATGGCTGCCAGCACAGGTTCTTAGATCTGCCTTACTAGGAAAGAGAACTGTTTAAGGGGTCAACAATCTTTTTTTAATTACATTCACTAATTCAGGGGAAAAGTCAGCACCCTAAACTTCAGAGAAAATATAAGTAGAGAAATAAAGATCAATAGACAGGGCTCTGACTGCCTGAATCAGCTATACATTTTACATACATACCTGGGTGGAGAGAGCCTTTACATCTGAGCAATCAGGAAACTCTGAACTTAAGGCCACTCAGAATCTTGGCCAGGGAATCACAAGATCATTTTCATAAGTGAGCCCCCAAAGCAAAATACCAACTTAGAGCATATATGCATTTCTCAGAGCCAGAAGACATCACAACCCTCTGACTCAGTGCCTAATTAGAAATTATCAAAAGGTGTGAAAGCCTCCCCTAAGCAAGCCTCCCCTAAGCAAGCTTCTCTTAATGGACTCCACATGAGGTCTATTAATGGGTGGGGAAGATCTTACAGCCCTTTAACATTAAGGCCAGTCATTTAGCTGCTCTGAGCTTCAGTTGTCTCTTGTGCAGAATGAAATTGTAATATTTACTCACAGGGCTGCCATAAGGATCAAATAAGATTATTTATACAAAGCCCTTTATGAGCTTTAGAGTATTATATATAGACATGCATAACTTAGGTAAAACAAGTCACAATTTTGATGAGCCTTTATTTTGTGATAGCAATAGTCATGTATGTATTTCTGTTGATACTAAGCTGAGTCACAGTGTGTTACTTGGACCAGATGAAGTCAGGTTGAGATGGTTTCCTTACTTTTAATTAGTTTTCTGTCATTTGAATACTGGGTTTCATGTTACACATGCTTCAACTTCTTTCTTTTGTTGTATGTTTAATTCTATGGGTTATAAGAATGGATGTTATGGGGGCAGCTAGGTGGCACAGTAAATAGAGCACTGGCCCTGGAGTCAGGAGGACCTGAGTTCAAATCCTGCCTTGGACACTTAACACAAAAACTAGTCGTGTGACCTTGGGCAAGTCACTTAACCCCAATTGCCCTCCAAAAAGCAAAAAAAAAAAAGAGAGAGAGAATGGATGTTACTCCAAAGAAACATGCCAAAATTGTGTCTCTGAAAGAGCACAATTCAATGACTATTAGAGACAGAACAGTTTTGTATTTTAAGGATCACTCTGGCTCACAATGAGACAGAGTTAGCTCCAGTAAAGTGCAAACAAAAATGAGGCAAAAAGAAATAATACGAAGAACTGACAAGTTATTCCTTCAAAAGTCTAATTAATCTTCAGTAAGTAAGCAATCTTTCAGAGAAACTGGGAAGATGGAAGCTTTTACTGATTACAGTGTGGCATAGACTTTTTAACGTTCAAAGAGCAATGAGAAGACTAGTGAAAAACAAAAACAAAACCCTGCCAACCATTGGCATAAAGAGGGAAATGCTTGTTATTAGAAAGACCAGAATACTGAAGGTTAGGAAAAGATCATTTTTACTAACACAGCTCACATTTTCCTTCCTGGCTATGCCAAAACTATTGTCCAAAGAAGTCCAAGTATGCCACTAAGATCTGGACACATTAGCCAGACTATTTTTAAAAATCTAACCAATAAATATTTTCTTTTTCTTCTAATGTGCCTGAAAGTCTTGTCTTCATTGAGGGAACTATAGACTCTGATAAATATATTGATAAACTGAGAAGTAGAATTGTTTCACAATTATAAAATTTCCCAATTAGAGAGGGAATACTGCAACATGGCCATGTACCATGCCACTCATTACAGATGGTCAAGAACTTTATCCAAGAGATGGAGACAAACATTCTTCAATGACCTTGAAACCCAGCTGATTTAAGCCCCATTGAAAATCTATGGGCTCTAATCAAGGCTAGACTTGGGGAAATGGGCTATTCATCAAAGGTACTCTTACCATTCAATGTGCTAAGTCTGATTTCATGATGAACAATTAAAGAATATGTGTTCAAATCTTGGGCATTCAATACCAAGGCATGTAAACCAAGTGATTACAGCAAAAAAAAAGACATTATAAATGAAAAATTTCTTAAACATATAAAAAGTTGGCAGGTTTATAAGTCAATAAATTTTATTATTTTATTTGATCCAAAGAAATTGGGACAATGGTAACTGCTATGGCTTCTGTTAGGATCAGAGTCCCCATCTTCAGGTTGGATGGTTCTGGGAGGGAGACAAGACTGACAATTGTCCCCACACTTTTCTTAAGCATTTTGCCAGTGGTCTATTGCCCATTCCAATGGTTTTGCTGTCTGCTTTGTGACGAAGGCTTTGGTTGATAGTTTTCCAGATAACTTGAAGCCAAGATATAATTTACTTCCCTTGGAGCTGATGCACTTCCCTTATTTCCAATAATATTTTTAAAAGGATAACTCCCCTGGTTCTCCCTGCTTTTTCCTGTGACCTGTCTTACCCAAAGCATGCACTATAGATCTATTCCATTCACATACCCTTTTACCCTAGGGAGGAAAAACAGCTTATTCTTCTTAAGAGCAGCAAATATTCATTACATTAAACATGATCAAGATTTTGCATTTGGTCTAAATTTATTTTCTTTTAATATTTTCTAGGAGATATTTCTTTCTGTTTCCCTATTTTGCTTCTCAATTATGTATTGGTTGCCAACCATGAAATATGATATATCCAGAGTATCAAAATTATGGACAACACAAAGGTCAATGGTAGGCCTATGTAGGCTGCAATATACCAGTAATGATTGACGAGTGTACTACAGACTGTGACAGAAAGGGATGTGTGGCCTTTACCCAGGTAGAAGTTAGTGAGAGGAACAATTGGAGAGCAGACACTTAATTCTTCTTTGTGTGACCACAGGGAGCTCCTTATATCTGCAAGCAGGTCATATTGTTCCTGGAGGCTCCAAAGACTTTATAGAACAAGATAACAACAAAGAACAAAGGAGTTAGTCAGTTGAAAACAACATTACCAGAGGAGAGACTCTACGGAAAGAGAGAGGTGAGGGGGCAGCTAGGTGGTGCAGTGAATAGAGCACCGGCCCTGGAGTCAGGAGAACCTGAGTTCAAATCCGGCCTCATACACCTAACACAAAACTAGCTGTGTGACCTTGGGCAAGTCACTTAACCCCAATTGCCCTACCTTTCCCCCTCCAAAAAGCAAAAAGAAAATTCTAAAAAAAAAAAAAAAAAAAAGAGAGAGAGGTGAGTTGGGAAGTGTGGGAACCACAAACCAAGAGAGTTAAGGTATACCACTAACAGGTAATGGCAGCAAAACTAGCAGCAGGGGAATGAGCAGACAGAGCTCAGCAGAAAGGAGGTCAGCACCTAGGAGAAGCAGTTTATTCATTAAGGCTGTTGTCTATTCACTAAGTAGCATACCATGACTAAGTGCTGGAAAATGAGGAAGGACTGACAATGCCTGACCATTAGATAAAGGGGACCTCCCCCAGAAAGGGGTTTATTGTGTTGCTCTTCCTAAGTTATTGTAATCTTAATAAACTCATTCTTTGTTTTGATGTTTTATAAATCTCTGCGTAACAGCAAACAGAGAATAAGGGCCTCAGATGGACACAAGCCACATTTCTGATGATGTCAGAAGTTCTGTAAACTAGGAATCTTGGCACCAGCAGCAAGCAACACCAATTGGAGCAAGAAGCATGAAATATGCCCTCAAATCAACTATTCTTTTAATGATATGAATAACAATTCAAGAAAGAATTAAGACAGATTCACATGAACAAAGAGGGGGAATTAATTCCTCTAGATCTCTTGGGGGTAGAGACCAGAATTAAAGAAAACTTCAGATGTCATCTAATCCAAACCATAGATTTTGGATTCTTTTTTTTCCTACTCCACAAGGGAAGACTTTGAAGCTTCCTCTTACATAGTGTATGAGAGGGAAGAGGGTACAGATTACAATTCATCTGTGCTCCTGAAATGGAAGAAATAAAGGGATGCACAGGGGAGGTGACAGGTCAAATGGACTGGATATTTCTTCATGGAGTGGAGAAAGAGAAGAAAGGAGAGAGCAGGCTGATGTCCACTGTTACTATAGCTGACCTGATGTAATGTAATACCAAGCAAAGGCAACTTCCCAGGTTCGAAATACCAGCATAGGTGCTCTCTATTTTATTCAGTAACAAACCCAGAACAGAGAAGATCAAAACATGACATCATTCAAAATACAGTATTTACTAAGTATGATTAAATAATCTCCAAGTACTACCCCACCCCAGGACCTTCCAATCATTCAATCAATTACAAAGTCTCTGTTCTAAATACTTCTCCATCCCTAGGCTATACCTTAATTAAGTCCACCACAAAGCCCCTCTTCTCAAATGGAGATTAGTTTCCAAACATAAGTAAAATACATTCATTTGCTCAACCATAGAACACAAAAAGGTCAAAAGTTCCCCACCCCTGGATCACAATTGAATCTACCCCAGAGTTACATCAAGTTTAAACACAGCACTTAATACCCAAATGGAGGTCTTTTCTTCATCTTGACACGAGGCAAGTTCTCAGCAATCTTAGTTCCTGGAGAGACAAGGCTTAGCAAGGCCATAAGATACATTGCCAGTCCCTTCATGAATTTATCCTCTGTCTGTAGAACAGCCCTAGAACCCCTGAACACATTAGCAAAGCCCTCTCCCAGGATTTCTGTAAACATACAACAAGAAAATCCTTCTTCAGGGCTTCTGAACCAACAGAAAGGCTCCCAGACCCCTGCAACAACAGCACTGTCCTTCACCAGTGGACAGTATTCACTCTGTCTGCAGGACAGTCTCCAGACCCCTGCAACAACAGTACTGTCCCTCACCAGTGGACAGTATTCACTCTCTGTCTGCAGGACAGTCTCAGGGCTTCTTAGCGAACAGCCAGGTTCCAGGACTTCTTCAACAAAAGGACAGTCTTTCACCAGTGGACAAATCTGGCAAAATAACATCAAAACAGACAGACAAAGTACCAGCAAAACAGCCATGTCTCCTCAGTCCTTGGCAGCTCAGGGGGGCAGGTCTCAAAAGTCCAGGGCAATTCAAAGCAGCCACCAGCAATTCTCTTAGTCTCTCTCTCTCCACGAGGTGCTGCTTCCAAAAAAAAAGATCTTCCGCCTCTCTCTTGTGTCTCCAAATCTACGTCACCAGCTCCTCCCAATTCAGGACTTTCTTTTCACATCAACAAGCCCATCCCACAGGTGGGATTAACAAACTCTGGGTTTTAACACAATCAATTTGAAAACCAAGCCAAAACAGGGGAATCTTTAATTGCCATTACTATCACACCTGAGTGAAAAGACCATCTTCTGCACTCACGGGTCAGCTTACCTTACCTCCTTCTTCTCATCAGCAATTTCTTTGTTACATTATCATGCCCTTCAATTTCCTGCCCTGGGACAAAACCCCACGTGGCTTCAACTCTATCTATGGCTATGATTACCAGGGGTAATGACCCAAAGAGCAATTATTGTTAATTCAGTTATCTAACCTAATCCATGTGACCTCAGATATGAGGTCTCAAATTACATGGGCAAGAAGTGGCAAAAAGTATATCAACTAGGAAATATAAAATTGGAAAAGGAGATGGATAAGTTATATAGTGAGAACAAGAGATAACAGATGGACAAACAACTCAAATACTGCACTGGTACCCATGACAAATTAAAATACCTAAAGGAAGGCCTCCAAAATGTTGTCAATAAAAAGATTTATGAGAATAAATGGGAGAAAAGGGAATAGAATAAGCATTTTTATTGCATCTACTACATGCAAGGCACTGTTCTAAGGGCTTTATAATGATTACTCATTTGATTCTCACAACAACCTTGCAAGGTAGGTGGTGGTTATTATTCCCATTTTGCAGTTGAGGAAACTGAGTCAAATAGAGGCTAAGTGACTTGCCCAAGGTCACATAGCAACCTGGTGTGTCTCCCCCTCTCCACCATGCCTGGAGTAATAATGTATTGGTGTCAGACTTAATGTGGACACACAGCTAAATGTCTAGGGTCAAATTTTAATTCAGGTCTTCCTGACTCTAGGTCTAGTACTGTACTCTGTGTACTTATGGTACCACTTAGCTGCCTGCCTCATGACACAGACATGAATTCCACAAAACAAGAAGGCACGAATGGATTGTACCCATTCAATCAGAGATCTTCTCTCTTTAAGAGTTAATCTCTGCTATTCACACAAGGAAAAATTTAGATGACATTGTTGTGGAATGAATGACTTTTCCATCAATATTCTTTCCCCTGGTCAACCACATGTAGCAGCAAGCACCCCAGCGTTCCCAGGGTGGCTGCTAGCAATACAGGTTCTTGGATCTGCTTTGTTAAAGGAAAGCAACTCAAAATGGGTTAACAAGCTTACTTTAATCAGTCAGACATATATCGTTTACCTTGTTCAGGAGAAAAGGTCAGCACCCTGAACCTCAAAGTATACAGGCATAATTATCAAGACAGAAACATCAAGTAGACAGATTTCCAAACTGTCCAACCATTACATCCATACCCAGTCAACATCTGGGTTTCCACATTCTGGGTTTTTCAAAGCCGGGGGACTCTCAACAACGGCTTCCCAGAATTCAGATCAAATCACAGAACACTTCTCAAAGTGAGTCCCAAAACAAAGTTACACATCAGGGCTTATATAGCCCTCTCCTGGCTCAGAGAATGTACCAACCTTATTGACCCACTGGCCAATCAAAAAGTATCTACTGAAAAACCAGCCTCCCACCCCAGGCTCCAGGTGCACGTTAGCCTAGGGGCAGGGAAGATCTTTAAATCTGCATTTCCATTACACCACATTAGAAAGACAATTCCATTTGCCTCCTTAATTCCTCCCTTCCAGAGTGTAAATGCTGAAGTGCTTCTATCTCCTCTTAAAACCCTTGGAATACAGGTCATTTCACATCAGTTCAAAGGTCACGAGAGGAATTGGCCTTATAGAAAGGTAAATGAGAAGGGGGTCTAGGTACTATGACAGGGGAGTCTCCAAAACCACATGAAGGGTGAGAGATCTCATGATATAATCCATCTGTAGCTGGGGACTAACTTAGCTGCCCCCTTCTGGGCATGGGGGGGAGGGGAGGCAGAGCTGCCAATCCTCTGCATCTCCTCCCACTTTTCTTTTCTAAAAGTCCTATTGGCCAGGCATGATAGCACATGCCTGTAATCCCTGCTACCAAGGAACTTGCAGCTGGGGGACTTTGGGAGCTTAAAGTTCTAGAGTCTTCCCATAAGCTACTGGGACACACACACACACACACACACACACACACACACACACACACATCAAATATTTAATTTTTTTTTTAAAGATAGTCTTTCCATCTGACCCAGGCTGGAAGTCAAGGGGCTACTCATAGGCCTTGTCCTATTCTGATTGGCAGAGGAGCATCTACCTGATCTATGTCTGACCTGAGCAGCTTGCCCCTCCATAAGCAACCTGGTTTACCTCTCCTCTCCCCCCCTTTCTAGAGGAATATTGTATTGGTACAAGACTTACTGTGGACACCTGGTTGGAAAGTCTGAGCTCAAGAGATCCACCAACTTCTGCCTTCAGACAGAAGACATTATAGGCATGTGCCACAACACCTGGCTAACAGGACTTTCAGAAAAGAAAGATTGGAGGAAGACATGCAAAGAAGAGGCAGCTGTGTAACATCCCTAGACAAACTCTCAGATGTTCAGCCTCCAAAATCCTATAGGAGATATAACTCAGGATCAGTAGAAATAAGACAGTTCTCCAGCTATAAATGGGTCAAACTTAAAAAAAAGAGAGAGAGATAAGCATTATTTGCAATAGACTTCAGAAATTTGCTACTTTGCAAGGGCTTGTACATGATTCTTCCACTAAGGTCCATGTTTGAGCCCTCATTGTAGCATCGAGATGAGCCTGGGTTCTCAAAGGCTCTGACTGTGAAACAGAAGCCAGGGCAGGGTCTGTCAAGGTGGAAAAACTGGACCACTCTGGCAACAGACTGTTTATGGACCAAGGGTTAACCCAGCTAAGTACAGAGAGGCCCATCTCCCCACTTAGTGACTTTCAACCTTATTAACTGCTGCACACTAGGCCTACTAAAGCATTACAAGTCACACTGGTGGACAGAACACCTGCACCAATAAATTGTTGCTGATTGTCCTTCATTTTGAAGAGGACCAATGACATCACAGTATGATGTCTTGACTCACCTATGAATTAGATTTAAGTGAGGCAGAGTTCACAAAGTCATCAGCCTCATTTTCTCTTCCAGAGTCGTCAAAGTCCAGTGGCAGGACAAAAATCAGGTGATTGGTAATGGCCCAGGATGCAGGGCATGGCCTTGGCAGCTTTGATGTCTGACCAAGCTCTAAGTGCTCCACACCTCCTGCTTCGGTAACCTTCGTTGCCATCGGAACAAATTGCTCCATCAGCCCATTCTGCCAGGAAAAATCTTTGCTTGTTTGAGGTAGACATTCCCCCTAACTCACTGAGGGGTTTGAGGCCTGTCAGTTACCCTCCACCCGGTTTAGCCCATCTGCTAAGACACTTTTGCCAGTGTGTGGCTGCTACACATGATACAGTTTCTTGGAGCTACAGATGAGAGTTGGGTGAAGGTGGTGTAACTACAACCACACTGGCATACCCAGGATGACTACTAGCACAGGCTCTTTGATCCACCTTTCTAAAGAAAAGCAACTTTAAAGGGGTCAACAATCTTACTTTAATGAAACATATCTATAATTCATTTAGTTCAGGGGAAAAATCAGCACCCTGAACTTCAGAGAAAATACAAAAAGAAATCATAAGCAGAAATTACAAGCAGAGAAATTAGTACAGATTAACAGACAGATCCAACTGTCTGACCATAGCAATACATACAGAGTTACCAGAAAGAGAAGCACCACCAGCTGGGTTTTCAAAGTCAGGGATGGGGGGAAGGTGACTCCTTAATGGCCACTCAGAGTCTCATCTGACCAAACCACATGAATGAACGTTCTTCTAATGGGTGAGTCCCTAAGTAAAATGCTAACCTCAGAGTATATAGACTTTTCAGAGTCAGAGGGCATCACAACCCTTGTGACCCAGTACTTAAATAGAAATTAGCAAAAGGTATGGGCCTTCCTACAAAATGAGCCTCTCCTAATCAAACTTCCCTTAATGGGCTCCATGTGAGGACTATTAATGGGTGGGAAGGTCTTCAACTCCCATTAACATTACAGGTGGACACCAAAGATGCATGAGCAGCCCTGAAAAGGACTCAGAAAGCTGTCACACCCTATACACCCTACCAACAAATTGATGCCCAAACTAATGAGTTATGCTTGTACTGGGTAGGAAAAATATTTGGTTTATTTAAACTACATTTTTGTCTAACTGTTCCCCACCTTGCTTCCTGCTAAAGATATCAAACCCTTCCCTTTAGCAAAAGTAGGGGCATTTGTTGGCAAACCCTATGCCCTTGTTAAGCGCTGTTCAGTTCTGCATGTCACAGCCAGGAAGGATATTAATGAGCTGGAGAGTTTCCAGAGGAAGGTAACCTGGATCGTTAAGAGCTTTGAGTATGGTGTAGTATGAAGATCTGTGGAAGGAGCAGAGGATGTTTAATCTGGAGAAGAGAGGACTCAGGGATAAGAGAGGGTGATGATAGCTGTCTTCAAGTAGTCTATGAGTTACCATGAGGAAGAGTGATCAGACTAATATTCTACCTGGCTCCAGAAGGTAAAACCAGGAGCAGTTGTTGAGAGGGGAAAAGAAGCAGATTTAAATTTGATGTAAGAACAATTAATACTGCCTCACAGTAGAATGAGAAGTGTTGGGAAGTGGTGCGTACCCCTGCCTTGGAGGTTTCTAACATTGGCTAAATAACAGCTCCTCAGGTATGTTATAGTGGGAATTCCTTTCAGTCAGGGCCTAGAATGCCATTAAGGCCCTTTCCAATGCTTAAGTGTTATTATTATGCAAGGTATTATTTATGGAGAGGAATATTGATTTTTTTTTGCATTACATTTTACCTAAATGTTCCCATTTGCTTCCTGTTGTAGATGTCATTCCTTAGCAGCCCCTTCCCTTAGCAAAAGTAAGGTTATTTATTGTCAAACAGAGTCCCAAACATTCATTGAGGAGAAAGAATGGTGGATTTAGAATCAGATGGGACCTTGGGTGAGTTGCTTAGTCTCTCTGTGTTTCAGGTTCTTCCTCTATAAAATGGGGAGAGAGTTGGACACAATGATGACTAAGTATTCTCCAGATCTAAATCTATGCACCAGCTGTGTAGTACAGTGGGCAGAACCCCAATCCTGGAGGTCAAGAAAATCTGAGTTCCAAACCTGTCCTGACACTTACTAGTTGTGTGACCGTAGGCAATTCACATAACTTTTGTTTGCCTCAGTTTCCTCTTCTGTAAAATAGGAAGAATCTTTCCAGGGCTGTTGTGAGAATAAAGGAGATAATAATGGTAAGGCACTTAGCATAGTGTGTGGCACATAGTAAGCAAAATATAAATGTTAGCCATTGTTTATTACTACTATTATGAGACTTGTCAGCCTCCTAACTCTTTTTTGTAGATTCGATGGACATTTATTAAGCACCTACTATCCACAAAGCTCTGTGCTAGGTTACATAAAAGATAGTGTCTTTGCCCCCAAACTAGTAAGACAAAAATGGTATGTTCACAAATAAGTTATAAATGCAAAAGAAATACAAGTTATAATATGTTGTTATGTCTTATAATATATATATATATAAGTTATAATATGGTGAGTGCATAGGCAATGTGCAAAGACAGTGGCACAATATATTTAATGAGGGAGGATTACTTCTATTTTAGCATGATCTCAAAACCCTTCACCATCTTGATTACCCTCATATATTTATCAAATCAATGTTTATTCTTCCTAAGATGTGGTACCCCTAATTGATCAAAATATTCCATATGAGGCGTGACCAGAACAGAGTGCTAGTTCTCTGTACTATACTTCTCCAGGCAGCCTAAGATTGTCTAAGGATTTTTTTAGTGTGTTGTTGTTTTGTTTTTTTGGCTGGCACATCATGCTGTTGATATTTATCAAGCTTGCAACCTTATAATGAAATGTACTGATATTTTTCAGATAAATTTCTACTTAACCATTTACCCTTATCTTTTACTTAACAAGATAAATTTTTTGTCTTTTTGGAAGGGGGAAGGCAGGGCAATCAGGGTTAGGTGACTTGCCCAAGGTCACGCAGCTAGTAAGTGTTAAGTGCAAGATTTGAACTCAGGTCCTCCTGACTCCAGGGCTGGTGCTCTATTCGCTGTGCCACCTAGCTGCCCCAAGACATTTTTTTTAATCTAGACATAAGACTTCACATTTTTTTCTTATTCAATTGCATCTCCTTGTATTTGGCCCAATGTTCCAACTTGTCAAGATCTGTTTGGATCTGCCTCTGTCATACAACATATTATCTTTCCGTAGTATCTTTGCATCATCTATACTTTTGAAGAGCTTGTCAAATGTGCCTTTATCCAAATCATTGATAAAACTATTGAATTGCTCAGATCCCCAAAGAAGAAAATACAGAGAGATAAGAGTGGAGAAGGCCAAGGACAGAACCTTAGGCAATATGTACATCACACAGAGTGCAGCATGACAAGGGATGAAGGAAGGAAGGCTATAGCGGAATAATCAGAGAAGTAGGAAAACCACCAGCGTGCAAAGTCTCAAAAATCTAAGGGAAAAGACAAGGGGGAGACCAACAGTGTGAAATGCCAGAGAGAAGCAACAGAGAGTGACAAAAGAATATATCGGGTCACAAAGAGAAGCTTCGGGAAAGTAGTGAGAAAGGGAGCCAGATATCAGGAATGGGTGGGAAGGCAAACAAATGAAGAAAATTTTCTAAAAGTTAAGTGGTAAGGGCAAGAGGCAAGATGGCAGAAAATCAGCTGAATTCTCCCAACATTCCCCTTTAAAAAACTTCAAAATAATGCCTCAAGTTGAATTTTTGGGTGACAGAGACAACAAAAAGTAGGGGTAAGACATTTTTCCAGCCAAAGACAACTTAGGAGGTCAGCAGGAGATAGAGGTAACACAGTGGCAGAGGTGGGCTCAGAGGGCAGCATAGGCCTCAGAAACACCAGGACTTAGAGGCACCTATAACAGCAGCAGCAGCTTCAGGAGCTCTCAGCCCAGATACACTGAATGGGTTAGACAACTGGTCAAAAAGAGATTATAGGGGACCTTCAGCTTGCACTGGGTGCAGGACCCTACTACACTGCCTTTACACAGTTTTGGGTTTCAGTTCCAAGGACAAGAAGAGTGCTAGCACTTGTGGCTTTTTAAGGCATTCTTCTCCTCATTGGCTTTTTGAGACTCTTTTGCTATTTGAGTTAGTCAATTTTTAAAGTGTTATTTTCTTCAGTCAGGTTGTTGACTCTCGTTTCATAATTTTCTTGCATCATTCTCATTTCTCTTCCCAATTTTTCCTCCACTTCTCTTCTTTGGTTTTCAAAATCCTTCTTAAGATCCTCTATGGCCTATAACCAGCTTGTATTTTTCTTGGAAGCTTTTGGTGCAGGAGTTCTGACTTCACTGTCTTCCTCCTGTTCCATGCTTTGGTCCTTTTTATCTCCAAAATAGGAGTGTAAAGTTGGATTGCTCTGCTTGGTTTGCTTCCTTTGCCTGCTCATGTTGCCACTCAATTACTTGACTTTTGGACTTTTTGCCACAGTAGGACTCTGCCACCTGACAGGGGAGCTTTGTCCCAGATGCTGGGATTTTCTCAGCTACCAAAGGTATTAGTTGGGTGCCTTCTCTGAAGCCTCCACATGCTCTGGCAAGCTGGTCACACACCCCAGCACCTCCACCCTAGACCACAATCCAAATCCAAGCAGGTTAAAGCAAGAACTATTACTCCTCAGAATATTTGCTTTGTCCCCCTACAATCTGCGGGCCAGGAGTTGAAGTTTCCAAGTGGCTGTGGCTGTGCTATGGTGCCATAGCAGCTTCTTGCCCTGGGGGCAAAGGCTGAACTCACTCCCAGCTATTGGATCCCAAAGTCCACACTGCACTGACCTCTCACTTTGTCCTTAGCATCTATGGGTTGATAATTCTGGAAACTGCCACAGCTACTGATGATCTGAAGTCCTTCCAGCCAGCGGCTGGTCAGGCCACCCTTGGGCTATAACTTCTGGCTTGGTCTGGGCTGGGGTCTGCTCTGAGTGTGCTGTGCTGGATGATTCCTGCCAGCCTGCTGGGCTGTCCTAGGCAGGAGGTTAGCTTCTCTGTGTCATTTTGTGGGTTCTGTAGCTCCAAAGTTTGTTTAGTCACCTTTTACATGAATTGGAGGGGGTAGGAGCCAGAGCCACATGGAGGTCCTGTTTCTACTCCACCTCTTTGACTCTGCCCTTCCCTCTGTATATTTTAGAAATGAGGCCTTTATCAGAGACACTGGTTGTAAAAATTCTTTCCTAATTTTCCACTTCCCTCTTAATTTAACTTTGTTTGTACAGAAGCTTTTCAATTTAATATAATCAAAATTATCCATTTTGCATTTTATATTGCTCTCTAACTCTTGTTTGGTCATAAAGTCCTCCCTTCTCCATAAGTCTGACAGGTATGCTATTCCTTGCTTTCCCAGATTGTTTACATTATCAGCCTTTATACCTAGATTGTGCAACGATTTAGACTTGATTTAGTATACAGTGTTAGATATTGTACCCAGTTTCTGCCATACTATATGCAGTTTTCCTGGCATTTTTTGTCAAATAATGAGTTCTTATCCCCAAAACTGGGGTCTTTGGGTTTATCAAACAATAGATTACTATAGTCATTGACTGTTGAGACTTGTATACTTAATCTATTCCATTGATCCACTACTCTATTCCTCAGCCAGTACCAAGTAGTTTTCAATGACTGATACTTTGTAGTACAGATTAAAATCTGGTATGCCTAGGCCACCTTCCCTAGCATTTCTTTTCATTAATTCCCTTGATATTCTGGACCTTTTGTTCTTCCAAATGAATTTTGTTACTATTTTTTCTAGCTCTATAAAATAATTTTTTGGTAGATTAATTGGTATGGCACTAAATATATAATTTAATTTATGCAAAATTGTCATTTTTATTATATTAGCTAAATCCAGCCACAAGCAACTGATGCTTTTCCAGTTAGTTACATCTGACTTTATTTGTGTGAGAACTGTTTTGTAGTTGTGTTCATATGGGTTTGTTTTGGCAGGTAGATTCCCAAATATTTTATAATGTCTACAGTAACTTCAAATGGGATTTCTCTTTCTATCTCATGCTGTTGGATTTCATTAGAAATACATAGGAATGCCAGGGATTTATGTGAGTTTATTTTATATCCTGCAGCTTTGCCAAATTTATTTATTGTCTCAAGTAGTTTTTTGCTTGATTCTCTAGGATTCTCTAAGTATATCATCATATCATCTGCAAAGAGGGATAGCTTAGTCTCTTCTTTGCCTAATATAATGCCTTAAATTTCTTTTTCTTTTCTAATTGCTACTGCTAACATTTCTAGTACCAGACTGAATAAGAAGAGTGATAGTTAACATCCTTGTTTCACCCCTGATCTTATTGGAAATGCTTCTAGTTTACATTACATATAATATTTGCTGATGGCTTTAAATAGACGCTACCAATTATTTTAAGCAAGACTCCATTTATTCCTATACTTTCTACTGTTCTTAATAGGAATGGATGTTGCATTTTGTCAAAAGCCTTTTCTGAATCTGTTGAGAAAATCATATGGTTTCTGCTAGTTTTATTGTTGGTATGATCAATTATACTGGTTTTCCTAATATTGAACCATCCTTGGATTCCTGGAATAAGTCCTACCTGATCAAAGTGTATTATTCTCGCGATTAGTTGCTGTACTCTTTTTGCTAATATTTTATTTAAAATTTTTGCATCTATATTCATGAGGGAAACTGGCCTATAATTTTCTTTCTCTGTTTTGTCTCTTTCTGATTTAAATATCAGTACCATATTTGTGTCACAAAAAGAATTTGGTAGGACTCCTTTTTCACCAATTTTCCCAAATATTTTGTAGAGTACTGGAATCAATTGTTCTTTAAATGTTTGATAGAATTCACTAGTAAATCCATCTGGTCCTGGAAATTTTTTCCTAGGGAGTTCATTGATGGCTTGTTCAAATTCTTTTCTCAGATAGGGTTATTTAAGTAATTTACTTCCCCTTCAGTTAATCTGGGCAATTTTTTTGGTAAGTATTCATCCATTTCATTAAGATTGTCAAATTTAGGGGTGGCCAGGTAGCACAGCGAGTAAGAGTACCGGCTCCAGTGTTGGGATGACCTGGAGTTCGAATCCCGGGCTCAAACACTTAGCACCCAGCCAGAAACACCTGGCCATGTAACCTTGAGCAAGTTACTTAACCCCAATTGCTTAGGGGTGGCCAGGTGGCTCAGCAAGTAAGAGCACCGGCTCCAGTGTCGGGATGACCTGGATCAAATCCGGGCTCAGATACTCAACACCACACCCAGAAATAACTGGCCGTGTAACCTTGAGCAAGTTACTTAACCCTGATTGCTTTAAAAAAAAATGATTGTCAAATTTATGTGCCTACAATTGGGCAAAATAATTCCTAATTATTGTTTTAATTTCCTCTTCATTGGAGGTAGATTCACCCTTTTCATTTTTGATACTTGTAACTTGGTTTTCTTCTTTCTTTTTTTTTTTATCATATTGAATAAAGGTCTATCAATTTTATTGTTTTTTTTCATAAAACTAGTTCTTAGTTTTACTTATTAGTTCAATAGTTTTCTTAAATTCAGTTTTATTAATCTCTCTTAGTTTTCATTATTTCTAATTTATTATTTAATCGGGGATTTTCAGTTAGTTCTTTTGCTAGCTTTTTCAGTTGCATGCCCAGTTTATTGACCTCAATTTCTATTTTATTTATGTATGCATTCAGGGATATAAAGCTTCCCCTAAGAATTGCTTTTGCTAAATTCCACAAGTTTTGGTATGTCATCTCATTATTGTCATTCCCTTGAATGAAGTTACTGATTGTTTCTATCATTTCTTGTTTGACCCACTCATTCTTTAGGATTAAGTTATTTAGTTTCCAGTTAATTTTTAGTGTATTCTTTCATGGTCCTTTATTACATATAATTTTTATTTCATCATGATCTAAGAAGGATGCATTTAATATTTCTGCCTTTCTGCACTAAATTGTGAGGTTTTATGCCCTAGTACATGGTCAGTTTTGTTTATGTGCCATTACTGCTGAGAAAAAGGTATATTCCTTTTTATTCCCATTCAGTTTTCTCCAGCAGTCTACCATATCTATCTTCTCTAAGATTCTATTTGGCTCCTTAACTTCTTTCTTGTTTATTCTGAGGTTAGATCTATCAAGTTCAGACAGAGGGAGATTGAGGTCCCCCACTAGTATAGTTTTGCTATCTATTTCTTCCTCTAACTCCCTTAACTTCTCCTCTAGGAATTTGGATGCTGTACTGCTTGGTGCATTCATATTTAGTAATGATATTACTTCATTTTCTATGGTGCCTTTTAGCAGGATATAGTTTCCTTCCTTATCTCTTTGGGTGTTTTTGTATTTTTTTTTTTGTTTTTTGGAGGGCAATTGGAGTTAATGACTTTCCCAAGGTCACACAGCTAGTTTTTGTGTTAAGTGTTTGAGGCCAGATTTGAACTCACGTCCTCCTGACTCCAGGGCTGGTGCTCTATTCACTGGGCCACCTAACCACCCCCCTTATCTCTCTTAATTAGATCTATTTTTGCTTTTGCTTTGTCTGAGATAAGGATTGCTACCCCTGATTTTTTACTTTGGCTGAAGCATAATATATTTTATTCCAGTCTTTTACCTTTAGCCTTTGTGTATTCCCCTATTTCAGATGTGTTTCTTGTAAACAGTATATTGCAGGATTATGGTTTTTAATCCATTCTGCTATCCACCTCCATTTTGTGGGAGATTTCATCCCATTCACAGTCACAGATATGATTACTTTCTGTGTCTTTCCCTCTAAGCTATTCCTTCCCCTGTTTATGTTTTTATTTTTTCCCTTTCTCCCTTCCCCTCCTTAAGAGTTTTCCTTTTGACCACTACTTCCCTCAGTATCCCCTCCTTATTGGCCCCCCTCCCTTTTCCTACCCTTCCTCCTTACTACTTCTTCCTTCCCTTTTATCCATTTTCCCCTTTTCTTAGCCTTCCCCCCCTCCTACTGCCTGTAGGGCATGATAGATTTTTATGCTTAATGTAATATGTTATTTCTTCCTTGAACCAAGATTGACAAGAATAGATCTCATGCAATGCTCCTCTCCCTCCCCTCTTTCCCTCTAGTATCAGAGGTTTTATGTCTCTTCTTGATAGAGTCCTATATTTGACTGATTATATTGTTCCCTCCTTATACCAGGACCAATGAGGGCAAAGTTCCTATAATGTTCATCTCCTTCCCTCCTTTCTCTCTACTATAATATGTTTTTATGCATCATTGTGTGGCATAATTTACCCTTTTCTGCTTCATTCTTTCCTCTTCTTCCATTAAGGTACCTTTGCACCCCCTAATAAGGTTTTTTATCATCATTTTGTTTAGTTTGTACTCACCCCCACTATTTATCTATATACCTTTTAAATGTTGTGATAAGTATACAATTCTCAATCTTACCAGGTATCAGTTTCCCATATAGGGATGTAAACAGTTTGCTCTTATTAAATAACAAGTTGTGTGTGTGTGTGTGTGTTTTCCCTATTTACTTTCTATGTCTTTCTTGAGTCTTGTAATTGGAGATTGAATTTTCCATTGAGCTCTGGTTTTTTCATCAGGAAGGTCTGGAAGTCCCTTTTGTTATTGAATGACCATCTCCTTGACTGAAAGATTATGCTCAGTTTCACTGGATAGTTGATCTTTGGCTGTAACCCAAGTTCTTTTGCCTTGTGAAATATCATATTCTAGTCCCTCTGATCTTTCAGTGTAGAAGCTGCCAGATCCTATGTGATCCTCACTGTAGTTCTATGATATTTGAATTGTTTCTTTCTGGCTGTTTTCAGTATTTTCTCCTTTACCTAATAGTCCTGGAATTTGGCTACAACATTTCACAGAGTTTTCAATTTGGGATCCCTTTCAGGAGGTTTCTGGTGGATTCTCTTGATTTCTATTTTACCCTCTGGTTCTAGGATCTCAAGGCAATTTCATCATGATTTTCTGGTAGAACAATAATTCTTAGATTATCTCTCCCGGATCTGTTTTCCAGATCAGTTATTTTTCCCTTGAGAGAGTTTACCTCTTTTTCTAATTTTTCATTCTTGATGTTTTGTTTGACTGATTCTTGGTGCCTCATAGAGTCATTAGCTTCAATTTGGTTGATTCTAATTTTTAGCAAATTATTTTCTTCAGTTAGTTTTTGAAGATCCTTTTCCATATGTTTTTTTTTTCCATTTCACACATTTTTCTTTTTAAGGAGTTGTTTTCTTCATTATAATGTTTTTCTATTTTGCAATTTTGATTTTAAAAGAATTATTCATTTTATCTTCTACCTGTCTAATTTGGTTTTGAAAGTCCTTCTTGAGGTCTTCTAAGAATGTTTTCTGTGCTTGAGACCAGTTCATATTCCTTGCTGAGTCTTCAGCTGTGGGTGTGGAGTCAATGCTGTCTCCTTCTGAATTTGGTTCCCCCCTCTTGCAATAATAGGATTCTAGAGTCTTTGTCTTTGCAATCTGTTTTTTTTTTAACCATTTTGAGGCAGGGCTTTAGCCACACCCTTCCTCTATGACACCCAAGCCCTCACTATTTTAAAATTTTGCTCTGGGGCAATAATTTCTGTGTTTTCAGGGTCATACGAGTGGATTGGAGCAGTTGGGGTTCACTCTGCCATCCTGGTCCCTGGAAGTATAGATAGGTATTTTTTAAATTTCCAGACTGTGATTTGAAAGTCCCTGGAGTAGATGCTGCCACTGCCATGGGCCCTGCATTTGTCTCTTACCCAGCCTTGAAATGACTGTTTAAAGTATGCTTTTTTCTTTCTTAAACTGACAAGTTTTGGTGAGCCATCTAAAATTTAAAATTAGGTTTTTAATTCTTGGAGAAAGTAGTTTTGCCTTTATGTTCACAACTTAAAATATTTTCATTGGCTGTAGCAGGAAACCTATGGAGTATACATATAAAATGTTTTTATGTTAGTGATCAAACAGCCATGCTGAGAGATTTTCTGCTTTACAGATACTGCTTAGTCACCTAAGATTCTGAAGTATATGAGACAAAAATTTTTGTTTTGTGCTATGTGGCCACAGGGTGTTTGTTTCACGTCATGGGTTAAGTAAACATTGCCATTAATTTTTTATGAAATTATTCTTATTGTGTGCATACAAACTGAAAAAAGGAACAAAAGCTGTTTTCAAAGAGAAAAGATTGAAGGCAAGGGAAAAGAATGGAGCCTTGTTAGCACAAAGGAAATATTATTTGCTTGTTTGATCGCTGATTTGTATGCATTTTAAAACATAATAAAATCAACACACTACTTGTTAATCATGTCCCATTCAAAACCAACTATTTCACAATAATTCTTTTAATTTTTCACATACCTCAAGATTTAACCTTTCATTTTCAAAATTTATGGCTATTTCAATGGGACTGAACTAGATGTACTCATTATTTGTCTCAAGTACAATAGTATACCTGAAGAGGTCAGGATTTAGGGGTTAGAAGTGCTCAAGACCAGGGCGGCCAGGTAGCACAGCAAGTAAGAGTACCGGCTCCAGTGTTGGGACGACCTGGAGATCGAATCCCGGGCTCAGACACTCAGCACCACACCCAGAAATAACTGGCCGTGAAACCTTGAGCAAGTTACTTAACCCTGATTGCTTAAAAAAAAAAAAAAAGAAGTGCTCGAGACCCCAAAATACCAAAACACCAGGTCCTGCTGAATGAATTCTACTCAAGTCTTCTCTCAGCCAAAGAAAAGCAAAGATTATTAGAAGTTCACCATATTGGGTAGACTCTTAAGGAGCCTCAGTATCTGTAAGGCTTGTATTGGAAAATTCTATGGCACTCTCACACACATGGAGGCAAGATGGGGTCTTAAATACAGAAAGGTTATGGGAGGAATCTAGGGGTGGTCTACAGGAAGAGTTTGGGGAGGCCCTTCAGGAGGATTTAATGAGGTCAGACTCCAGTAAATAAGTGATTAAGTGTGGGAAGTTTCTGGAGGCTACCTGGAGATTTGGGTATTGGGAGGATCAAGGGTGGGAAGTTGCTGGACAAAGAAGGGGTAGAGATTTGGGCAGAGCCACAGTGAAAGGCTTATGACCTCATGCAAATGCCTCATCAAATGAGAAGATTCAATCAGAGTTCAAGGAGGTTACCAGAGCCTGGACCCCATCATAACCACTGTACAATGTTATTCAATTCACAGAATAATGATGAAGAAACTTCAGGAAAAAATAAAAATGCATCAAGTTCAACATCTAAAATGAGTTCTGCTTTCTTATAAAAAATACATAAAAGCATATAATCAATAGAAGGAATTCTTATGCTACTTACAAAACACTTTTCACACAAATAAAGACAGATCTAAACAACTAGATAAATATTAATTGCTTATGGTAGGCCAAGTCAATATAATAAAAATAATTGTACTAAATTAATTTACTTAGTGCCATACAAAAAAAATATTTTATACAGCTAGAAAAAGTAATAACAAAATTCATCTGGAGACACAAAAGATCAAGAATATCAAGGGAATTGAAAAATGTGAAGGAAGGTGGCTTAGCAATTGTTGTTTAGTTGTTTTTTTCAGTCATCCAACTCTTTATGACTCCACTTGGGGTTTTCTTGGCAAAGATATTGGAATGGTTTGTCATTTCCTTCTCTAGCTCATTTTACAGGTGAGGAAACTGAGGTCAACAGGATTAAGTGACTTGCCCAGGGTCACACATTTAGTCTAAGGCTGTATTTGAACTCAGGAAGATGAGTCTTCCAGACTCCAGACCTGGTAATCTATCACTGTTCCACCTTGTTGCCCACCTAGCTGGCTTAGCAGTATCAGATCTCAAACTGCATTACAAAGTGGTAATTATGAAAACAATCTGGTACTGGCTTAGAAATAGAGTGGTGGATCAGTGGAATAGATAAGGTACACAATACACCCTAGTAAATGACCATAGTAATCCAGTATTTGATAAACATAAAGATCCAAGTTTTCTGGACTAGGACTTCCTATATTTAACAAAAATTGCTGAGAAAAGTAAAAAGTAGTTTGGAAGAAACTAGGCATAGACCAACATCTCTGTATACCAAGATAAGGTCAAAATGGATACATGACTTAAACATATAGGATGATATCATAAGCAAACTAGGAAAGCATGAAAAATTTTACCTGTCAGGTCTGTGAAAGAGTTTATTACCAAACAAGATAAAGAGGATCATGGGAATTAATACAGATAATTTTTACTAGATTAAATTTAAAAGATTTTACACAAACAAAATTAATTCAGTCAAGATTAAAAGGAAAGCAGGAAACTAGGGGAAATTTTTATAGGAAGTTTCTCCAATAAAGGTTTAATTTCTCAAATATGTAGATAACTTAGTCAAATTTATAAGAATATGAGTCATTCTCCAATTGATAAATGGTCAAAAGATATAAACAGGCAGTTTTTTAGGAGAAATAAAAACTTTCTATAGTCATATAAGATTGTTCTAAGTGACTATTGATTAGAAAAATGCAAATTAAAATAACTCTGAAGTACCACTTCATATCTAGCAGATTGATTATTATGAGAGAAAAGGAAAATGACAAATGTTGGAGGGTTTGGGGAAAAATTAGGCAACTAATGCACAGTTGGTTAAGTTGTAAACTGATCCAGTCATTCTGGAGAGTGATTTGGAGCTATGCCCAAAGAGCTGTAAGATCATGCATTCATATCCTTTGTTCAAGCAATACCACTACTAGATATGTATCCCAAAGATATCAAAGAAAAAGGGAAAGAGCCTATGTGTACAAAAATATTTATAGCAGCTTTTATGTGATGACAAAGAAAAATTGAGGGAATGTCCATCAATTGGGGAATGACTAAACAAATTGTGGTGTATGATTATGATGAAATACTATTGAGCAGCATAGTTTTAGAAAAAACCTGGGGAAACTTAAATGACCTGATACAAAGTGTAATTAGCAAAACAAGGAAAATGTAGTTATGTAATAGCAATGGTCAATTATAAATGACTTGGCTATTCTGATCAGTGCAATGATCCAGGACAATTCCAAAGGACCTATGATGAGCAATTCCCAGAGAGGAAACCGATAGAGTTTGAGTACAGATTGAGACACAATTTCTTCTCTTTCTTTATTTTTCTTGCTTTTTTTATAACATGGTATAAAGCCAATCACGAGCAGCTTTCCAGACGACTGCTACTGTGAACAGCTTTAAGGTTCTGATCACACAGTGTAGTGAACTCTCTATTTATTCAGCAGTAAACTAAAGCAAAACATTCTCAGAAAACAAAGTACAGCATTCATAATGTTATAACATAACAACTTATCACTAAAGTGGCCACATAGTTTTCACCAAAGTGCCCACATAGTTTTAAACAAAAGATATAATTCAGTAAGTCTTTAACTCAATCATCCTTAAGGAGCAAGCCTCCTTAAGAGACACAAAGTACAAAGGTCAAATGCCGTGGGCTCCTCAGTGTCCAGCACTAAGCACGATCAGAGACATGAATAAGAAATGACCAGACCATGTAGGTAGTTTAAGGAAGAATCATGAACTCCATTTATTGATTCTTAGTACAAGGTTTTTATAGAGAAAATGAGACAAAGGAATAGGATTTGAGTATTCTTATCATTACCTTAGTCTGTTATGTCCTGGAAGTAGCACAGAATAGATAATTTGATAAGGATTTGTTATTTAGGAGAGACTAAAGTCTTAGGGTAAAACCTTTGATCTAGGCCTCATGTACCTCCTAATGCTGCCACAGTCATAAATGGATACAATTGAGACCAGACTTCAAAGCCAAAGCTGCAATCATCAAAAGACATCACGTTTAGAGCTGACTACCCAACGAGTACTGAGGGCTGAATAAAATATTTTGGTTCTCAATAACTAAAATCTTGGGGTAGAGCCTACTGGTCTCAGAACTCAAACAACATAACCTATATCAAAAGACCCAAGGAGTAAGCTTAACAAAAAGCTGCATCATGAAGGGCCTTCTATAGAGCACATAGTCTGAGTCCTGAATCATGCTTCCTTGGCTCCCCACATAATTTGCCCCTTTTTAAGGAGAAGTTTAAAGGCATGTAATTTAGTGCCTAAATTTCTAATATTATGCATTATTATTCATATAATGCAAGGTCCAAATATACAACAGACTATTACAATGATTAATATGGGAAGTGGATGCATACATAATAAGAGCTACCATATTTGAAATGGAGAGATTTTTTTCAGTGCATCAATAACTGCTTTTGCAACACCTTCTGGTTAAATCTCAAGGATCTCACTATGTTTAATATCATAACAATTTGATTGAAAGCTTTTTATTTCCAGGGTGATATTGGAATTATGCCACACTCCCAATAAGCGGGCTCTGATCCTGTCCTTCATATGGTATTGGGATGAGAGGAATTATATAAGCTAGGGGTAACACAAATATATGTGTATTTATAATCACATCTAAGTAACATTTGAGTTTTTAATGCTTTTAACTCATACCTAAGCATAATACTAATTGTTGTAATAAATTGATCTTATGGGGCGGCTAGGTGGTACAGTGAGTAAAGCGCTGGCTCTGGAGTCAGGAGGACCCGAGTTCGGTTCCAGCATCAGACATTTAGCACACACACACACACACACACACACACACACACAAAACACTAGCCCTGTAACCTTGGGCAAATTACTTAACCCCAATTGCTCTCCAAAAGGCAATAAATAAATTGATCTTATACAAAAGATCCTTATCTATATCATGTTATGTCTTAAAGGCTACAGAAACATTTTTTTGATAATTCATTAACCTATTGTGCAGTTTGGATTGTAAACACAGCAGTTGAAACCATCAACAATATTAGGACAGTGAATTTAGTAACAAGAAATCTGACAAACCTTTTCCCCCTTTTTTCAAGACATCAGATATTTGATGAAATGTATATACACCCTTGATGTTTGATTTCAAGCATAAGTGAAATTAGTTGAAAAAAGCAAAATAATGATTATTCAACAAGATCTCTACTAGATATATATTGAGCAAAAATAAAATCAATGCAATTAAAAGTTCATATATCGATAGGTGTATCCATAATTATATTGGAGAAGGAGTCTGTTCTTGAGTTTTTCTAACTGTTCCAACAGATTGATTTCTTTACAGTATGTCTTATCTATAGAGTCTTGGATTTTCAAGGCAAGGTAACATTCCTTGCCAATACATTCACAAATTGAGCAGCGTGTATCCCACTTAGCAGAGAAATAGAAGACACAGTTGCCTGACATTGAGGGAGGCAATTAGTACTGCGATTTAAAAAGTCCCAAAATCAGTTCTTGTTAGAAAATCAGATACTTCTTGAAGTGCAGGCTTCTCTGAAGTCTATCATTGTGTAATGTTCCATTAGAAGGCTGTATCATTCTGTGAAAAGATGGGACGCCAAGCCACTTCCTCTTGGGTTGTCCTTGTGAGGGATCCTCTAATCCTCTTCTCTCTTTCTGCATCTGGGAGGTGATTCATGGAACACTCCTGGACAGCATCTAAAAATATAAGTAAAACCTCACCTCTACATAAGTAAGGAGCAGCTCTTTCCCATTACTTTATTTGGGAATATGTACTTTTTCAAATTGTTATTCTGCTGGTGTATATCCATTTTTAATGATGCTTAAAAAATTTAGGGTATACAAGGCTAATTGCCTTTGTGATATATAGGTCCAAATTCAAATCACCTTTTCATTTTTTTTTCAGTAGGTTTCTTCACAGAAAGATAGAAATGATTTGCCAGTGTAGGCAGGGGCATTGTGTTTTTTGTTTCTTTAGGGGTACCTAAGAAAAAACAATGCTTCTTCTTACAGAAGTATAGCTACAGGTGTAATCATATAAAATTGAAGGACAATAATTTTGCTCTGTCCATATAATGTAGCTTTATTAAGTTAAATGAATGGGAGGTTCCACAGTTACAGAAAATGATAAAAATGTTTTTAAGTTATAAATTTTGTAAATGGAAATATAGTCATTGACTGTTGCCTTTTCATTTCTGAGGGATGTTACAGGGAGAGGACTCTCCATTATTTAAATACAAGATTACATAGTATCTAATATTAGGGAAAAATATCATTCTAAAAAAAAGTCAATTCTTAAAGAAATGGCAATGATAAAAATTAGATTAGAGGCTTCTAGTAATACACTGAAAGTTTTCTTTCCCATTTCTCATTCACCTTAAATAGGTTTGTAAGTCATAGTTATAAATTGTTAATCTTCAACCTAAAAAGAACTATAATGATGACATATGGCTCCAAAAATTAAATTTAAGTTTTAGATTTAAAAAAACCTCAGCTTTCATGTTCAAATTGTTTAGATCACAAATTTAATCTGTCCTTGATAATATTTGTCTCACTCCAAATATCAGTATGTGCAAATTCTTATGAATGTAAATATTTGGTAGTTGATATTCTCAATTCTTATATAGCTGTAAACATCAAAGATTATCCAACCTTCAAAGATACCAAAAAAAAGTGTATGAGGAAAAAGTGTTCACTGTCAAATGGATATATTGTAATTTTTTAAAGAAGTGAACTCCATTTGCCAAAGACTATTAGGTTTTAAACTTGTAGGATTAATAGAGGTGGAAGGGAGAGAAGGTATGTGAGGAAGGCATTTTGTGCATGATTTAACTATTTGCCTGGCCTGTTCTTGAGTAAATGTGAAATTACTTATTAGCATCCTTGCATTTTGAATGCAGAGATGAAGGATGAAGTGTTGGGTAAATTTGTATTGTTAATTTATCAGCTAAAGCATTGACTTGTTGAATTTGCTCAGGCAAAGATATATAAGAGGAAACATGAGAAATAGAAAAAGGATTTTTTCTACTTTTAACCACTTGCAATTATAAAAAATAATTACTATAACTCTTAATTATTGAAATCTGTCTCAGTGTTCCTTATTATTTACCAGGAAGGGTCTTCTTAGATTAGCACTTCACTTTGGGCTTTAACATAAGGTTGCTAAATATGTACTGGGAGAGTCTGAGCTGGTACTGCAGGTTGTCTTTTGTTAAGGTTTATGGGAATTGGGAGTTAGTTTTCCCCTTATAGCAGTGATTTTTGAAAGTCATTTAAAGTCTCCAAGTTATCTCTTCAAATTGCTATTTTCTGAGGCTCAATAATGTTCTCTCTCAATATATATCCTAAGAAATTGTATGGAGGTTGCAACTGAATTTTCTGGGGCTAAGATTAACCCATATTGAGATAAACTAACCTGAGTGGCTTGAAGTATTTATTGTAAAGATTCTTTTGAAGGATGTGCACACAAGGTGTCATTCATATATAATGGATAAGATACGTACATGAATATTGATCTCTTACACTTTTTAATGACTGTACAACAAATTTTTTAGCACATGGGAGGTCTATTTTTTTATCCCTTGTGATGGAAGGGAAAAAGCAAAATACTAACAATCATCTTTGTGTAATGGGATAGTTTTAAAACAATCTTTTAAATAGATTATCAACAAAGGCCATTCTTTTGAAATCATAGAGAGAACAGGGAGGCCTGGTTGAGGGGCTTCCCGTAGTCTGTCTTTCCATCTGAAAAAGGTTTGGTTGAAGGAGACTAACAAATAGTAATATAAAATTATAATATTTATCCATTATTCCCTTATGGCTAGCTTTACTACTTGTGGATGAAATGTAGGACTAGAATCCTGACAGATGAACAAAAGGATCAGAGAGCTTAATTAAGTACATTCTAAGACCATCCCAATTAGGGGTGGCTGAGTTACACAAATTTATGATCCCCATAATGGTTTAATCATTGTATGAGAAAGGAATTTTCTTAATGGATAAATAGTAAATACAATAAAACAAGAAAGATGACAAAGTGTCAATTGAAATTATGATCCAGAAAATCTGTCTTTTCTTTACCATTAAAAATCCGTAACATGGTATATGCCCAGAAAATCTTTTTTAATTAAAATTTATGTTTATTTTTAGTTTACATCATTTATTTCCACAAGATTTTGAGTTACAAATTTTCTACCTATCTTCCTCCCACCCACCACACCAAAACAGCGATCCTACTGTATACCCCCTCCCCTAAACTGCTCTCTCCTATATCCTCCCTCATCCCCCCTCCGATTCTCAATTAGGGCAAGATGAATCTCTATACCACAGTGCCTGTATATCTTATTTCCCAGTTGCATGTGAAAATAATAATAATTTTTTTAAACATTTTATTTTAAAACTTTGAATTCTAGATTCTTTCCCTCCCTCTATCATCACCCACCCTTACTGGGAAGATAAACAATTCAATATAGGTTGTACATATGTAGCTATGAAAACATTTCCATAGTAGATATATTGTGAAAGATTGACATTATTTCCCTCCATCCTATCTTGCCCCCACTTGTTCTACTCTCTACTTTGATCCTGTCCCTTTTCAAAAGTGTGTGCTTCCAACTTCCCTCCCCCGCAACCTTCCCTCCCCTCCATAACGTCCCCTGTCATCCCCTTCCCTCCTACTCTCCTGTAGGGCAAGATGCCCTATTTGGTGTATATGTCATTCCCTCCCTAAGCCGAATTCAATGAGCGTAAGGTTGACCTATTCCTTTTTGCCTTCCTGTTCTTCCCCTCCATTGTAACAGTTTTCCCTTGCCTCTTCTATATGGGATAATTTACCCCATTTTGTCTTTCTTCATCTCCTCTCATTATGTTCTTCCCTCATCTCTCAATTTCACCTTTAAGTATCATCCTTTCCTATTCAACTGGTCCTGTGCCCTCTGTCTATGTATACATGTACACATATATACACATACTCACATATGTATTCATATACCCATATACCCTCCTATATACACATATGTATGTATGTGTATATATATATATTTATGTTCCCTTCAAATATTCTCATACTGAGAAAAGTTCCATAAGTTATAATTATTGGGGTTTTTTTTTCCATGTAGGAATGTAAATAGTTCAACTTTGACAAGTTCCTTTTGATTTCTTTTCCCTGTTTACCTTCTCATGCTTCTCTTGTTTCTTGTATCCGAATGTCAAATTTTCTGTTCAACTCTGGTTTTTTCTCAAGAATGCTTGAAAGTCCTCTATTTAGTTGAATGATCATATTTTCCCCTGAAACTTGATACTCAGTTTTGCTAGGTAGGTGATTCTTGGTTTTAATCCCAGCTCCATTGAACTCTGAAATATCATATTCCAAGCCCTATGATCCCTCATTGTAGAAGCTGCCAGATCCTGTGTTATCCTGATTGTGTTTCCACAATATTCAAAGTGTTTCTTCTTGGCTGCTTGTAATATTTTCTCCTTGATCTGGGAATTCCGGAACCTAGCTGTAATATTCCTAGGAGTTTTCTTTTTGGGATCTTTTTCAGGAGGTGATTGGTGGATTCTTTCAACCTCTATTTTGCCCTCTGGTTCTAAAACATCAGGGCAATTTTCCTTAAGAATTTCTCGAAGGATAATTTCTAGGTTATTTTTATTGATCATGGCTTTCAGGTAATCCAATAATTCTTAAATTATCTCTCCTGGATCTATTCTCCAGGTCAATGGTTTTTCCAGTGAGATATTTCACATTGCCTTCTATTTTTTCATTTGTTTGGATCTGTTTAATAGTATCTTGATTTCTCATAAAGTCACTAGCTTCCATTTGCTCCAATCTAATTCTGAAGGAATGATTCTCTTCAGTGAGCTTTTGAGATTCTTTTTCCATCTGGCACATTTGGCTTTTTAAGACATTCTTCTCCTCATTGCCTTTTTGAGCCTCTTTTGCCATTTGAGTTAGTCTATTTTTTAAGGTATTATTTTCTTCAGTCAGGTTGTTGACTCTCTTTTCATGATTTTCTTGCATCATTCTCATTTCTCTTACCAATTTTTCCTCTACTTCTCTTATTAGTTTTTCAAAATCCTTCTTAAGCTCCTCTATGGCCTCTAACCAGTTCATATTTTTCTTGGAAGCTTTTGGTGCAAGAGTTCTGACTTCATTGTCTTCCTACAATTTCATGTTTTGATCCTTTTTGTCCCCAAAAAGGGAGCCCAAAGTTGCACTGCTGTGCTTGCTTTGCTTCCTTTGTTTGCTCATGTTGCCACTCAATTACTTGACTTTTGAGCTTTTTGCCACAGTAGAACTCTGCTTCCAGAGAGGAGAGCTTTGTACTAAATTGCTGGGGTTTTCACAGCTGCTGGAACTATTAGTTGGGTGCCCTCTCTGAAGCCTCCACTGGCTCTGGCACTTGGTCACCTGCCCCAGAACCTCCATCATAGACAGCAATCCATATCCAAGCAGGTTAAAGCAAGAGTGATTACCCCTCAGAATGGTTGCTTGGTCCCCCTACAATCTGTAGGCCAGGAGCTCTGAAGCAGCCACATGGCAGGAGCTGCATATCTGCCACACCTCAGCCACTTCTCCCTCCCAGGGGCAGAGGCCAGACTGCACTCCCAGACCCCCTGTTCCCAAAGTCCACTGACCACTCACTTTGTCTTCAGCATTTATGGATTGATAATTCTGGAAACTGCCTCAGCTTCTGGTGATTTACTCTCCTGATGTCCCTCTAGCTGTGGCTGGTTGGGCCACCCTGAGGCTAAAACCTCAGACTCACACAGGGCTGGGCTCTGCTCCCAGCATGATGCAATGGACCCTTCCTGCCAGCCTGCTGGGCTGTCTTCAGTGGGAGGTTTGTTTTTCTCTGTCACTTTGTGGATTCTATAGCCCTAAAGTTTGTTTAGAGTCATTTTTTATAGGTATTTGAGGTGGTTATGGGGGGAGCACAGGGAGTTCTGCTTCTACACCGCCATCTTGGCTCCTCCTCCAGAAAATCTTAAGATAAGAAAAAGTACCATTACTCAAGTTAATGCTTCAAGTTGAGGGTCTCATGCTTAAGGGACATAAAGTAGGCTTTGTTAACATAAGGAGAAGTATTCTCAGAGACAAATATGGGCTGTTTGGAAATTATGATCTCTGGATGCCTGTTTTAAATCCTACTTCCAGCCTTATCTGAGCTTTGGAGTGGCTGACATAGAAAGAGAGCTTTTTTTTTTTGTAAAGTGAGTCAGAGTGACCTGTTTAACTAATTCAGATTTAAGCCAAAATAAGATATTAAATGATTATCAGAGGTCAGTGAGCATTCTCTATTTTCCTGACTTACTACTTAACAAAACTAATTTAGGTATCACAAAGTCTTTTAGCCACCTCCCCAATATATTAATTGAATCTCAAAAAGGCTGATCATCATATTTTTAAAATCTATTAGTTCCAAAATTCCTTTAGTCAATGGGAATATCTTAAGGTGATTTTAAGTAGTTTGTGTAATTTTCTGTACATTTTCTAATTTTAGATAAAACAATTTTAAATTTTCCAATGAGCTAACATAAAAAAAGTTCATATCCTTTACTGATTACTTAGTCTGCTCATAGGAATCAGGTCTAAGAAGAAAAGGAGTGGGAATATGTGAAAATTATCTTAAATACTTTTTATCTTAAACAGCAATTTTTACCAATCACAGCTTAGAGCTAATTACAGTTGATTTTATTCTCATGTATCTGTAATAAACAGTAAAAATCTATTAGATCTTTTAATGCATAAGGGATATCAGTTAACATTTTTCTTTCTCAAATTTAACTTATCCTGGTGTAAAAGCCAATTGTTAAAAATCCTTATTAATCTTTTGCAACTTTCTATCAAGTTAAGTTCATTATTTAAGAACTACATTCACTAAAACAAGTTCCTATCCTAGTCTGATGATTTTTCCTATAGAAATAGTTTACAGAGGTCTTGACATTATTAAAAAAAAATAAGAATTTATATAGACCAGGGGCTAAGAGTGATATTCCTGCTTTGCTAAACCTCATATATGCAGGAGTAATATAATAAAGTTTTTACCCAGTCTCCTCTTTTCCACATACAGTAATCAATGAACAATTCTAGGTTTTAGCATTGAGACACAAACAAAATCAACTTTACAAGTTCCATAAGTGACAGCCAAATTATTTTCGCTGTAGCAAAAACATTAAACTTCAGATGAAGTCAGTTGTATTCTTAGATCATATAAAATCATTGATAAAAAGAATGGATTGTCTTATCCAGTAGAGACAACTATTGGTTTTCTTATCAGTAGCAGGGCTCAGAACTTTTAATAGCCAGGCCCTCTTGGTATGTGATGTCTCTTCCCCCTTTTTCCTTTGCCCAGTGGAGGAAGGTGAGTTTTCAAGTGTGGGGGGGAAAGGGTAAACTCTCTTTTCCTAATCTGATCTAGGATGAAATAAGATAATACAATTGTATTGAGGCACCCTCTTGACTCAAGGGGAGAGGGACTGTAACCTCCTTTTGTAATTATAGGTAAATTTGTAAATACTTGGTATTCTATATGGCAGATATAAACAATTTAAAACAGGATTTAGCAGAACTGATAATGTAACATGACTGTTTCTACACAAATTTTTTTCTTCTATCTTTTTAGTTTCCACAAAAATCAGATAAAGGTTTGTTTTATCTAACACTATTTCTGACGAACAACAATTACCCAATCTTTACTATATAATAGAATTGTACCACAACTCAGGAAAACCACAATAACACAATGACATTATCATATTAGTTGAATTTTCAAATCATCACATGCAAAATTTATTGATAAAGAAATTAGGCTTTTTTATCCTCTTTTCAGAGTTGCAAAGTCTGAATGGTGGATCAGGTTGCCTAATAAGTGTGGGTAGCATGCACACCCCCAGGGATGTTGTTAGTGGAACCCTTAATGCAATTTGTTATGCATCTTTCCTTTATCCACTCTCTCTTTTAGTGAGGAGAGACTTTTAAGAATGTTTTCAACTAACTTCACCTATATTGTGAACTTCAGTGATTCCTAAAAAAAAAAAAAAATTTTCTTAGAAAGCAAAAAGGCTTTTAATGTCCAATTACAGTGTAGAGAAACTGGACAAAGTCCAGTAGTACCAATCTCTGTCCTGTACTAGAGTTAAAAACTATTACCCCTGAAGTATATCTTTTTCAGTTCTTTGTAAGTTCTAAATTTGCCTTAGTGCCAAATGAAATCAACCTTCAGTTGCATCCTGATACACAAAACTTTTTTTTAGATGAGGTAGGAGAATGTTTAAATGTCTGCCTCTTTAATCTGAGGGGGGAAATTCCCTTTTTACTTTTTACTATTTTTATTAATTTTTTTAAATGGCCTTTCCCACAATCAAACTTGGCCAGAGTTGGATTGGAGGAAAGGAGACCCTTAAACCTTAAAACTTCTGTTCACATTTTTCATGCAAGCAATTAAAAAAATTATCCTGATATTACTTGTATACTTTTTTGACTTGCTATAAATATTGTGTAAAGACAGCTGAATTATACTTAATTGTTTGTGCCACCTTTGGCACTTTCATTCCTGATGTTAAACATATCTTTAATATATTATATAGAAAAAAAGGCAGAAATGGGGAAATGCTGGGTTCCTTCTTTTACTAGTTTCTGAGCTATCTGTTTTCCTCCCATTTCCCATTCTATTAAACCACCCTTTGGAAACCCAGAGAAACAATGTTCCAAACACAATAAATAAAATTCCTCTAACTGTTCCTTCATAATAACAAACCCTCTTTCTTTCACTACTTTCTTTAATACTTGAAAATATTGCTCCTGATCTTTAAACTGTACCCTATGCATTTGACTGACGGTGATAGTCCCTATATCAGCCTGGTGGAATAGAATGACTAAGAACTGATTGAAAAAAGTTCCCCTACCCTGTGACTTGTGATTTTTGGAGCTCCTTCTGCTTGTAAGGACCATCTCTGCTATGGATCTTCCTTTCAGGTTCCTATGTGTCCCTCATGGGCACCATTTCCCATATGCTGCTTAGTGTCTAGCACTGTCATGATCAGAGACATGAATAAGAAATTACCAGACCATGTGGGTAGTTCAAGGAAGAACCATGAACTCCATTTATTGATTCTTAGTACAAGGTTTTTATAGAGCAAATGAGGCAAAGGAATAGGACTTGAGTATTCTTATACTCAAGTCTGTTATGTCCTAGAAGTAGCACAGAATAGATAATTTGATAAGGATTTGTTATCTAGGAGAGACTAAAGTCTTAGGGTAAAACTTTTAATCTAGGCCTCAGGTACCTCCTAATGCCGCCACAGTCATAAATGGATACAATTGAGACCAGACTTCAAAGCCAAAGCTACAATCATCAAAAGACATCACATTTAGAGCTGACTACCCAAAGATAACTGAGTGCTGAGTAAAATACTTTGGCTCTCAATAGCTAAAATCTTGGGGTAGAGCCTATTGGTCTCAGAACTCAAACAACATAACCCATATCAAAAGACCCAAGGAGCAAGCTTAACTAAAAGCTGCATCATGAAAGGCCTTCTATAGAGCACATAGTCTGAGTCCTGAATCAGGCTTCCTTGGCTCCCCACAGTCTCCACCCCTAGATCAAAATTGTCTTAATCTCTCAGTCAAAAAGTCTTCTTTCTTCTTGATTGGAAGTTAGTTTCCAATCATTCTTAACTTAATGGTCCTTAAGAAGTACAAGGTACAGAGTACAAAGTTCTCCCACCCCTGGGCCACAGTAAATCATGATCTTCTCAGTCAGCATTAAGTACCCAAGGAGAGGTCTTTTCATCTTGACTCCAGGCTGGCTCCCAGATTCCATGGTTCCTCTTCCATGGTCCCAGCTATTGCCTGAATTTACCCAACTGTCACCTGGATTCAAAGGTAGGCAGCTTTCAGCTCCTCGTCCAGCTCCTCATCCAGTTCCCATTCCATATTGAAACTCACAATGTCAAGTCTATCTCAAGTCCTTCTCTGTTTCTGAGAAGACAAAATTTAACAGAGCCAAAACAACATCCATGCACATTGCTGGAACCATCATCAATTCACTATCTGCCTGTGAAACCACTACAGACCAACAAGCAAGATCTGAGAACTCAACACAAAGCATCAGTATAATCCTGGGACTTCTTAAACCCTACTCCAGGACTTCTGTAAACAACAAGAAAATCCTCTTTAATAAGGTCCCAGGGCTTCTGTACAAAATATCACAAACAAAAATCAACACAAACAAAACAGACAAACAGAGTACCTGGCCACCACAAAGTTCCCCTTCTGAATTCTGCTCTTTCCCATCTTGAGCTTCTCCTTGTATATGGTCATTAGCTCCTCCCTGTTCTGCCCCTTCCTGTTGCATCAGCAAGTTCCTCCCACTGTGGGTTTCACAAGTCCTGTTTCTTAAAGACTTTATATAACCATGTGCAAGGCTCAAAAGAAATTTGAACTGAAACAAGGTGCTAAATAATTAAATAGCTGAAACAAGTCACTAAGTACTTCTTTGCCTCCCATTACATATGGTTAATGTGGAAATATGTTTTACATGATTTCCCAACTACAATTGATATTACATTTCTTGCCTTCTGAATGGGTGAGGGAGTGGTGGGAGAGAGGGAGAGAATTTGGAACTTGAATTTTTTTTTTTGCTTTTTGGAGGGCAATTGGAGTTGTGACTTGCCCAAGGTCACATGGCTATTCTTTGTGTTAAGTGTCTGAGGCTGGATCCGGACCCAGGTCCTCCTGACTCCAGAGCCTGTGCTCCATTCACTGTGCCACCTAGCTGCCCCAAAAGGACATCCTTTTTTTTTTTTTTGCTTTTTGGAAGGCAATTGGGGTTAAGTGACTTGTCCATGGTCACACAGCTAGTTTTTGTGTTAAAGGAACTTAAAATTTTTTAAAATGGAAATAAAAAATAAAATAAATGACAATTTTAAAAGGAATACAAAAAAAAATTAAGTGGTAAAGAGGAGAGAGCCCAGCTAACTAGAGGAGATAATGTGTCAGTAAAAGGTGTTTTGGGTTTGGGGAAGTATGAACATGTTACAGACAGAGGAAAAAGAACCAATTGACAGGGAAAATATTTTTTAAAGAGATGGAGGGGGGTTGATGATAGAACAAGGTTAGAGAGAGGACAGTGCAAGGTAGAATGGGGGCTATGAAGGAGAAATAAGCCTTGGCAAAAAGTAAGATCATGTCATCCTATGGGACTAGAGAGAAAGAAGAGATGAGTAAAGATAGAGAAAGCTTTTAAAGTATAAATGAAGTTCTACACTTAAAGCAAAGGAGCTCAAGTCAATGGCCTCAATCATCTCAATCAAATATGAGGACTGTGATGGAGTTGGAAGCACAAGGAGAGATGGTTTATAATAATGAAGAACACTTCAAAGGGCCAAGAATAGAAGAATAAAACAGACATTAAGCAACATCAAGAATCTAGTGGGGATGCGATGGCATAATTTTGTAATGGCCCCAGGCAGCATAATTTCTTTAGCAGCACTCCTTTGTTTGGGAGAACGAATGGAGAAGTCCAGCAATGCAGTTGCCATGGGAACTTAATAAGATAGGTTCAGTAGAAGGACAAGGCACTATGGAATTAAAAAATGGAGAAGGGATCATCACTGAAATGGTCAAGATTGGGAAGTGAGGGGAATTAAGTCTAGAACATGGGTGATAGACTGAGAAAAAGAGGGAAAAACTAAGGGACTATATGGTGGGACTACATTGTAGGTTAGAAGGTTCAGAAAAAGTGAGGGAGTGAATGGAAGTGGTGAAAGAACTGGACACGGTGACCGAAAAGGAGAATTTCAGATGTATATTAATAGTGTTTCAGAACTTTTTTTTTAGCAAAATTCTGTCTTCATATTTAAAATAAAAATGTAGTATAAGCCCTATCTACCTATTGCTAAAAGGATTAAATGAGATGAAGTGGGTAAAAGCTACTTCTAAACTAATGCTGGAGTGGAACAAGTACTGGATTTTAATTCAGAGGGTATGTTTTCAATCCTGGTTGTATCATCATCAGCAATGTTATCTCAGGAAAGTCATTTAACTTCTCTGAGTCTTAGTTTTCTCATCTGTAAAATGGAGATGATAAATCATTGCAAAACCTGCTTTGGATTAACCATGTATTAAGATCAAGAGATGGACAACCAAGTTCTACACTGGTACCATGCCACTGGGCTTCCAGCTTTTATGGGAGGACTTGAACAAGAGTTGAATTTGGAAGAGAAGGCATGGGTGGAGTATGGTCTGTACCATTGGAAGATTACTCATATGGATGAGGTGACAGAACTATTGAAGTACTGAATTAATACCTACCCCAAACACTGTCAAGCAAAGCTCAGTAATCAATGGTTTATTAAACAGATGTGAGTTTTTATTACTAGTAGTATTTTGCTAAGAAGTCAAGGTTGAGGGTAACCAACAGGCCTCAAACCCATTGGTGAGTTAGGGGAATGTTTACCCCAAGCATGTGAATACTTCCCCCAGTGGAATGGGCAAAGGATTGTTCCAGTGGCCATGAAGTTTACTGAAACAGGTGTTATTCAGTGCTCAGAACTTGATCAGACATCAAATATGCCGAGGGCATCCACTACATCCTGAGCCATTGTCATTCAATTTGACTTTTGACTTTGATGACTCTGGAAGAAAGAGCAAACACAACAACTTTTTGCAACTCTGCCTCACTTAAATCGAATTCACAGATGAGTCAAGACATTATACGGTGATGTCGTTGGTCATTTTCAAAAATGAAGAATGAACAACAAGAACTAACTTTACCCAGACATTTGTGTAGTTCATACAATCCACTAGGTAATTAATAATGTGTGACATTGCATTTCTTGTATTTGTTTTATATTTAACTTTTCTGTTTATTATTTATCTTCTTATTTGTGTATTATGTCTCTGGGGTCAATGACCATGTCTTATACTTCTTCATATGCCTTATAGTACTCTCATAGTACCTAGCACAGGGCCCGAAACATAGTAAGCACTTAATAAAAGTTTGTTGATTGATCAGGTGTAGGAATTTACCTCATTTATAATAAGGCCATGATTTTCTCCTATCCAATCTCATTCTCTCTGATCCCCTTCTATTTTTTACTATTTTCTTACTCTTCAGAGAGGTAAAAAAATATATATAGTACAATTTGTGCACTTTGCATTATGCAATTTGTATTATGATATAAATTCTAACCCAGATGAATAATTGTTAAGTCAACCATGAATTTTGATCATTTGTGTGATGTAACTGCAAGAGACATTTTCCAGTATTGGGAAATCTCAAATAAAAACAGAAATAGCTATATTAAACAAATGGATGGGCATGTATTTCCTTATATATACATGCTGATTATATTCCTGAATTTTGTAAAGGACCTTTCTGCAAAAGGTCCCCACTCAATAGTTATGTATAAAAGATAACAAACAAATATAAGACCAGGTAAGTGAATGTGTACTTCATATGATAACTTGCAAGAAACCTAATAGATTCCCTTTTTACCTCTTTGATCAAAGAGGATGCCCAAAAGCTCAAAGGCCTAGAATATAGGGAAAGTGAAGATACTCCTTCAGAAGCAGGTGAGGAAAATAGTAAGGCAAATGTATAAAACCATAGAAACTAAATCAGTCTCTGTCTACTGTCTATTGAATCTTTGTCTACTGGCCTCACACTCTGAATCAGCATTGGCTGACATTGATCCGGTAGACAAGCATCTTATAGAACTGCATAAATGGTGACCAGAAGAAACTACATCTCATCCTACACTGAAGAAGGCAGCTGTGGTTGTAGAAAGACATATTCATTAAGTGTGTGTGCTTTGCTTTTATTTCCATGCTAAAAAAGAGCCTAGCATCTGCCCCTCCAGAAAGCCAAGCTTGGTGCTTGCTCTCTAAAATGCAATAGATTTGTCCCAACTTCAAACACTACTTTCCTTTCCCCAATCCCTAGTTATTAAATATAAAAGACAATGAGAAAGTAGAGAATGAAAAGGGAGATAGAAATTACATGTAACTATGCAGGGGTTTATTGTAGCAAGTAGAAATGAAGGGGTAGACAATCCCCACCATCTCCAAATCATCTTCGGTTTAAATATCTCCTTTGGTTCTTAAAGAAGAATTGATGGAATTTACAGGATTTATTTTTCTAACAACAGCAAATCCTTGAGGGCTGTTGAATTTTTGTGGTGTTGGCAGTTACCATGGGGAAGAGGGCATTGGTGAACAGAAGAATGTGCAAGCATCCTGAAACATCACTATTTGGAAATGTAGAAATGTTTTCATCATCCAGCATCTTTCTGCTTATACTCTTTAAAAAGGGATCCTGGAGGTGCTGGTTATTTTCTCCTATCCCTTCCCACTAACAATACCCTCATCATTATAGGGGGCATATAAAGCAAAACAAAAGAAGACTGGACAGGAGGGAGAAGGGGAGTCTCTCTTAAGAGTATCTTCTAATTGAATCAATCTAGAAATAGGTTCTATATTTGTAGAATTAAACACACACACACTTTAAGAATATTATTTCAGGGGCATTCTGGGAAGATGCTGAGTAGGTCAGAAATTTCTGGGCCTTGTAGATTTCTCCAGAGACAGAAAATTGCCACAAAATGGACATAGAATACAAAAGTAAAGGGGTATGGCAGTTATCCTCCTAAGACAACTTGAGAGGACCTCAGAAAAGACAGGACCCCCAGGGCCTGACATTTGGCCTCAGCAAAGTGTATCTATCTCCAGGCTGACTCCACTGCATTAAGGAACAGTAGGCCCCGAGGGCAGTTCCATTGGGAAATAGATTAGACCTCAAGAATTTCACCTCACTCAAGTCCTGAGGAACAGCATTAGGAGTTTGTTGTTGTTCAGTCATTGAGTGATGTCTGACTCTTCATGACTGCATGGACCATGGCATGCTAATATTATCCATGGAGTTTTCTTGGCAAAGATACTGGAGTGGTTACCATCTCCTTCTCCAGTGGATTAAGGTACAGAGGTTAAATGACTTGCCTATGGTCACACAGCTAGTAAGTGTCTGGGATCAAATTCGAACTCAGTTTTTCCTGATGGCAGGCTTAATACTCTATGAACTGAGCCATCCTTGTTCCAAGGAGAGTAGAGTAGATCAGAGATGGCCATACCCGTGGCTCTTGGGATTTTGTAAGATTGTTTCAAACTTCATAAACAGTAAAGCAAATACAAAGGGGAGATGGGGGGAAAGGCTATTATTATTAAACCCATTTTACAGATGAGGAAACTAAGGCACATAGAAGTTAAGTGACTGGGCTAGAATCACACAGCCAGTAAGTGTGTGAAGCAGGTTTTGAGCTCAGATCTTTTGAACTCTAGGACCAGCAACATGAAGCTACCTCCGGTTTTGAGGAAAATATATCGTCATTGTTTGTCAGTGACAAAAACAGGTTCTGGCTCCTCTTTTTCGTTCAGGTGGGCTACCTTGGTTTTAGGGACAAGCAGGAGAGATTAATTACAATGAACTTGGTAAGCCTTCCTAAACTCCCTAGGAAGACAAAAGTCAGGAAGCACTTACCATAAGAGCTTTATACCTGAAAATCAGAATGCTTTACATTGCCTCAAAAGAATCTATCTATTGATGACAATGACAAAATGGATAATAGCTGACATTTTGGTAGACCTTTAAGGTTTCCAAAGCTCTCTACATACATTATGTCATTTAACCCTCACAACAATACTGTGAAGTGGATGAGATTATTGTCCCCATTTTGTAGATGAAGAAACAGATTCAAGAGTTTATTAACCTGCTCAGGGTCCTACAGCCAGGACAGAATTCAGAAAATAACAATGAGGACGACCTGAGGCCTAGGGCAACATTACTCACAACTCAGGATTAAAACCTGATAATAATAAGCTGATAAAAATAAATAAAACAAAATTTTAAAATATGATAGTTACTTTGGTTAAAAAGAAAAAGAGCTGAGTTTATTCATATTCACAGGAAGACAGGTAAAAAAAAAAATGTCACTCCTAGCCCAAAGAGTAATGACTATGTCAAATCAAATGCTCACAAATCCAAAAAGAGCTCTTGAAAGAACTTAAAAAGCAGTTCAAAAATCAAATAAGAGAGATCAAGAAAAGATTAGAAAATAAAAACAAAAACAATAAAAAATAATGAAAAAAAATTAACCAATTAGAAAAGGAGATACAAAATCTTAAGGAAGACAATAACTCCTTGAAAACTAGAATTGGGCAAAAGGAATTTAATAACATTATGAGACACCAAGATTGATGATGCATGGAAAGACTTGCATGAAATGGTAAAGAATGAAGTGAATAGAACCAAGAACCAAAAGAGCGTTGTATACAGTAACAGTAATATTGTTTTAAGAATGATTTCAGCGACTATGTCATTTTAACTATTATAAATACACAAATTAAAAATAAAGAACATGTGAAGAAAGATGCTATTTGTATTCAGAGAAGAACTGATGAGTAGAAAAATGTATAGAATTTTATAAGCATATAGGTATATATGCATGTGTGCACACATGTATATAACATATATGGCTATATGTATAATGTGTACATACAAACATATACATATTTGTGTCTAATGGTAGCCATCTCTAAGGCAGAGCTGGAAGGGAAGGGAAGAAAAAAAGGAAATGTACGTGACAACTTTATTACATATTTAAAAGGGATAACAAGTTTACATAATAGATCTGTAGTTCTGTGTGCAATTATTTTTTATTATACCGTGTTATGTAAATACTTGGTTTAGTCCATAAATTAAAAATAAAATAATTTTTAAAAAGAATATGTTATTTCATCAGTGTCTACTCTCCCTCCCCCAATCTTAATCCCTCCAAATATACATAAATGGCTTTTATGAATTTCTGAGTCATCATAAAAATAATCATCTGATGGCCATGACCAGTTAATGAACCTCTCTACCCTTAGTTGACCAGTTCCTTTGGCAATAGACAGAGTCACTTATCTGCCTCCAACTAGAGACTTCTCCACCTTGGCGGTATTTACTAGGACTAAGCTTTGCTGCCATAGCCCCAGGCACTAGTATTATTAACCCTAAAGCTACTTTCTATCTCTTCTGTATCTGTTTTCTGACTTGTACATACAGTCTCCTCCATTAGAATGTAAGTTATTTGAGGGTAGGAATTCTCTTTGTTTTTTCTTTGCATCCCTAGCATTTAGGACACTGCTTGGCATTTACCATTCACAAAGCCTTTATTAAGTATTCACTATGTTCTGGGCACTGTGCTAGGTATTGAGGATGCAAATAAAGGCAAAGACACAGCTCTGCTTTCAAGGAGCTCACATTCTAATAGGGAAGACAATATGCATAAAAGGTGTTCGTACAAGATATAAACAGTGTAAGTAGCAAGTGATGTCAGATGGAAAGAACTGTTAAGGAGTGGGATGAGGAAAAGCTTCATATAAAAGGTGGGATTTAAGATGAATCTTGAAGGAAGCCATGGAAATGAAGAGGTCAAAGTGAGTAGAGAGAGCATGCCAGACATGGGGACAGGTAATGAAAAGGGATTTAGTTAGGAGATGTAGCATAGTGTTCAAGGAACAGCAAAATAGTCAATGCCACAAAGAGGTATTTTACAGTAATGTTTTTTGAGTGAAATTTCCCTGTGGGGAGACATTTTTAATAGGTGGGGGAAATGAAAAGGGAACCTGGCTAGATTAAAAAGAGGAAAGAAAGAATATTGTGAAAATGAAATGCTAATGGTAGTAAAGAAAATAGTAAGGAAAATAATATCACCCTTATAATTGACCTCATCTAATTCCCTCAAGAAAATTTGCATCAGATATGCAGAATTCAAGGAGTTATAGTTATATCATAAGAAATACTAGAGAATGAAAGATGCCCATTGAATTAACTGGGCAGTTCATGCCTTAAATTTACCAAATGTTTTCCCTACTTCAAAAGTACTGGTTCTAACTGCTTCCACATCTTTGCAGGCATTTTGATGAATTGTTGTGGTCAAAATAAATTCATCATCATTTGCCTACAATGCAATGTGACCTTGTCCATCCTTAGCCAGGATGGTCTTGAGATGGCAGATAACAATGTGTCACAGTGCTCATATTTAAATGTTCTCTAAACTGACAGAACTTATAATAGCTTGAGGTTCACTAGCACCACGCTTAAGAATGCAGAGTCCTTGGGGCAGCTAGGTGGCCCAGTGAGTAGAGCACCAGCCCTGGAGTCAGGAGGACCTGAATTCAAATCCCGCCTCAGACACTTAACACAAAAACTAGCTGTGTGACCTTGGGTTACCAGGGGTGGAGAACCTGTGGCCTCGAGGCCACATGTGGCCCTCTAGGTCCTCAAGTGCAGTCCTTTGACTGAATCCAAACTTCACAGAACAAATTCCCCTAACAAAAGGATTTGTTTTGTAAAGCTTGGCCTCAGTCAAAAGGCTGCACCTAAAGATCTAGAAGGTCACATGTGGCCTTGAGGCCACAGGTTCCCCACCCCTTGGTTAGGCCAACATTCCAGAGGGAACCTATCCTTTGGTCCCTTTACCACCTAAGATTAAAAGATGCATAAATTTTACAGACGAGGAAACTCAGGCACAGAGAAATTAAAAGACTTGTTAAGCTATATAACCCTGGGCAATTATCTTAGGGGCAACTAGGTGGTACAGTGGCGAGTGCTGGACCTGAAGACTCATCTTCCTGAGATCAAATCTGACCTCAGACACTTACCAGCTGTATAACTCTGAGCAAATCACTTAACCCTGTTTGCTTCAATTCCCTCATAAAAGTGAGCTAGAGAAGGAAATGGCAAATCACTCTAGTATCTTTGCTAAGAAAACTCCAAATGGGTTCATGAAGATTCTGATATAATGGAACAACAACTATTATGTTAACCTTTCTGTGCATCAGTTTCCTTATCTGTAAAATGTAAAGGTTATATTTGATAAACTGGAAAAGTCCAGTCCAGCTCTAAAGCTATGATATTGTCCCAGTCTGGATTCTGACCTTCATACTCTCTGGAAGTGTGAGCTTAATTAAATTAAACTTTCAAATACTATAAAGAGAAGCTGGGGCAATGAAAAGATAACCAGTGCACTGAAATCATTTGCAAAGACTGGGGGAATCCTAGTTGAGTGTACGCCTGCTTTCTTGCCTTGTGCAGGTTTACTCCATTGGAGTCTCACAGGATTAGTGGCCTGACATTCTGAAAGGGTGTGGGAGGGTGGGAGATTGCTATGAGCTGGTATTTGAAATATTAACTGGAATCAAGACAACACAGCATGTCCATACGTGCATACCTTATGTGGGTGAGGGTAGTCTGCACCACTGACTTCTCCTCAAGGATGTATATGCTCCTCAGGACTCAATGTTCTAATTCGTGTTTAGACTTCAGACTTCTGAAGTCCCATTCCAAGGAATGAGAGAAATCCCCACACGTCTCTTTGCCTTTCGTTTGCAAAAAATTGATACAGCCCCTTTTTCACTTACTAACCTCTCTCCTACTCAAATGGTCTTCTTCCAAGTTCAAGACCAAAGAAACCCAAGCTAAGTTCCACCAAGGTTTGAAACTTCATGTGTAGCATTACATGACTTGGTGCCACTCAAACAAGGGTGGATATTTTGGCAAGGCTACAAACCTTATCAAGTAAGCAAAATCTTCAAAGAAAACATGTGTGAGCAAGAATCACCAGAAATGGGCAACCCAAGCCCATGTTGTTGTGTGAAGGGCTAGAGAGCTGCCCAAAATATTTCAATTTACAGAAATGAACAATAAAATAACATTAAATTTGCAAATTTCCTTCAGAAAGTGTTCATTTGAGTTCCTACTGTTTACAAGTACCTATGTGTATAGTTTAGGCACTAAGAAGGATGTAAGAGAATACAGGGTACCTGTCTTCAAGGAGACTGGAGTCCATTTGGAAACATAAGATTCGCAAATATGAAAGAATTAGATAGTAATGAGTCACCAAATCATATTGTTCTAAGTACAATAAGAGTACAGAAAAAGAAAAAATTGCTGTGGACCAGAATAATATGAGGGATTCATGGAAAAGATAGGGCTCAGGCTTGATCTCAAAAGATTTAATCAGGTTAAAGGTAGGAGGAAGGCATTCCAGGTCAGGATTAACAGGATAAGCCAAGGCAGGAGGATAATAATAAGCACATTATATGGTGGGAAAAATAAGGGCACCAGCTTGACTAGAGGAACATATAGAGGATGTAATTACTTTAAGCCTTGGAAGGCAAATCCATTCATAAATATCAGCCCATCTAAGGTCTTACTTAGTAAACCAACTTGCTGCCACAGATTTGTGCTATATATTCAGATGGATCACAATGACAATTAAGATTCCAAGTCAGGAACAAAACTGAAGTGGTTTTGTTCTCAAATGTCAAACTCAAAATGTCCCAAGAGTTATAGCCCTTGGGAGTGTGAGAAGAGTTCTGTTTCTCTAATGCCACATGGAATTTCTTCTTATTGTTGAGGTCTTTGTGGAATTGTGCTAAGTTCTGAAACAGCTAAATCAGAGGTTCTGAACCTGGAGTTCATAAACTTGGTTTTAAAAAATATTTTGATAGCTGTATTTCTATCTTACTGGTTCCTTTGTAGTCCTATGGATTTTAGTTTATGGACTTAAAAACATTATTCTGAGAAAGTCTCCAGAGACTTCACCAAGCTGCCAAAGGGGTCCATTATACTAAAAAAATGGTAAGAACATCTACAGTAGAAGGATTCCAAAGAATAGTCAGGGATTGGTATGAAAAGACACACCTCTGAACCTCTGTTCATACTTTGATTGAAGGGAACTTGATAATTAGAGCCAGAGTAAGGTTTACCTAACTTAAATCAGCCTTTACCTAGACCATCATTTCCAACACCAGACTAAGTTTTGCTTTTTAATTAGTTTACACATGGAAATGAGAACACTTCAGAGCAAGTCAGTCAAGAATTCTAGTCTAGCTCCAACCATGTCTTTCATATCATTTATTTCATAGACAGCTGTAGGTGGCTAAATGGATAGGATATGGGACCTAGAATCAAGAAGACTTGAACTTATATCTAACTTCAAACACTTCCTAGCTGTAAGTCACAAAATTCTTTGTCTGACTCGGTTTCTTCATCTGTAAAATGAGGATAATGAAAGCATCTCCCTCCTATAGTTGCTACAAAGATAAAATGAAATATTTATAAAGCCCTTTGCTAAACTTGAAATTCTCTATAAATGCTAGCTATTATTATATGACAAATTCCAGAATGCAAAAGCTGATCTTCCTAAGAACCATATTACTCAATCAATCGATAAACATTTATTAAGTTCCTACTATCTATCAGGCACTATACTAAGTGCTAGAGATACAAAAAGAGGCAAAAGATAGTTCCTACCCTCAAGAAGCTTACAGTCTAATGGGAGAGACAAAATGCAAACAAATATAAAAAAAGCAAGCTACCATGTTTCCCCGATAATAAGACCTATCCCGAAAATAAGCCCTCCCCTTACTGTGTAAGATTCCTCTAAACTAAGCCCTCCCCCGAAAATAAGCCCTATTGAGATTGCTACTGTAGTGAAGGTGATCCCCTGCACTACACACTACATTACGGTACCCTGAAACGCACGCCGCGCTCCGAGCTGCATGCAATCAGAGCTGCAGCAGTGAGCGCATCATCCTGTTCTTCCCCAGTGATTTGCTTGCTGGTACATTTTTTTGTTCACATTTACCTGTTTATTAAAATTGCTGTCAATGTTCATTAAAATAAGCCCTCCCCTGAAAATAAGCCCTGTGGTGTTTTTCTGTCCAAAAAAATTAATAAGACAGTGTCTTATTATCGGGGAAACATGGTATATACAGGATAAGTTGAAATATTTAACAGAGGGAAGGTGTTGGAAGGTCTGGGGAAGGCTACTGGTAAAAGGTAGGATTTTAGTTGGAACTTAAAAGAAGCCAGTGAGGTAAGTAGTCAGAGTGATGGAGGAAGAGTGTTTCAGTCAAGGGGGAGAGCCAGAGGAAATTTCAGGAGCAGCGAGAGATGGAATGTCATGTTTGTGGAACTGCCAGGAAGTCAATGTCACTGGATCAAAGCATATATATTATGGAGTAAGGTGTAAGAAGACTGAAACGTGGGAGGACACTGAGGTTATGAAGGACTTTGAATGCCAGATCATTTTGTGTTTGATCCTGGAGAGGATAGGAAGCTACTAGAGTTTATTGAGAAGGAAAGTGACATGAACTGACCTGAGTTTTAGAAAAATCATTTCAGTGACTGAATGGAGGATGGATTGGAGTGGAGAGATATTTGAAGCAGGCAGACTATTGTAGGCCATTGCAATAATCCAGGTGTGAAGTGATGAGGGCCTGCAGTAGAGTTCGATTTATTTTTTAAAATTTTGATCAAAAATAAAAAATGAAACAGTAAATAGTGCAGATCAAGATTTTCCAAGATCAGAAGAAAACACAAAGCAGTTTGGGGTTTCCAAGAGAAAGGAAGCCGGTTAGAAATTTGATGGGATTGGATCTTGGAATTCACCTGAACCCTTTCTTATGCCACTTTTCATATTCTTCCTGTATTTTACTTAAGTCATTTATCATGACAATGCCTGCAAATTGACCACAGCAATTATAGCCCCACGTCTAGGCACTTGGAGGATTGTCTGATAAAGAGAACAGAAAAAGTTGCACAATCTGTAGGTGTGAAGTGGCCTTTATAATTACTTTTATTAAACTTTATTATCATTACCCAGGCTGATTCCCAGGTGATGTGGGGCTATGTCCTGGGCTCTGATCTGTAGAGCCATTGCCTTTGATATAGTTATTAGGGCTGGAGGGGATGCCACAAGTGGCCACTTGCACCTGCATATTTGTACCCACATGTTTGTAGGCAGAAAAGAGGCTAGGACCCTTTGTGCCTTTTTTGATGTTGAATTTGTGTCATCATGGGTATGAGTTTCTAACTTCCCATGCTCCTGTGAGTGGTAGAGACACTTTGAAACCCAACTACAATTTCACACTAGAATGATTCCTTTAGGGTGTCTGCTCTGTCCTTAGCTAAAGGAAAAGTCAGTCTTTGAAAAATGAAGAAAAGATGTTCAGCCTACATATAAATTTTGAAGCAGATGAAGTTTACCTCTTAGTGCTCACCCTCCCAGTTCTATGCTTTTCCTCATTCCCCTTCCCCTTTCCTCCCCCCACTAGAGCCTCAAGTAAGAATGTTTGCCCCCCCCCCAGCAAATTTATTGGTAATTACCTCTGAGGCAACCCATCCCCCCAGAGAGCCAGAGTCTAACATGATCTTGACAAGCTAAAAGATTGAATTGAATGTAATAAGATGAGATTTCAAGGGACAAATGTAAAATTTTATACTTGAGTTATAAAAAATCAACTGAGCATGTATGAGATTGGTGAGACATAATTAGATATCAGTTTGTCTAAAAGGGATAGGTGGGTGATGAGTGGCAATATGAGTCAACAGTATGATGTGACAACCAAAAAAAATGAATGTGATCTTGGACTACATTAAAGGAGGCATAGATTTCAGGCAAAAGGTGGTGATGGGGCTGCTGTACTCCTCCCTAGCCAGGCTATGTCCAGAAATGTTGTGTTCCATTATAAGCACTGCCGTTTAGAAAAGATACTGAAAAGCCAGAGTCCATATGAGAGAAATCAGGATGGAGAAAGACCCTGAATCCATGCTATGTGAGGTTTGTTTAGACTGGAAAGTTCTAGATTTTTAGACTGGAGAAGAGAAGATTCATGGACTATAAATGGTTATTCTGTAGTCAAAAATAATGATATACAAGATGATGCACAAAAGAGATTATTAACAATGGAAGCCAAGTTCAATGCCAGCTGAGGGGCCCAAACTAGAGCGATGGAATTGGGGGAATTCCAAAGAGGGAGAGATCATAGTATTATGTGTACTGAGAAACATTTGAATTGGGCTTCAAATGGATGAGAAGAATTTTGCTGGGAGGTATAGGGTGGAGGCAGGGAAGTAGGGTGGAATTCTCCTAAAGGAAAGGAAAGGAGCCTGATCAAAGTCAAGGGGTCAAGGAAGGGAGAACACAATGTGTGGGGAACAGAGAGAGAAGGTAGAGCTGATGGAATCATAATAAAGCTGCCCCCAGCCCCAATATTCTAACTTCCTTATGGGCCCCACTGAATAGCAGGCATGTCTTCATTTAACCACACAATCTAGCTTTAACCACACTAGAGACCCCCAGAGTCACTACAGCCACTGCCCCCAGCTAGCCACTCCCCCCAGATCCAATTCACATATTTGAACAGATACGTTCTTATACTCAACCACAATCATATCATCCATTTAGCCCCAAACAGGACCACAATACCTAACTCTCCATCTTGACCAGATGGGACCAAAAAAGCTAGCCAATCAGAGGGCAGCACAACCAGAAAGTTTGACCACTGAAGCCATAAAAGGGGCCCCTCCTCATTGCCTTAACAAATCCCTTCCTCCTTTTTAATATTCATAATTTCTGTTGTGTAATCAGCATCATTACCCTATAAATTTGCCTGTGTTTTCTTACTAAGTTGCTGTTTCCTCTTGGAACCTAGCCAGCTTCTGAGGGGCATCAATCCTCAATAAATGCCTGTACTTGGATTGAAGGTGGTCTGACTGAATTCTTTTAGACAGTGCCACCACAATGCACAACAAAACCACAACAGAATCACGATGGCAGAGTAGAGGCAATAACCCAGCTGAACTCTCCCAACATTCCCCTCCAAACAACTTTAAAATAACAGTTCAAATCAAATTTTGGAGTATTAGGATCAACAAAAGTTAAGACATTTTCCTAGCCTAAGACAGTTCATGAGATCAGCAAGAGAAGTTGTTAACACCAGGATGACAGCTAGCCTAGACCACACGTAGTAACAACACTAGCACTGGGCCTCGGAGGTAGCTGTTACAGTGGCAGCAGCAACTTTGGCAACTCTCATCCCACAGATAGTATGGAGTTAAACAACTGATCAGAAATAGATTACAGGGGCCTTTTTGCTGGCACTGAGTACAGCTGGCACTCATTGGCAACTCTATTGCCTATACTCCATTCTGGGTTGCAATTTCAGAGTAAAAAGGAGCACTTTGTGGTAGGTTACAAGGGAATAGGCACTCTGGTCACAGTTCCAAGGCAGAAGAAATACTAGTACTTATGGATGCTGGAGAACAGAGGTGTTTTCTGGGTAAAGATCATAGAACAAACCAGGAGAGCAATAACCATACATTTCCCCAGATCATACCACCTTGGAAACACCGAAAATTTGGAGATCCCCAGAACTATCTCTGAAGACAACAGCATGAAAAAGTCTGAAGCCTCCCCACACCCAAGGCAAAGAGAGTCCAACTTTAAAATAAAGTATGAAGTCAAGGCTGGAAAAAAGGGCAAACAACAAAAAAAGAGCCTGATCATAAAAAGATATTACAGTGCCAGCAAAAAACAAAACATAAACATAGATGAAGACAACAATGTGAAAACAGTTATAAGCAAAGCTTCAAAGGAAAAAAAAAAAGGAAAATTAGAAGCAAGAATTTCTGGGAGGGTTAAAGAAAGCTATAAGAATGGTAGATGGAAACTCATGAAAAGAAATGAGAATTAGGCAAGAAAATTATGAAAAGATAATTAAAGGCTTGGTAAAAGATGCACAAGAGGGGCAACTAGGTGACACAGTGAATAGAGCACTGACCCTGGAGTCAGGAGGACCTGAGTTAAAATACGGCCTCAGATACTTAACAGTTACTAGCTGGATGACCTTGGGCAAGTCACTTAACCCCAATTGCCTGGCCTTTTCCCCTCCAAAAAGAAAGGAAAAAGAAGAGGCACAAGAAAATACTGAAGAAAATAACACCTTAAAAAACAGAATCGGTCTAATAGTAAAAGAGGCACAAAAATTCACTGAAGGAAAGAATTCCTTAAAAATCAGAATTAGTCAAATGGGAAAAGATGTACAAAAGCTCACTAAAGAAAACCATTCCTTAAGAATTAGAATTGTGGGGCAGCCAGGTAGCACAGCAAGTAAGAGCATTGGCTCCAGTGTCGGGATGACCTGGGGATTGAATCCCAGGCTCAGACACTTAGCACCCACCCAGAAACACCTGGCCGTGTAACATTGAGCAAGTTACTTAACCCAAATTGCTTCTAAAAAAAAAAGAATTAGAATTGAACAAATGGAAGCTAATTACTACATGAGATATCAAGAAAGAATATAACAAAGTTGAAGGAATGAAAAAATAGTTACTCTGGTCAATACAATGACCCAAGATAATTCCAAAGGACTCACAGTGAAAAAAAATGCTATCCACATCCAGAAAGAGATTTGATTAACTCTGAGAGCAAATTGAAGTATAATTTTCTCATTTTAAAAGTTTTCTTACTTTTTTACAATATGGCTAATGCAGAAATGTTTTCCATGGTTTACATATATATTATATTATATTATATTATATTGTATTTTATTATATTATATTATATTTATTTTATTATATTAATTATGCTTGCTATTTTATTATATTGTTATTTATACTTATGTAATCATAGTATGCATTATAATATATAATGTTATATATATATTTATGTATGTGTATGTGTGTATATATATATACATATATATATATATATATATGTATTGCATATATATTCATCTCAGTGGGTAAGGGAGGGCCAGAAGGGAAGAAGAGAAATTCAGGACTCAACATTTTAACAAAAATGTTAAAACAAATAAACATTTTTTTAAAGAAAGAAAACAAGAAAAAATAAAGAATATAATTGGGGGACAGTGAAAATACCAGTTGAACTGGAATATAAACTATATGTAGAGTAGTCAGGGGAAAGATTTGGTTGGAGAGGTTACAGATTATAGAGGGGCTTTAAACTTCAGGGAAAGGAGTTCAGGATTTATGTAGTTAGAAATGAATGGGGGCAAGAGAGAATGATCAAAGTTGGTGTGTTAGGAAGTTTACTTAGAAGTACATAAGTTGGATTCGAGAAGGGAATAAAGACCAGTTAAGAGACCATTGTAATAGTCTAGCTGTGGTGTGTTGAGGGCTTGAACTAATATGGTGGTCACTGGAATGAAAAGGAAATGATGGATGTAAGAGATATAGCAAAGGAGGAATCCACTGAACTTAGTGACTGATTGCATAAATAGAAGGAGTGAGTCAGAGTGAAGAGTCAAAAGCAGACTTGAAGTTTTGAGTTTGTCTCTTCACTCCATTGTTTCCTCCTTCTTCCTTGAGAACTTTATAATCCCTTCCTCAGAGAAAAATTATGTTCTTTCCAACACCTCCCCTTGCTCCCCACCCTTCCATCTCCACCCTTCTCACTCACTATTTGGTTTGGTCTCCTTCCCTCCAAACTCCTTCTCAGATATCTCAGCAATATTGTTTTACCTGGTAACCTCCCTAATTCCCTAATATCTGCTGCTACTTGTCCCTGTCTTGCAAGTTATCTCTGAACCTCCTCTGCTATCTTCTGTCTTTCTTTTCTGAAAATAACAATAGAATTCAGGTGTTATCTTAGAATAGTATTTATCCATGGTTTATCAGAAACATTATTTTTGTAGAATAAATGTCATATTTACCTAAATATTCCTCCACCAGCCTTCACTACTTCAGCAAGTATCCACTGAGGGAACTGTGCCAGTATGTACAGAATTTTCCACTGCCAATTGGCCTACTAGGTTACTAAGAGGCAATGTGATGTCTTTTCTTGGTAACTCCTTCCTGGAGAATTCTTTTCTACCTTTCTGAGGAGGAAGAAGAACAAAAACTATGGGCCCAAGAATTTCAGGTGGGTTCACCCATCCACCTCAAAAGGTAGAAATACCCTCACGACTTATTCAAAAAGAAGGAAATTTGGGATTTGAAAGAAATCTAATACACAGTCAGCAGTTGTTTTGGTTGGAATGGTTTACTCCACCATTCCACTACTAATGAACAAGTAGCAAGGAGCAATTGGGATACTGTAAAGCTCAATCAGTGAGTTTGTAACTGAGAAAAGTAGTCAGATGGACGCATTGGGGTACTGACCACAGAGATATCATCAAGGAAAAGTGACCAAAGAAAGAAGCAGGGCCCAAATATCAAGTTCCTTACAGATTGATTAATGACCCTGCAGGAAGCCATATGTAGAAAAGCAACTGAAGGGAGTAGTTCCCAGGAAATTCTGGAATTAAACACCTGAACTGTGTTTCTGGAAACCTGAGTTTGAATGTACCTATAGATAGCTTTAGGTCTGTCTAGCTTGGGTGGAGCTAGTGTGATGCAGCCAACATTAATGTAATGTAATCAATGCTTATGGGAATCCTTTGAAACTAGCATGCTATGAATGGTATGTACCTCCCAGTGATCTGACCCTCAGATTCCCTTGTACTTCCCCTTTTACCCAGTCAATGGCTTACCTATTCCTAGGGTCAGTGAGACATGCCCTACTCCCCCCTATTCTCTTCTGGAAGGCTAGAACATGTCTACCTGATGACACACAAGGGAAGGCACCCCAAAGCACCAGACAGATAGATAGGAGAATGAGTATAGAAGAACACCTTTGCCCTTGGGTCCCTTTAGGAAATGTTTGGCCCTAACAACCCAGGAACCTGCAGCTATTGGGACTGCACACTCTAGTCTGCTACTCTTGATAGAATTGAACCCTACCCATCATAAAGCCTTAAAGCCTCCTGTGGGCTCCCTCCAATTGAGAGTTCTTACCTCTAACCCCAAGGCCATGTGGGTGCTCTCTACTTTTGGTATATACCAGGGGCTTCGCCAAGCTGCTCCTCTGGTCACTACCTTTCTCCCCACCTCAATCTGCCCTGTTTACCTCTGGACCTTACTGCCCCACTGCTAACTGCAGGCTATGGTAAGTGTCAATGCTCCATTACCAATAAATCTGCCCCTGAGTGACTTAGGACTCTGTTCCTTCTTTCTGATACCCCATGAACCAGGTCCAAGCAGTTTTCCTAATATTTATTTGTTTGTTTGTTTGTTTATTTATATAGTGCTATCAGGGCTTCAGTAGCCACGGTATCCCATGATTCAGGATGTGGATCAAGAGCTATGAGTCTCAACCCTTTGTCCCAGCAAATAGGGACTCCTACTCCTGAAGAATTACCCCACCAGTGGAGGAATTAAACAATCTGTGAAAAAAATGGATTTTCTTATTTTATTTATTGTTTTTCCTTAAATGGATATGTATAAAAATTATATACAGCTAACCTGTATATACCAGACTTTTTGATTGTCTCCATTATTATCTCCAAGTATGATTGAATTGAAATATAGCATGATGGGGAAAGGATGATGTTTTCAAGTACCTGAAGGGTAATTCAAGAGTCTAATTGGATAAATGTACACAAATCACTCCATTAAATAGGCACCTACAAAAGGAGTAAGGCAAGGGTATAGACAAGGATGTGCTATGACCGGTTCTAACAGGCTCATGAGAAGAGATTGTTAAATTTTCAACATGAGCATTTATATCTCAGAAATAAGCGATCACTAAAATAAGGGCTTGATTAATTAGAACTTTTTTTGATTGTCTGACTTAACAGGAGTATTAATAATTCAGATTAATCCTCTGTGTGCGTGCATACATTCATTCCTTCTTTCCTCCCCCCACCCAGTCCTTAAACATTTGCCAACACACCCCTATGTGGCTCTATAAACATTGCTTGAGTTCAGCAGGACTGCAGTAGAAGGCTCAGAGACTGAAGTCATTATCAGACTGGATTATTATAATAATAATCTCTGACATTTATTTAGCACTTTAAGGTTTACCAAGTACTTTATATCCATTAACTCATTTGGGTCTCACAACACCCCTGAGCATAGAGGTAGCAAGCTCTCTGAGAACCATAGAAAGCTTGGTGGTTTCCCCTACATGCTGATGGTGAATACAAGACTTATCTGCTATAGTGAATATGCTGATGGTGACTTATCTGCTATAGTGAATATGAAATGACCAGTGCCTGGTCCTTACTATTGAACAGAATCAGACAAAGGACCGATGGAATGTTCCCCTACTTCTTCACACACATATATACAACATTTTGCTTTCCATACACAATTTTTGTTTATTTGTTTTTGCAGAGGGAGAAGTTACTATGAAGGCTTGTCTAGTCTAGAGCAATTAAAGAAGTGTAATAAACCATACATAGCAAAAATATAAGAAGTATTTCACTTTTTAGACCTCTTCAGCAATGGGCTCTTCAGGGGAAATAATTGTTAAGGTCATAGTTCTAGTGTTCTATCCCTACTCCACCCTCATCATACCATGAGGACAGCCAGTAGGAACAATATACCCAAGTCACTTGGGTCTCCTTCCTTGTCTATAGAGGTAACGATAATAATCGACATTTCCATGATTCTTGAGTCTTACAAAACACTTTTCCCACATCAATGTTTTGAGGTAATATATGATGTCCATTTTACAGGAGAGGAACTGAGGCACAGAGATATTAAGCAACTTACCCATAGCATGCTTCAAATACCAGAACCAGATAAGAAGATAGCTCTCTTAAATCTTTTTATAGTAATATGCTCCCTGTCCCTAGAAAAGGCCCAGCAGAGTCTGAATGATAATTGTTGGACATTAGAGAAGGGGTTTCCAGGTGGGGAATCTGGAATATTGGACATTGAAATAGATGATGTTTCCAACTGTAAAATCAGAGTATTCTATGAAACTGGTCTTTATATATTTGACTAGACACTGAGAGCATCATTTAACAGATGACTGATTTTTTTGAAGATGATGTCCTGGTGGTAAAGTGTATAGAACTTGAGATTTGGAGTCAGAACAGGCCTGAGTTTCACTCTTGCCTCAGACAGTTACTGGCTATGTGACTGAAAGAAAGTAACTTAACCTTTGCCTGCCTCAGTTTCTTCATCTGTAAAATGGGGTTAATAATAGCACCTACCTCCCAGGATTGTTGTCAAAATAAAAGGAGATAACATTTGTAAAGCACTAGCAAACCTTAAAGTTATATGAATGCTAGCTATTATTATTATCACATATATTCTCTATATCCAGTTAACTAAGACCAAGAAAATAATATTAATAATTCACCTCTATTTACTTGTAAGGTAAAATTCTTTCTTTATAGCTCTCTTAGGAGGTAAGTATATCTTTAGTAATATTTCCAATAAAATATTTTTAAATTTTTAGTAATTAAAGTTTTAAGCTTCATTCAACTAGAAAATTCACTTATCTCAAACACTTCATTCCCCAAAGATAACAGGCAAAAGAAAAATCATTGCTTATTTTTCCACATATTTTCCTTCTGTTTTAGCACTACCAATACACTCACTTGAACTAATTATTAAATGCTTTTTCCCTGTGATTAATTTTCTACAATGAAGATAACTTTAGAAATTCATTGTTACATGTTTAATGAGCCATATAATGAAGTTAAACAATGTATGACCTCCAGGGCAAGTTATTACACTAATAGAAGCATTTGACACCCTTGTTCAAAATGATGCATAGACAACAAGACAAATTACTGAGTCACAAGCCAAGAAAGGTTTTTGAGCAGTCATCTAATACCTGTTTTTGTCTTTCTGCAAAGCTACAGAATTTCCATCCAAGAGGGATGAGAGTCTATCCTTTTCAATATTCCTGGAGGAATATTCCACAATATTCTTTGGTCACTTATTCCAGTGTTTAAAAGGCTTTTGTAGCTTAAAAAAAAAGGCTCCTCAAGCTTAAACCCTAGGTTTTTTAGCCTAGGAAAGAGAACAGCTGGTCACAATCATTTGCATGATAACCCTTTAGGAGCCTGGAGATGATAATCAAATTGCCTCCCACCATCCTCCTTTTAAAGTTGAGTAATTCCACAGCAGGTGTTGTTGTAGGAAAAGTGCATTTTAAACAAACTATCTATCTAAATCCTTTTGAGTACATGGGTAATTATGGTTGGTCCTCCTTAAAAATATCTCCCACTCATTTTCATCCAAGGAGTTACTTTTTACATTCCAACCTAAAAATGTAAAGAAAGATTGCCAAGCTTGAAGAACACAGTCAAATGGCAGATATGAATTAACTGGGTAATAGTGATATAAAACTATCTCTTATGTTCAAGTATAAGACAGAATAATGAAGATAAATATCGGTATGAATCCTTAGCAGATTTATTGGGGAAACAGTTAAACATTTGTAATAAGCACATCAACTCTTTCTATGTAAGGTGGTCTCAGTGCCAGCTGATCCTCCTTGGTACATCAGAAACCTTGAAAATCCAACTTCTCACTGCACCTTACAGGTATCTGAAATACCATTCCAGCTTCCACCTCCGTAGAATCCAACTGATTGGTTGAATTCACTCGGCTAACTGATCAAATAGATCGTGGTGTTCCTTGTTTGGCACTTCTCTCTACCAAGATGTTATCACAGATTTTTGAAGGACCACAGCTTGTCCTTCTGTCAAGTTTTCCCAGTTTATCTCTCCTATCTCTTCACCTGGTATCCCTTCCCTGCCATACTGGGTCTGATTTCTTGAACAAAATACACACATTTCATTTGTTGTTCTACTTCATTCAGGAGTCAGAAATAGTTTGATAGCAGTGATAAAGTGATAAATAAGGCTGTGTTTTCTTGAGTAGAATAAGCGATGCCCCCAGCAATAGTATCTATTTTGTTGAGTCATTTTTCAGTCATGCCTGACTCTTCATAACCCCATTTGGTGCTTTTTTGCAAAGATACTACAGTGGTTTGCCATTTCCTTCTCCAGCTCATTTGACAGATGAGGAAACTGAGGCAGGGTTAAATGACTTACCCAGGGCCACAGCTAGTAAGTGTCTGAGGTTGGATTTGAACTCAGGAAGATGAGTCTTCCTGATCCAGACCTGGTGCTCTATCCATGCACCAGGTCTGCATTTATAGCATCAGTTTATTTAGTAATTTCTGCCTCTGCTCTTCTCCAAATTCAAAGTCAGTAAGTGTAGTTGGATTGATTTGCTGAAGTCTTAGTCTTGAGGAAGGACTGCATGCATACCAATATGATTGATAATACTCCCTTAATGGACATAATTTATAATGGAAGAAATACAAACTGCAAAAAAATAAATAAACAAAAATAGTCAGTTTCCTAATTAAAAAGTACAGACTGATACAGCCTTACTATGTCTTTTTTTTTTACAACCATTAGAATTGCAAAACTGGCAACACCAATAAAATTATCAAATCAGATGTTGGCAGCACTCTGGGGAAACATAGTTGTATACTTTTTCCTAGTACAAACATTTTGGAGTGCAATATGGCAATATGTAATGATTCATAAAACTAAGCATACCATGTTTCCCCGATAATAAGACACTGTCTTATTATTTTTTTGGACAGAAAAACACCAGAGGGCTTATTTTCAGGGGAGGGCTTATTTTAATGAACATTGACAGCAATTTTAATAAACAGGTAAATGTGAACAAAAAAATGTACCTTTATTCAATAAGCAAATCACTGGGGAAGAACAGGATGATGTGCTCACTGCTGCAGCTCTGATTGGATGCAGCTCGGAGCGCGGCGTGCGTTTCACCGGCGGGGGGCGGGGATGGTGCATACAGAGGGTACCGTAATGTAGCATGTAGCACAAGGGATCACCTTCACTACAGTAGCAATCTCAATAGGGCTTATTTTCGGGGGAGGGCTTAGTTTAGAGGAATCTTACACAGTAAGGGGAGGGCTTATTTTCGGGATAGGTCTTATTATCGGGGAAACACGGTACATTTCAATCCAGTAATTGCATTGGTAGGTCTTTATCCCCAGAACACAACACTATATTTACTCTATTCATAATAGCAGAAACAAAAACAAAACCTGAAAAAGTCCATGTATCCAACAATTGGAGCATGTCTGAATAAATGTTATACTAATCTAATGGAATTTTATGGTGAGTCTAAAAAATGATAAAGCAAAACAATACAAAGAAATATAAGAACTCTTTGAAGAAATATAAAATGAAGTCAGTAGAAAGAAAACCATATACACATTGACTACAACTACATAAAAACACAAAAGACAAAGCCAGGCATTGAAACAGAACTTTAGATAGATTGAGAAGATAGAACAAAATATTTTTTTTAATTTTTATAATAATTTTAAGGCATCACTTGAATTTATCAATTATCAAGTAGCAACTATAAAATATTATAAAACCTTATCTTAAAGACACAAAGAGAATTCCATAATTTCCATTGTTAAGCAAGGGTGATATAGATAAATTTTCTGAAAACTTAGTCTAAGAGATGGGAGGATGAACACTAGACTTTGAATTCTAAAGTTTCAGAGCTAAAAAGAATCTTAGAATCCATCTAATACAATCCCTTTATTTTCCAGTTGAGAAGACAGGCCTAGCAAGGATAAGTGGTAGCCAAAGATAGTAGGGCAAGAATTAAAACCCAGATCCTTTGATTAAAAAATGAGCTGTTTCTGTCACACCCCTGTGTAGTTAGTGATCATCTGTATCTGTCCAATTTTTAAAAAATAAAAGAAAAAAAGAGCAAGAACATATGAGGATCTTGTTTCCTTATCTAGATAATAAAATCCACATTGCTTCATTCAGAAGTGTCCAAGACGATCTCAGTTACAGTTTGCCCCTGCCCTCTCCCATCCCCATGTTATACCCTAGAGAGCTGCCTCCCTTGCCTACCCCTAATTTCAGCCCTATCAGGGATGTTATGACATGACCCCCAGACCTGGGCATGAGGTTTCACCAATAACAATTCACATTTCCATGGCACTTTAAGGTTTATGAAGTTCTCCCCACAATAACGCACAAAGTAAATAGTGTGAGCATTATCCTCATTGTACAGATGAGGAAAAAGACTCAGAAAGGTGAAGTAACTACTACATATCAGATCTGGGATCTGAACTCGGGCCTCCTGAATCTAGGTCTAACATGTTTCTGGCTTTTTTCACTTTCAAGGTGTTTTCTGTAGATCCCTTCTACCATAAAAAGTCTATGCTGGGTAAAAAGCTCTGATTAACATTTTAAAAATCTGTATCTCCTATAATTACAATATATTTTGAATTTTCTATTAAGGAGTATGACTGTAAGCTAGGATATGTACAGGCAGCCCTAAGTTCAATGCCCAGCATCATTGAGGCCAGAGGTCTGGGTCACACTTCACAACTGTTTGCAAAATGTTCAACTTTTGACCTATTTTTATCTTACATACAGATAGTTTATTCCAGATGACAAATTTTAAAAGCATTCACTGAATGGCAAGCCCCTGTCCTTTTGTTCAGACATCAGTTCCATCAGGAAAAAGTATAAACACCATTTTCATCTCTCCCTGACCTTAAACTCAGATTATCTCCATTTTATTGACCCAAGACTCCCAGTTTACTTCAGACTACAGAAATGTTTCCACAGCTTCTGAATTTTCTTTTCACTAGTTCCCCATCCCCAGGCAAAAAGAATTTAAACTGCTTTAGAACCATCCAAAAGCTAACAGAAACCACTTGATGTGTCTTTTTGATACAGTGTCCCATTGTCCTCCCTACCCCAATTTCAGAAAGAATTTCTTTTCTTTTTTTTTGCTTTTTGAAGGGGGAAGGGCAGGGAAATTGGGGTTAAGTGACTTGCCCAAGATCACACAGCTAGTGTTAAGTGTGTGAGGCCGGATTTGAACTCAGGTACTCCTGACTCCAGGGCAGGTGCTCTATTCACTGTGCCACCTAGCCTCCCCAAGAATTTCTTTTGTGCGTCAAGCTCGTGCTAGTCTCTGGAGATCTAAAGACAAAAGAGGAACAGTTTCTGCCCTTAAATAACATATTCTCGGGGTGGGGGACATGGGGAGGGAAGCAATGTGTTCACAGATAAGTGAAATTGAATAAATACAGAGGAACTTGTAGACAGGGTGGAAGAGAAAGCATGCTAACTTCTTGAGAGTAGGTAAGACTGCCAGGATCCCGTCCTACCCTAAGGTTCTCTGATATGTTGAGAAGTAAAAGACTTCTTTAAATGTTAGACAAATCAACACCTCCTACTGCATTATTCCAAAGTATTTTGTGGTTGTTCTTATCAAGGAATATGAGATAAGTAAATAACCAGTATGGCACATATTTATCACTTACTGGGTTCAAGGGTTTGAAATAGTGGGATCACAGAACTGGAGCTGGAAGGGAGCTCTGAGGCCAAGATTTCAATCAATGCTGACTAAAATTGTGAGCTAAATAACGTTAATAAAAGCACTTAGTTGACACTTTAAGGTTTGCAAAGTGCATTTACATATAGTTACATAAATTAACTTGATGTATTTATATATTTTAACTTATTAACTTATCTGATCACAACAAACCTGTGAGAGAGTTGGTATTATCTCCATTTTACAGATGAGGAAACTGAGGCATTAAGAAGTTAAATGTCTTGCCAAGGGTCATATTGCTAAGGAGTGTCTGAGGTGCAATCCAAACTCCAATCCTTTCTTCTATCCACTGGACCACCTAGCCCCCTATTACATTATTATTTTTTTCAAAAGCAATCGGGGTTAAGTAACTTGCTCAAGGTTACATGGCCAGTTATTTCTGGGTGTGGTGCTAAGTATCTGAGCCCGGATTTGATCCCCAGGTCATCCCGACACTGGAGCCGGTGCTCTTACTCGCTGAGCCACCTGGCCGCCCCACCCCTATTACATTATAAATGAATATATTATTAACTGGAGTGAACTTCATATATGTAATAAAAATATCTGTAATGGCAAGCAAAGAAGTAGTTAACACCTTGTTTCAGCTATTTAATTATTTAGCACCTTGTCTCAAGTTGAGCCTTGCCTTTGATTATATCAAGTCTTTTGTTAAGAAACAGAATTCATGAACCCCTGTTCCTGATGTAACAGGAAGGTGAGGAATAGGGAGGAGCTTAATGACCATATATAAGGAGAAGCCCAGGCTGAGAGAGAGCAAAAGTGAGAGGAAGCATGGCTGTGGTGCAGGTACTTTGTCTAGTTGTTTTGATGTTACTTTGTCAGATTCATCTGCTGATAGAGGATGTTGTTGTTGTACAGAAGCCCTGGGACCTTACTGGAAGCCCTGAAAGAGGATTTTTCTTGTATGTTTACAGAAGTCCTGTGGGAGGGTTTCAGAGGTCCTGGGACTATAATGAGATTTGTGTTGAGTTCTCAGATCTCGTTTGTGGGTCTCAGTTGATTTCACAGGCAGATGGATGATGGTGCCGGCAATGTGCATGAATGTTATTTTGGCTCTTTCAAGCTTTGTCTTCCCTGGAACAGAAACTGTGAAGGACTTGAGGTGAAATGGACACTGTGAGTTCCAATATGGAATGGGAACTGGACAAAGAACTGGATAAAGAACTGGACAAGGAGCTGGACAAGGAACTGAGAGCTGCCTGCCTTTGAATCCAGGTGACAGTTGGGTAGATTCAGGCAGGAGCTGAGACCATGGAAGAGAAACCATGGAATCTGAGAGCCAGCCTGGAGTCAAGATGAAAAGACCTCTCCTTGGGCATTTAATGCAAACTGAGAAGATCATGATTTACTGTGGCCTAGAAGTGGGAGGACTTTGTACCCTGTATCCTGTACCTCTTCAGGATGATCGAATTAAGGATGACTGGAAACTAATTTCCAATTAAGAAGAAAGAAGACTTTTTGACTGAAAGATTAAGACAATGTGACCTAGGGGTGGAGAACTTTGACCTTTGTACTTTGTGTCCCATAAGGAGCCTTGCTCCCTAAGGATGATTTAGTTAAGGACTTACTGAATGATTGTACTTTGTTTAAAACTATATGGCCACTTTGGTGAAAGCTATGCGGCCACTTTAGTGATAACTTGTTATGCTATAACATTGTGAATGCTGTACTTTGGTTTCTGTCGCTGTTTGGTCTTAGTTTATCACTGAATAAATAGAGAGTTCACTATACTATGTAATCAGAAACTTGGAGCTGTTCACAGCAGCAGTCCTCTGGAAGGCTGCTTGTGCTTGGTTTTACAATATCCTTTGATTGCCTATATCTCAGTTAATAGCTACCCATTTATCCAAACTCATCACCAGTAATGGATCATTTTAGTAAATATACAGATGATGATTTTTAAAAGATGTATTCCTCTTGCTTATGGAACTGTGTTGGTGGCAAATAATAAGACCTGGGCATAATGTGGCAATTTAACAGTGACTTCTATTTTGTTCAAGTAGTTCGCTGAATATAAGCATAAGATAACAGGAAAGCAGAAATCCCTCCCTTCCCCCCATCCCATTCAATAACATTTGGGATTGTTTTCAAATTGCAACTCTTCTACTTACTATCTGTGTGACTTTGGGCAAGTTGTTTCATCTCTCTTGGTCTCATTTTGTTCCTCTCTAAAATGAGAGGGTTAGACTACATCTATTGACTTTGGACATGCTCTGTATTAACACTTGTGTATGTTATTTTCCCCCAATAGAAAGCAAACTTCTTGAAGGTATGGACTGTTTCATTTTTGTCATTGTTTGCCCTATACCTATAAAGTCCCTGGAACATAATGAATGTTTATTAAATGAATGAATGAGTAAGCTCCCAAAGTTCCTTCTAGAGCCAAATCCTATTAATCAATGTCCTACAGGATACATCTGAAATAATATTTCAGGCTTCTTTTTCTCTCTGGTCTTTTTGTGAAGAAAACACACAGCATCAACAATGTTACCTCTATGTCCCTATCCGGCATAATCATTACTTATTTTATACTTATGCTAACTATTCAAAAGAGGAAGCAGAATAGAAATCAAAGAACATTGGGTCTGTAATCAAGAGAACTGAGTCCCAGTTGCAGCTCACTTACCAAGTACCTTTTTATGCATCTACTGTGTATAAAGTACTATAATGGATATTGAAAAAGGTAAAGACACATTTCCTGCTCTCATAGATATTACAGTGTATTAAAAAGTAGGAAAGATAGACGGATGGATAAACAGATAGACAGACAGATGGATAGATGGATGGATGGATGGATGGATGGATGGATGGATGGATGGATGGATGGATGAACAGATAGATAAACTCCAATATTCAGACAAGGTAGGCTGAGAGCAAACAATATTTTAGCCTTAGTTTCATCTATTAGAAGAGTATAATATACTTCTAAACTCTTTAGGAGAAGTTAAAATATTATACAAATGTGAATTATTACTATATGAAGAGGTAGCATCATATAGTGAATAGAGACCTAGTCTTGGAGTAGGGTTAACCTAGATTAAAATCAAATCTTTGAAACATAATGATTATGCCATCCTGGTCAAGTAGCTTAACCCATCAGAAGCCAAGGTCTTAGACAACAAATTGAAGAATATGTGTTAATTTGTACTGGTAGAAAGAGTTTCATTTTTTTATCAGGGAATTCCCTACACCAATGAAATCATGCATCTAAACAAAATAATTATTAAAATTATAAATTTTAATTAAATTTTTTAATTTAAAATTATAAAGCCTGGGGGCAGCTAGGTGGTACAGTGGATAGAGCACCATCCCTAGAGTCAGGAGTACTTGAGTTCAGATCTGGCCTCAGACACTTACTATGTAACTCTGGGCAAGTCACTTTACCCTGATTGCCTCAAAAAAATTATAAAAAAATATAAAGCCACTCAGCCCACCTGAGAACAATACATTTCCAGAGTTCAAAGTTGGAACTTGCTTTTCTGACAAAGTTCCTAAACTTTAAATGGCCCTCATTTGGCATTGTATATTGCACGGTTTTTCTTTATGCAAAATTAGTTCTTGAAAAGTCTTTAAGCTGTTTAAGGAATCTGCTGCATGGGGTAATCTCAGAATAATTTAAGGCTATTTGGGGAGTAAGTAGACATTGGGAGAGATGTTCTGTATACATTGACAGTTCTAAGAATTTTCTTACCAAGAAACAAGAAAGGTACATATACAGTTTCCTAATCTTGGAATTCCTTGAAAAGAAAGGTATTGGCATAGAGGTAGATTTCACGTTATCAGAGATGGAATTTTGTTTATGGTGAGAAAGATACAATCATGATCCTAACTTGTAATTGGCTACTCAGGAGGGCTCACAGGTGACTAATGAAATTGCTCAAGAAGTCAAATGTTCTGCCTGAGGTTGATCTTACATAAGAGGTTAATACCTCACCACCAAGTCTTTGCTCATAGATTTCCCTGCCCTCCCCACTGCTACTACCCTTAAATGCCCTCCCCATTTCTTTCTGCCTATGGATTTTGGATAACTGTAGTTCTGATGACTGTATAATTTGAAATGTTGCTTTTTCTCAAGTTTTACAAAACTATAGCATTTTGATTTTCTCTGATAAGGTGTCAAGCTTAGCATAATTATAAACTATTTGTGGATTAAGCTAGTCTGAGGCCAGATTTGAACTAGGGAAGATGAGTCTTCTTGACTCAAGGCTCAGCACTCTATCCCCTGTGCCATCTAGCTAAACTACAATAGCCCCATATTACTTTCAGGATTAAATAGAAAATACTATTTGGTTCTAAGGCCCTTCCCAACCTAGCCCCTTCCTGCCTTTCCTGTCTTCTTACACATTACTCACCTTCACATATGCTACAATCTCAGCTAAAATCTGACCTTGTGCAAAGCCTTTCCCAGCCCTGCTAATGTCAGTGCCTTCCCTCTGAGATTATCTCCAATTTATCTTGTATAGATCTTGCTTGTACATGTACACGTACGTGCTTGTTTACATGTTATCTCCTCCCCTCATTAGATTGTAAACTCCTTGAGGGATGGAACTATTTTTGCTGTTATGTGTATGCTCAGATCTTAGCACAGTGTCTGGCATATAGTAGGTGCATAATAAATACTTTTTGGTTTGACAGTTTCAGAAGGAACACACATGGAGGAATGAAAAAGAAACCTAACACTCACCTCAACAGTCAGATTGATGAAGATCTGGGAAGTGATGGATGTATTAGCTATGTTACTCTACTGAGGACGCACAGGGTATTAGAAAGAGTGGTTGAACTCAGGGTTGGATTGAACTGAGTTCAAGTCTTGCCTCAAGCACTTACTTTTTAATTCTAATCGGGCAAATCAATTTCTTCATCTGTAACATAAGAAGAATAAATGTCCCTACATCAAAGCACTACATATCAATGTCAATTCTTATATACAATAGTCCTATTAGATTGAGAATTTTCATAAAAATTTCAAAAAAATTTTTCATAAAAATATTATTGAACACATAGTAATAATGCTAATAGCTGATATTGATATAATGTTCTAAGTTTTTCAAAGTATTGTACATACCTTTTCTCATCTGATCCTTCCCACAAACCTGCCAACTAAACTTAAGAGCTACCCTTCCTCATCTGGTACATTGAGGCTGTCACACCAAGCAGTCTTAAGAAGGGTTGATGAAAACTGTTTACATTTGAAGCAAGAAAGACCTGATGGAGTGGAGCTGATTTTGCTGGACAGTTTCCTCCTTGTGCCAGTCAGCAAGAGTGATGACAGGCCAAATCACTTTAGCTGGCATTTCCCGTGAAAAAAAAAATGTGCGTCAGAGAAGAGGCTCAGGTCAAAAGCATTCCAGCTCTGTGTGGCTACACTCATCAGAACTGCAGTTAATCTAGCAAGCAATGCACAGGCCTGTTTCCCTGGAAGAGACAGATTATACCCCAAGAGGCTACTCCTGGGGCCTCCAGATCCTTGGTGGTCTCCTTATCTCCATTTATTTTTATTCTCTAAAAAATATGTGGTTGAACTTGTGGTCCAGTCTGGTGTCCTTGTTGTTATTCTTTAGTAGGAGTTAAATAAAGGAGAGGACCTGGTGTTGGAGAGACGTCCCCCGTATGTGGCCACAGAGGCAATAACTTTTGTATGGGAAAAGAATTGCCAAGAACAAACTGGGCTCAGTCTCTTTGGCCAAATAACCTTAGAAGTTGAATGAAAGGGTTTGGAGGCTAATACGTTTCAGGGCTACCATTCAGTGACCCAGACTTGGGGCCTCGACCCAGATCAGAGTCGGCCAGAAGGAAATCCAGGCTCAGCATAGTTTGGTTGCTCAGCTGTTTGGCCAGATAGGAGGTAACAGTTCCACTTCCTGGGAAGGAAGCCAGAAGCAGCTACTTTCTTTGAAAAAGAAGTCTAGAAAAAAAAAAAGTTTAACTTTTCAACATTGGAATTGAGAACAAGGATCAAAAGGAGGACAAGCTTTTGTTTTTAAACATGCAACCAAGGGGGGCCTTCTTTATTCCCCATTCTCCCAACTCTTAATAAAAGATAGGGTCCTTTTAATGGTCCTAGACACAGTGCACAAAACAGTGGTGCTCCTAGACAATCAAGCACGTGATGAGGAGCCGGTAATCCAATTCTACAATCGTGAATTAAGCAATTATTATGGGGATAGAAAGATAACAAAATAATGATTCTGCCCTGCAGAATCTTATAGTCTACTGGAGAGGATTGCACACATACACAAATGATTACTGTAACAAGGAGCAAAGGATAAATGACTCTAGGAAAGTTTGAGGAGAAAGATAATTTTCAGCTTGGTGGGGAAGGTTGTAGTATCAGGGAAGATTTCAGGGAGGAGGTGGCTTCTTGAACTAGGCCAGGGCTGGGGAACCTGCGGCCTCCAGGACACATGGGGTCTTCTAGGTCCTTGGGTGCAGCCTTTTGACTGAGTCTAAGTTTTATAGAACAAATCCTTTTGTTAAAGGGATTTGTTCTGTAAAGTTTAGATTCAGTCAACAAGCCACACTTGAGGACCTAGAAGGCCACCTGTGCCCTGGAGGCCAAAGGTTCCCCAGCTCTGAACTAGTCCTTGAAAAAAAGAGAAAAAATGAGGAGTCAGGCATTCTAAGGCATTAGGGAGAGTCTATGCAAAGGAATGTAAATAAGACAGTCCAGGACAATATTAGAGGATAGCTGGCAGTCCCGAAGGTAGAGAACAAGAAGGAAGAAAGATGAAATAAGGCTGGAAAGAGAAATTGGAACCAGAATGCAGAAGTCCTTAAATACCATGTTATTACTGTTTTTGAGTCATTGCAGTCATGTCTGATTCTTCATGACCCCATTTGGGGTTTTCTTGGCAAAGGTACTGGAATGGTTTCCTTCTCCAATTCATTTTCCAGATGAGGAAACCGAAGCAAACAAGGTTAAGTTACTTGCCCGGGGTTACACAGCTAAGTGTAAGTTTGGATTGGAACTCATGAAGATGAATCTTCCTGATTCCAAGCTCAGTGCTATATCCACTATGCCGCCTACCGGCCCCCAAAATCATGGCTAAGGGTTTATGGTTTTTTTTTTCTATAAGCAATAGGAAGAAAATGAAGGTTTTAGAATAGAAAATTAGCAACATTTAACCTGTGCATTAGAACCTGGGATTTGAACTCAGGAAGATGAATCTTCTGACTCCGGGCCTAGCATTTGATCCACTCTACTACCTAAATACCCCACTTTCCTTTATAGAAGGCCAAAACTGGTCTTTTGCTCATTCCACTCTGAATCTGTTGCTCTGCTTAGTTTTAATTCTTGGAACAAGATTTCCTTTCCCAGGTATGCATGGTCTTCTCTCCTCTGCTTTCCTGCCTACTTACATATGTTGTCTCCCCCAATTAAACTGTGAGCCGCTTGAAGGCAGAGACTTGTCTTTTTTTTTTTTTATAAATTGTATCTCAGAGCTTAGAACAGTGCCTGGCACACAGTAGGCACTTAATAAATGTTTATTGGATTGAATTAGTAGATAGAGTGTTAGACTTGCAGTCAGAAAGATATGAATTTGAATCCAGATTCTAGGAAACCTCTTAGTCTCTATTTTTCCATCTATAAAATAGGATAATAAAAGCACCTACTTCCCAGGGTTGTTGTATGTCTAAAATACTTTATAAGCCTTTAAGCCCCAAGTAAATGCTAGCCATTGGCTTCTATGAGAGGTTATATCTAAGTCAATTAAATCAAAGATCCATTTGAAAGTTGGTTTTTTTTTTGAGACTTGCAAATCATCTCCTCCACAACTACCTTGTAAGGAAGAATTATTACTTCCATTTTACTGATGGAGGAAACTGAGGATAGAGGTGAAGTGACTTGTATATGACACCAATGTAATAACTGCCATAGCTGGGATGTGAATCTAGGTCTCCTGAGTCACAATCTCAGAGTCAATAGGAATATCCAAAGCTAATTAGCCCAGTTTTTACCCAAATAAGTCCCTGCTCTACAATAAACTCAACAATGGTTGGTCATCCAGTCATTGCTTTAAGGCCTCCAGCTAAAGGAAAACACATTACTCTGAAGCAATCTATGCTACTTCAGGACAGCAATCGTTCTGAGTACTAGACTCCTAAGGGCAGGGCTCTTTCTGTTACCTCACACATCTTCAACTCTAGCTTCAACCTCCACAGAATTTAGCAAAGACAGAGAATAATATCCACTCCCAGGAGGAACTCATTCATCACACAAGTCCTATTTCAGGGACTCTATTTTACACCCAGCAGAAATTCATCTTAATTGAAATGTTTTGTTTGCTCCCAGTGTTTGCCAAAATGTCTCACATTAATTCCACATGGATACTGCCTACTTTGGATGCAATGCCCAGGGCTCTTCTTCTACAAGAATGTGAAACTAGGAAATCTGGCCTTCAGGGCACCCCTTCTCCTTTTACTCTTTTCTTCTGCATTTTTGGAGATCTTACTCTGCCTTTTGCAGACATGGGTACTTAGTTCCTTTAGGAAGTAGAGGCAGTATCATATAAAGAGCACCAATTGGCATGAAACTTGTATACTAGTTCCTCTACTGCTTATTATAGTAGATGGGTGTTTGACCAAGTTATTTAATCTTTCTAGGCCTTGGTTGCCTTAATCCTTTATATTTTAATTGTTTTGTGTCTGAAACTTCCACTGACAGATAAACAAGTTTGAATATATGAATAAGAATCAAAAAAGTGGTATTACTAGCAAAGTCATAAGCAGCAACAAAAAATAACTTTCATACAAAATGAATTTTAGACTAAAAAAACACTGAAAATTATGCAAAGCAAACATTAAATGGGTGGTTGTTGCTGTTTGTTCTTCATTCTTGTAGAGAACCATGAGATTAGGGAGGTGATGCAAGTGAACTAAGTAAAAGAGAACTATACAAAGACACCTCACTCTCTCCTCTGAAGCCATCTGGGTCCATTGGCCAGCTGTAGATTAGGAAGACTGGAGACAGCCCTGGATACAGCAAGAGACCTTGGCCTTTTGAAGCTAAGGTCTTTGACAGGTCTCAGTTTGATTGAGGCAACATTCACTAGGTGATTAAGGCTAGGTAAGAAATGAGGCAGAGAATGGCCTCTTCACCTAGGCAAAAAAAAAAATCATTTTGGGAGGGGAAGACCCTCAGGATTTCTGGCCAAAATCAGAAACAAAGAACACAGAGAGCACCTCTTGAAAAAGTCATTATAAATAAATATACATGTAATCATCCCCTTCTGTTTCTTAGTAAGTGAGGGAGGGAGTGTGGCATAGTGGAAAGTGTGTTAGAATTGCAGTCAGGGGACCTAGGTTTGGATCCCAACTTAACCATTCATTCATTATTTGTGTGTCTTTGTCCAAGTCATTAAACTTTACTGGGCCTCCATTTTCTCATCTACAGAATGAATGAATTGGAATAGATAAACACTAAAGTCCTTTCCAGATCAAAATTTGTGATCCTACAATACACATTAAAATAATGAGGTCCTCAAAATGCTGCAGATGATATTATCCTGATTGCATCAAGGCCAGAATATTTCAGAATTTACTAAATGAGATTTATAATCATTCAAGAAAGTTCATCCTGACTATCTGATCAATTAACAAGTACTGTGTGTCAGACACCGTGCTGAGTGTACTGTGGTGGTACCAAAAAACACAAAAAGGTAAAAATAATTCTTGCCCTCAAGAGGTTTATACTCTAATGGGGGGGGGGGGCATGGGGAGGCATGTAAATAAACAAGTACATACAAGATACATACAAAGTAGAAAGAAGATACCTGTCAAGGGAAAGCTTCAAGTGACTGGGCAAATAGGAAAGGCTGCCTGCAGATGGTCAAATTTAAGTCAGTCAGCATATTAAGCACCTACTAGGTGCTAGGTACAGTACTAAGTGCTGAGAACACAAAAAAGGCAAAAGAGAGTCCCCGCCCTCAAAGGGCTGATAATCTAATGAGGGGAACAACAAACAAATACATACCGTGTTTCCCCGATAATAAGACATTGTCTTATTAATTTTTTTGGACAGAAAAACACCAGAGGGCTTATTTTCAGGGGAGGGCTTATTTTAATGAACATTGACAGCAATTTTAATAAACAGGTAAATGTGAACAAAAAAATGTACCTTTATTCAATAAGCAAATCACTGGGGAAGAACAGGATGACGCGCTCACTGCTGCAGCTCTGATTGGATGCAGCTCAGAGCGTGCTGGTGCGTTTCACGGGGGGAGGGGGGGGCGGTGCATACGGAGGGTACTGTAATGTAGCGTGTAGCGCAGGGGATCACCTTCACTACAGTAGCAATCTAAATAGGGCTTATTTTCGGAGGAGGGCTTATTTTAGAGGAATCTTACACAGTAAGGGGAGGGCTTATTTTCGGGATAGGTCTTATCGGGGAAACAAGGTATATAAAGACAAGCTATGTACAGGATAAACAAGAAATAATTAGCGGAAGAGAGGCTCTAGGATTAAGAGGGGTTGGGAAGGGCTTCCTGTAGAAAGTAGGATGTTAGCCAAGATTTAAAAGAAGCCAGGGAGGCCAGTAGGCAGAGATGAGGATGGGAGCATCCCAGGACAAGAAGACACCAGAGAAAATGCCTAGAATCAAGAGAGGGAACATCCAGGAGGCCAGTGACCCTAGACTGAAGATTGCATGGTGGGGAACAAGGTGTAAGAAGACTGGAAAGGTAGGAAGGGAAAAGGTTATGAAGAGCTTTGAATGCCAGGGGATTTTGCATTGATCCTGGAGGTGATTAGGAGCCATTGGAGTTTTACTACATGGGGTATAAGGAGGTGACATGGTCAGACCCATGCGTTAGGAAAATCGTTTTAGTGACTGAATGGAGGATGGATTGGAGTGGGAGAGACTTAAGGCAGGTAGCCCCTCCAACAGGTTATTGCAATAGTCCAGGTGTGAGGTGATGAAAGCCTATATCAAAATGAATGGGAATATCGCCAGAGAGAAAGAAACAGATTTGAGAGATGATGCAAAGATGAAATAAACTTTGACAATAGATTGGATTTAGATTTAAAAGTGGTGTGGTTGGTGAGAGAAAATTAGGAGTCAAGGATGACTCCTAGGTTGTGAGCCTGGGGAACTGAGAAGATGGAGTTGCGCTTGACAGTGGTAGAGAAATTAAGAGAGGAAAAGGAACATTTGAGCTAAATCTTGAAGAAAGGCAGGAATTCTAAGAGGTAGAAACGATGAGGAAGACTATTACAAGCATGGGGGACAGCCAAGCAAAGGCACAGAGATGGAAGATAGATTGTCACATGTGAGTAACAGCACCAGATCACAGAGCAAATAGAGTTGTGAAGAAACTTCAATATATGGATCCTTGGAGGTAAAAGGGAAGAATGTATACTCAACTGAATCTCTATTGACATATAGGTTGCTTCTTTTCTTAAAGTATATGTTAAACTGAACATACTAGTGCCAACATTGCCTTGCTTGTCTAGACTTTCATCTGTCCTCTTCTGTGTATGACATTTAAAAATATTTCATTGACATTCTTTCCTTTTTTATCTCTATCTCTCCCCCAACTCTCCTCTACAAAATAAATGAATGAATGAATAAATAAATAAATGGAAGTCTTCCCCTGTAACAAATAAGTCCAGTAAAGCAAAAATATTCTATCATATTCACAATACTATAATTTTCTTTGCCAAATGGTGAATGGGGGAAACTTTGTCCTCTCCCAACTCTAAGGCCTGTGATTCTCTGAAAGACTTCAATATTTTTATACTTTAGTGTGATAATTTCAAAAACCATTTCCCCATTCAGGTGGATATGCCATTTTAAGCTTGAGTCCTTCCTTATGGAATGAAAGGCTTAGTTCACTGTTAGAGTTATTTTAGACAGCAGGCAACAGGTGGGGTTGGTATGTTTTAGTCAGGAAGACCTTCCAGGGCCCTTGAAATCCCCTCCTGTTGGGTTGTATGTGCTAACAAACACAAGCAGCTCTTTTCAGAGTTGATCAATCCCACAGGGCAACTGGTGTTTAATGCTGGAGCTATATAGGGCATGTCATGTGGTTCATTAATAAGAAATTAAAAATAAATCTCTGAAGGGACTTTCCTACTTTCTTTTATTTCTAGTCTGGCACATGCCCAGCTCACACAGTATTGCAATAGAGTCAGAAACAAGAGTCCACACTGCAGAAAACATTCCGGGGAGGATGAAACCTAAAACTTAAATCATTTATGAGCAGGGCTACAACTTGTGTTTCTGAGGCAGGCCTTTTCGGGTTCTTTATCCTTCGCTTCATGCCCATTTAAGAATTTGACGCAATTCTTTACTGAGAAATTTTGGTATTCAGGTGGAATCTTGATAAGTTACTGTAGCAGCAAACACCCCAGCATCCCCAGGGTGGCTGCCAACACAGGTTCTTAGATCTGCTTTGCTAAAGGAAAGCAACTCAAAATGGGTTAACAAGCTTGCTTTAATCAATCAAACATATCATTTACCTTGTTCAGGGGAAAGTCAGCACCCTGAACTTCAGAGTACACAGACAGAAGCTACAAGAAAACAGAAAAACATATCAAGCAGTCGGGCCTCCAAACTGTCCAACCATTACATCCATACCAAATAGCAGTTACCAGAGAGGGAAGCAACAACATCTGGGTTTTTCAAAGCTGGGGCTCTCAACGGCTGCCCAGAGTCTCATCTGGTCAAACCACACAACACTTCTCAAAGTGAGCCCCAAAGCAAAGCTTCACATCAGGGATTATATAGCCTTCTCCAGGGTCAGAGAATGTAACCACCCTCTTGACCCACTGCCCAATCACAGAGCACCAAGGTGTGGGCATTCCTGAAAACCAAGCCTCTTGCCACAGGTTCCATGTGACCATATTCAGCCTATTAGGGGGCAGAGTATATTTTCAAATCAAGGAAGGTTCTCAGAGTCTCTTAAGCCTATCAAAGGGCCTAGGGGCAGGGAAGATCTTTAAATTTGCATTTCAATTACAGTTACTCAGTTTCATAACAAAGAAAGGGGAAGAAGAGGATGGACAACTGGTAAGAGAGAGATTATTGGTGACCCTTTGCTGGTGCTGAGTGCAACTGGCATTAATTGGCAAATCTATTGCCCATAAGCAGTGCAAGGTCACAGTTCTGGGGCAGAGAGGAATACTTGTGGTCTGTCATAAGGAAGCAGGGTTCCTGATCCCAGTTCCAACGCAGAGAGGCATGCTAGTATTTGGGGCTGCAGGAAAGCAAAGAGCCATTAAAAAACAGAACAAATCTAATGGAAAAGGAGGTACAAAAATTCACTGAAGAAAAGAACTCCTTAGAAAGCAGAATTTGTCAAATGGAAAAAGAGGTACAAAATCTCACTGAAGAAAATAATTCTTTAAAAATTAGAATTGGGCAAATGGAAGCTAATGACTCCATAAGACATAAAGAAACAATTTTCAAAAGACAAAATAAACAAAAAAATAGAAGAAAATGTGAAATATCACCCCAGAAAAACAACTGAAAATAGATTGAGGAGAGATTATTTAAGAATTATTAGACTACCTGAAAGCCATAATCAAAGAAAGAGCCTAGACATAATATTTCAAGAAATTATAAATGAAAACTGTCTTGATAATCTAGAACCAGAAGATAAAATGGAAATTGAAAGAAAACAGTAATCACCTACTGAAAGAGATCCCAAAAGGAAAACTTCCAGGAATATTATAGTCAAATTCCAGAGTTTCCAGGTTGCAACTGAAAGAAACAATCTAAATATCACAGAGACACAGTCAGGATCACAAAGATTTAGCCATTTCCATGTAAAAGGAGCAGAGGGCTTAGAATAAAATATTCTGGAAGGCAAAAGAGTTAGGATTACAACCAAGAATAACCTGCTCAGCAAAACTAAGTATAATCCTTCAGGGGAACAACAGATATTTAATGAGGCATTTCTGATGAAAAGGCAGAAGCCAAAAAGAAAATTTGACATTCAAACATAAGACTCAAAAGAAGCATAAAAAAGATAAACATGAAAGAGAAATAATAAGGGACTCAACGAAGTTAAATTATTTACATTCCTATATGGGAAGATAATACATGTGATTCCTAACAACTTTATCATTATTAGGGCAGTTGGAAGCTGTCTACATAGAAAAGGTCATGAATATAAAGCATTTATGTTGAGATGATCCCCCCAAAAATTAAAAGGTGAGAAATAAGGATGCAATGGGATAAGGGGAAAGGGAGAGGTAGAATGGGGGACATTATCTCACATAAAAGAGATATTATATATATATAGATGTATGTATATATATTATATATATAATATATGTGTGTATATATATATATATATGGAAGAGCTTTTATAATTGTGAAGAAAATGGGGGAGGTGGGCAATGCTTGAAGTCACCCTCATCAGAATTGGTTCAAAGAATGAAGAATATATATATATATATACATATATATGTATATGTATATGCATGTATGTATGTATATATTTGTTGGGCATAGAAATCCAACAGGAAAATAGGAGGGTAAGGGGATAAGATAAAAGGGGGAATGTAAAATGGGAGGGAAGACTAAGGAAGGTAGTGGTCAGAGGCAAAAGAGACTTTTGAGAAAGGAAAAAAAGAGATAATAAGGATAATTAGGATAGAGGAAAATACACAGTTAATAATCATAACTATGAATGTGAATGGGATGCACTCAAACATAAAAGAGAAGCACATATCAGAATGGATTAGAAACCAGAATCCAACAACATTTTCTTTACAAGAGATAGGTGTAGTGGATGGAGTACCTGCCCTGGAGCCAGGAGGATCAGAGGCCAGGTCTGAACTCAGACTGGGCAAGTCACTTTATCCTATTTGCTTTGGTTTCATCATCTATAAAAATGAGCTCCATATCTATATCTATATGTATATGCACACATATGCGTATATGCATGTAGATATGTGTGTATACTCACATGTAAATACACACATATACATATATTATCCAATTTTTATAGTACACATACATATTTGTATATTCTTTATTAAATAGTTGTTTGTATATTGTCTCCTCCATTACACCAAGAGCTCCTTGAGAGTAGGGACTACCTTGTGCTTTCTTTGTGTCCACAGCACTTAGCCCAGTGCCTGGAACATAGTAAATACTTAACAGATGCTTTTTGGCTGACTGGCTAATTTAAGATAATTACAACAATGAGACAGAATTTCAAAACTGGGGAATGCACCCACAGTAGTCCTTAATGTAAAATTTATATCTCTATATACTTTCATCATCAAAAGAGAGAAAAAATAGATCTTGAATTGGATGTACAATTAAAAAAATAGAAAACCAATAAATACTAAAACTTAGTTAAGCATCAAAATAAAAATTCTGAAAAATCCAAGAGATTAACAAAATTGAAATAAAAAAGCATTCAATTAATAAAGCAACAAAATTAAAAATTGGCTAATTTTATTTTTAAAAGAAATCCAAATTACCAGAATCAAAAACTAAAAAAAAAAATTCATGTCAAAACAAAGAAGATATAAAGGAAATTACTGAAACTTTTTTGCTCAATTATATGCCCATAAAATTGGCAATCTATTGAAATATATTGATATTTACAAAAATATGATGTACTCCGATTAACAGATAAAAAAGTAGATAATTTAATTAATACAGTATCAGAAAAAGAAGTTGGACTAACCACAGGCAAATTCTATTAAGCATTCAACTAAAAAAAATCCAATATTATGTAATTGCAAAAATATGATGCCTAAACCCATGCCAGTCAAAACAGAAAGAAAAGTAGAAATCAATAACCCTAAGTAACAGACACAAAAATTATAGATAAAATATAGACTATGCAACATATCACAAAGACCAGATTAGATTTATACACATAATTCAGGGTTGGTTCAGTATTAAAAAAATAGAATATATTACTAAATAAAAAATCATTATATCCAAAGGCAGAGAAAATGCTTTTGAGAAGATACAACACTCATTCCTATTTAAAGCTAAACATTAGAAATCATGGGAATAAAGATACCTTTTCTCATTACAATAAATGGTATCTATTTAAGAACCAGAAGCCTTTCAAATAAGGTCAGGAGTAGAGCAAGGATGTCCTGTCTCACCACTGATAGGGTGCTAGAAATGGTATTTATAGTAATAAGATAAAAAAAAAAAGAAATTGAAGGAATAAACATGAGCAAAGAGGAAATTATCACTTTTATAGATAAGTTGCATTACCTAGAAACTTAGAAATTAAATTAAAATTTATTGAAACAACTAAGTCAGACAAAGCTACAGGATATAAAATAAATTCACTTGTATTTCCAGCATTTTTGCATGTTACCAAAAATAAATAGCAGGAAGAGAAATAAAAATGAATTGTATTTAAAATACCTACAGAATTTTTAAAATACTTGAGAATCAACGGTAAAGATACACATAGGAGACTATGAAATAGGCAAAAGGCAGATCTAAATAATTGGAGAAGTATTAATTGGTCATGAGTAGGCTGAGTCAATATAATTGAAGTTAAAATATTACCTAATTTAGTTTTCTTATTAAATGCCATATCAAACAACCAATTTATTACTTTATAGAGCTAGAGAAAATAGTAATAAAATTCCTCTGGAGAAATAAAAAGTCAAGAATTTCAGAAAAAATGCAGGAGGGAGTAAAAAAGGAAGGGCACTCAGCACCAGATCTCAAACTATACTATAAGGTGTTAATTATTAAAATAATTCAGTACAGGTTAAAAGAGAGAGAGCTTTATTAAAGAACAGAAGCAAATGAACATAGCAACCTAGTATTTGATGAAGCCAGATTCTAACTACTTTGTGTAAGAATTCCCTATTCAACAAAAACTACTCGAAAAACAGGAAAGCAATCTGGCAGAAATAAGATATAAACCAGCATTTAGCGGTATGCTGGAATAAGCTCACAGAGCTGGTTGTTAAATTTTTTTTCACTGTGAACATTTATGCCTCAGAAATTAGCAGATATGACACATTAAGATTTAATTTATTGTTTTGTTGATTGTCTAGACATAAAAAATTTATAAAGAAAATGTTAGTAATGCAAATTAAATTTTAAAGTGTCATAGGTTTAAAAAAAAATTGGTTGCTAAACATTTACCACCAAACCACTGTCAACACTGAACACGATATACCAAGAATGCTATAAATGGAGGCATGATTTGAATGTAATAGGCGATGTCATAAACAAATTAGAGAAGTAAAGAAGAAATTGCATTTCAAATGTATGAGTAATTGATGAGTTCATGACCAAACACAGGATAGGAAAAACTACAGAACATAATATAGACAATTTTAATTACATAAAATTTGAAAGTTTTTACACAAATAAATATAATGCAGCTAAAATTAGAAGTGAAATAGATAACAAAGAGGAAAACATCTTTGCAATAATTTCTCTAGAAAGATCTCATTTCCAAGATATCTGAAGAACTAGTTCAGATTCACAAGAATGAAAGTCATTCCCCACTGAAAAATGGTTAAAGAATATGAATGGATACTTTTCTAAGGAAGAAATCTAAACCATAAGGAAAAGTGCTTCAAATCACTAATTAAAGAAATACAAATTAAAGCAACTCTGAGAGTATACGTGATACTCATCGGATCGGCAAAGTTAACAAAAATGGAAAATAATAAATGCTGGAGGGGCTGTGGGAAAACAAGCGTATTAATGCACTGTTGATGGTGCTATGCATTGGTGCAACCATTCTAGAAAGCAATCTGTAACCATGTCCCCCAAATTACTAACCTGCATACCTGTTTGATCTACTCTTGAGTCAGTACTAGATCTATAAGCCAAAGAAAGAAAAATGTACCAAACTATTTATAGCAGCTTTTTTGTGTGTGGTGACAAAGAACTGGAATCTAAAGGAGAGCCAATACATTGGGGACTGAATACATTTTTCTATGCAAAAGTAATAGAATACTACTGTGTTATAAGAAAAGTTGAACGTGACTATTTCAGAGAAATTTGGAAAGACATTTGGACTAACACAGAGCGATGTAAGCAGAATCAGGAGAATGATTTATAAGCTAACAACATTGTAAAGAAAAACAATTTTGAAAGATTTAAGGACTCTAATCAACAAAATAATCAGCCATGGTTCCAACGGACCAGGACTGATGATGAAGCATGCTACCCACCTTATTACAGAGAAGTGATAGACTCAATGTGAAAAATGAGACACATTTTTTGGACATGATCAATGTGGGAATTTGTTTTGGTTGACTGTGCATATTTATATGAGGGTTAAATTGGTTTTGTTTTTCTTTGTTTTTGTAGTGGGGGGCAGGGAAGATGGGAGGGAGAAAAAAATTAATTGAAAAAGTAAATTAAAATGTTAAAATCTAGCTATATCTACCAAAAAACTGATGAAATTTAATAAATCTTCATATAAGGATACTTGCTCAAGGTTACTGATATGTAATTTTTGGTGGATTTTTTTTTAGCTACATGCTCAATTTATCCATTATTTCTCTTTTTTGTTGTTGTTGATAAGTACTCACTAAAGAATAGTGCTAGGGGTGGGTAGGTGGCACAGTGAGTAGAGCACTGGACCTGGAGTCAGGAGGACCTGAGTTCAAATCTGACCTTAGACACTTAAGACAAAAACTAGCTATGTAACCTCGGGCAAGTCATTTAACTCCGATTGCCCTCCAAAAAGGAACAAAAAAAAAAAAAAAGAATAGTCCTAACCTGAAGCAGGGACCAAGATACAATACTAAATAGATATTCTATTTTCTTTAGCTGATCAGCAAGAGAGAATACTGACCTGTTTATTAGGTCTGTTGGATCTTCACGTTCAGTGCTCTTGAATAGATGTTAGGTCCAATCAGGTTGAAAATTGATCCCCTACCCCAGCAAGGAGCCAGATCTGTTTCTATTTCCTAAATGGAGAGAAACTAAAAATGAAATCCTCCTCTTTTCAAAGTCTCTAAGAGACATGAAATTTTATATGATGACTAGGTGTTAATAATCTTCAGTTGATGAAAGGGACCTTGGGGAGCATCTAATGCAACTTTCTCATTTTATATATAAAAGTACTAGTCCCACAGAAGTTAAGTGATTTGTCCAAGATCCCTCAGATGAGTGAATAATATATTTGAATTAAGGTTTAATGACTCTAAAACCATACTTCTTTCCAATAGTACACCAGGCTGCCCCTGTGTGTTCCTAATTAACCACAAACACATTTTTCACCCTATGAGTTATCTTTGGCTTTCTTCTCTCCTTGTTTGGGCAGCTAGGCAGTGGATAAACCACTAGACTTGGAATAAGGAAGACTCATCTTCCTGAGTTCAAATCTGGCCTAGGACACTTACTACCTGTGTGATCCTGGGCAAGTCACTTAACATGGTTTGCCTCACTTTCCTCATCAGTATAATGAGTTGGAGAAGAAAATGTCAAGCCACTCTAGTATCTTTGCCAAGAAAACCCCAAATGGGGTCACAAAGAGTCATATGGGACTGAACAACAAACAAACAAATCTCCTTTTACCCAGCTCCATCTCAGACTGATATTCATGGCACCCAGACTGATAATTCATCTTTTCCTATTGAAGTTTGAATGGACTTAAAAGGGATTAGTATATGCCTGATTTAATTAAAAGGGTCAATATTGGGGGGAGGGGGAATAATCAGAATAAAATGGAGTCAGAGTTGAGAGAAGCCTTCGAAATCAAACATTTCAACCCTCTACCTGATTTTAAAAACATGAGCTCTTGAATCAAAAGACCTAGGTTTGAATCCCTGCTTGTGTATTTGTTCCCTTGGGCAAATCATTTCACTCCTAGAGGACCCAATTTCCTCACCTGTTAAATGATGGTGTTGAACTATGTGATTTCTAAGGTCCTCCTCAGTCTAAATTATATAATTCTGTGATCCAAATCCTCATGTAGCCTTTACTTGAGGATTCCCTGTGACAAGGAAAACATTAACTTGTTAGACAGCTCTTTCTTAGATTGACTCCAATTATTCCTCTTTGCAAGTCCACTCACTAGTTCTTACTCTGTTGTTTAAAAACATAACAAATAAGCCTAGTTTTCTTTCCATGTCATAGCTCTTCAAACATTTTAACAAAGTCTCTGATCCCTCCACCCTTCCTCCAAAGTCTCTTTATTGATAACCTGTTTCCTCAAGGGATTATCTCTCTCCTGTGGTTTGCTTTAGGATATCCTCAACCATCATGGTCCTCACACTTCTCTGGCCACACTCCAGCTTTTCCAAGTGATTCTTAAAATATGGCAACCAGTCTGGAAAATGATACTCCCATTGGACAGTACGGAAGTACTATATGCAGCCTGAGATTACATTCCTTTTGATGCCATGTTGCAATCTTAACTCATATTGAACTTGCAATCAACTCAAACCCCAAAGACATTTGCACATAAACTGCTGTTTTGCCATCTCTCCACTACTCTGGACTTGTACAGTTAAACTGATTTATGAATCACTATGCTCCAAAGCCAAATAGAATCTTTTATTATCCTTGAGTTTTTATATTATTTATATCTCTTGTCAGCTCCCCTTAGCTTGAGTAATTGCACTGACTGTGTAACTCATTGTCTTTAATATTCAAAGATGAATCTTCTGAGTGTGAGTGACTAACAATACTTTTAGCATTAGAATTTCTCTCACCACCACTGGGTTGGCCCCATGTTTCAGAGAAGGGACTAAAACCAGTGGTTGTGGTTAATCTCACTTGTCATCCATGACATCAACCTCAAGTGTTAAGGATGGTTCCCAAATAACTCTGAAGTAAAGAAATGACTATTGAGTGCCAGCTACACACAAGAAATATGCTGGGACCTGTGAGAAATGCAATAAGTATAAGACATTTTCCTAATCCCTCAATGAATTTGCAATCTAATCAAAGAAATATGATGAGCATGCTTTAAAAGTTCAATAATACAGCACAGACAACAATACAAATTGGATCACAAGGCAGTTCTTACAGCGGTCATCAAGGAAATGTAATCAGATACACTAAAATGAATGCTAGTCTAGCTAGTTCAAGTCCCAGCTCTAGAACAAATTTTTTATGTGGCCTTGGCAAAGTCACTTCTCTTCTGTGGGCCTCAGTTTCCCCTTTTGTAAAATGAGGACCTTAGCCCAAAGAATCTCTGAACTTCCTTACAAATTTAACATTTTAGGATTCTATTCCTGATGGGCAGCCTTTAACATATAATCCCAGTTTTGTTCCTCTAAGGTTGAACATTCTGCCATTAATCTCATTCCTTTTATTAGGGTGGGAGATGTATGAACTTTTACCTTTCTAGATGAGTGAGAAAGAGAGGAGATGAATAAATTATCCTTGGCATACATGTACCCCCAAAGTTGAGGTGACTCTTCATTTGAGGGGCACATGCTGTTTGTATGCCAGAAGGTTGTTCAAAGATTTCCTGGAAATAAGGAAATGACTTAAAGTGGTTACCTCTGAGACATAACAAAGGAAAAAATGTTGTAGAGTGAGAAAGAGCATAAATAAAAATGTCAGTACCAGGGCCTGGTGTTTCTCTCAAACTAGTGTTTTTCAACAATCTGGGGGTGAGGGTGAGAATCTCTGGATTCCTGGCAAGTTGCTCAAAGAAACTATTCATTCAAAAGAATCTACCCTGTGCTCTGATTCATCAGAAACTCATCTCCATAGCTTTGACCTCTGCTGTTTAAATGCCTTTCGCTCCAGATGATGGTTCTCTTCTAAGAACATCTGACTTGGAATTGTTGAGTTTTTTAAATTTTTATTATTTTTGATCCAATGATCCTAAGTTCTGTAATTTTTTTTCAGTGTAAGAGATTCCCAGTGCGCTAACTCCCTCTGCAGAGAGAGATTAGTAATTCATCTGTAAGTTAGGGACTTAATCTTAGAGATGCCCAAGGTGACAGTTAGTATTTGTCAGAGTCAAGACATGAAGCTTCCAAAGACAAACGTCCTCTGCTTGATTTTTATACTGACTGCAATATAGCTATCATTCCACCAATTAAACATCCAACTGAAGGGACAATTTGTGCTTGACAATGAATTCTGGAGGACAGAAGAAGGAAGGCTGAAATATTTTTATATGTAGATGAATCACTTTTGAGGCAAGTCAGGAGATACAGTAGCTCATTCTGGCTCAGTCCTTCACCAGGTGTGTGACCTCAATCAAGTCACTGCCCCTCTTTATACTTCTAATTCTGTATATGTGAAATGAAGGATTGCAGCACACACATGCACACACACTTGTATGTTTATATGTACACTCATATATATGGTTACACAAACTAAATACAAGATTATTTTTGAGGTGGAGACTCACTAGGTGGAGGACGGAGGGAGGAGCGAGGACAGGTAGTGGACATAAGTAGGAAAGGTTTCATGTATTTCCAATATGGGAGTCAGTCAATGCAACGGCATGGATACCCACCTTCTAGATCTTTCTCACTGAATGTGGCACTTGCCAGGGACAGTGTGGTTACCTAGAGCAAGGAAAAAGAAAAGGGCATCACAGGAAGAAGAACTTTTCATGCCTGAATAATACTGGTTCCAAGGGAATAGGCCACCTATGCTTTCCACCACTGGATAAAGTCCTAGAATGGGAAGACCCAGGTCAGAGTTCTATCTCTTCATCTTATATTAGTTGTCCTGCCATGGACAAGTAGCAACCTATCTATGCATCAGTTCCTTCAGCTATAAAGTGGTATTTAATAACACTTGTACTTCATGTCTTACTTTGTGATAAAGAAAGCTATATAAAACAGGTTATAGAAATGGGAATTATTCTTTTTTTATACGATTTTTAATTTTTTTTCTTCTCTTTTTAATTTTTTAGTTCACATCATTCATTTCCACAAGATTTTGATTTACAAATTTTCTCCCCATTTTTCCCCTACCCACCAACCCAAAACAGCAATCCCACTAAATATCCTCTCCCCCAGTCTGCTCTTTTGCATATCTTCCCCCATCCCTCCTCTGACTTTCCAGTAGGGCACGGTGGATCTCTATGCCCCAGTGCCTGCATATCTTATTTCCCAGTTACATGTAAAATAATAATAATAATATATTTTTTAAAACATTTTATTTTAAAACTTTGAATTCCAGATTCTTTCCCTTCCTCCCTCATCACCCACCCTTACTGGGAAGATAAGCAATTCAATATAGTTTGTACATGTAAAGCTATGCAAAACATTTCCATAGTGGATATATTGTGAAAGACTGACTATATTTCCTGCCATCCTATCTGAACCCCCCACTTGTTGTATTCTCTACTTTGATCCAGTCCCTTTTCAAAAGTGTGTGCTTCCAACTTCCCTCTCCCCCGCCCCAGACTGCCCTCTGAACTTCCATCATCCCCCCTCTTATCCCCTACCCCCTACTCTCATGTAGGGTGAGATACCCTATTTAGTGTGTATTTCATTCCCTCCCTAAGCCAAATTCAATGAGAATAAGGTTGACTCATTCCCTTTTGCCTTCCTGTTCTTCCCCTCCATTGTAAAAGTTTTCCCTTGCCTCTTCTATGAAATAATTTACCCCATTCTATCTCTCCCCATCTTCTCTCATTATATTCCTCTCTCATCTCTTAATTTCATCTTTTAAGTATGATCCCGTCCTATTAAATTGGTCCTGTGCCCTCTGTCTATGTATACCTGTACACATATATACACACACTCATGTATTCATATGCCCATATATGCTCCTATAGACATATATATATATATGAATGTATACATACACACACACACACACACACACATATATATATATATATATATATATATATATTTCTATTCCCTTCAACTATTCTCATACTGAGAAAAGTTTCATAAGTTACAATTATAATTTTTCCATGTAGGAATGTAAATAGTTCAACTTTGATAAGTTCTTTATGATTTCTTTTCCCTGTTTACATGATATTAAGTTTTTCTGGGTAGATGATTCTTGTTTTTAATCCCAGCTCCTTTGACCACCAGAATACCATATTCCAAGCCCTTCAATCCCTTGGTGTAGAAGCTGCCAGATCCTGTGTTATCCTGATTGTGTTTCCACAATATTCAAATTGTTTCTTCTTAGCTGCTTGTAATATTTTCTACTTGATCTGGGAACTCCGGAACCTGGCTATAATATTCCTAGGAGTTTTCTTTTGGGATCTTTTTCAGGAGGTGATTGATGGATTCTTTCAACCTCTATTTTTCCCTCTGGTTTGAGAATTTCTTGAAGGATGATTTCTAGGTTCTTTTTTTGATCATGGCTTTCAGGTAATACAATAATTTTAAAATTATCTCTCCTCGATCTATTCTCCAGGTCAGTGATTTTCTCAGTGAGATATTTCACATTGCCTTCTATTTTTTCATTTGTTTGGATCTGTTTAATAGTATCTTGATTTCTCATAAAGTCATTAGCTTCCATTTGCTCCAATCTAATTCTGAAGCAATGATTCTCTTCAGTGAGCTTTTGAGATTCTTTTTCCATCTGGCAAATTTGGCTTTTTAAGGCATTCTTCTTCTCATTGTCTTTCTGAGTCTCTTTGGCCATCTGAGTTAGTCTATTTTTTAAGGCATTATTTTCTTCAGTCAGATTGTAGACTCTAATTTCATAATTTTCTTGCATCATTCACATTTCTCTTCCCAATTTTTCCTCCTCTTCTCTTATTTGGTTTTCAAAATCCATTTTAAGCTCATCTATGGCCTCTAACCAGCTCATATTTTCCTTTGAAGCTTTTGGTGCAGGAGTTCTGACTTTGCTGTCTTCCTCCTGCTCCACGCTTTCATCCTTTTTGTCCCCAAAATAGGAGTCCAAAGTTGGATTGCTGTGCTTGCTTTGCTTTCTTTCCTTGCTCATGTTGCTACTCAATTACTTAACTTTTGAGCTTTTTGCCACAGTAGAACTCTGCTACCAGAACAGTGAGCTTTGTCCCAATCACTGGGTTTTTCACAGCTGCTGGAGCTATTAGTTGGGTGCCCTCTTTGAAGCCTCCACACGCTCTGGCAAACTGGTCACGTACCCCAGGACCTCCACCCTAGACCACAACCCAGATCCAAACAGGTTACAGCAAGAGTTATTACCCCTCACACTGGTTATTTGGTTCCCCTACAATCTGCAAGTCAGGAGCTCTGAACTATCCATATGGCAGCAGCTGCATGGCCGCGGCACCTCAGCTGCTTCTCCCTCCAGGAGGTAAAGGCCTGACCACACTCCTGAACTCCCAGTTCACAAAGTCCACACTGCACTGACCTCTCACTTTGTCCTTAGTATCTATGGATTGACAATTCTGGAAACTGCCATAGCTGCTGGTGATCTGAAGTCCCTCCAGCTGGTGGCTGGTTGTGGCTGCCCTGAGGCTAAAACCTCCAGCTCACATGCAGCTGGGTTCAGTTCCCAGAGCACTGCACTGCTTCCTGCCAGCCTGCCAGACTGTCTTCAGTGGGCAGTTAGCTTCTCTCTGTCATTTTGTGGGTTTTGTAGCTCCAAAGTTTGTTTAGAGTAATTTTTTACATGAATTGTAGGAGGTGGGAGCAGGACCCGTGCAGAAGTACCGTTTCTACACCCCCATCTTGACTCTACCCAATGTGAATCATTCTTATCTCAGTCAATGAACAAGTATTTATCCAAGAAGTGATGGGCACAGTGATGGAGGCCAAGAATATAAAGAAAGGCAAAAACACAGTCTTTACCTTCAAGGAGCACACATTCTAATGGGAGTGACATCTCCCATTAGGCAACTTATAAAAACTCCCAAATGACAACTTGCAAATAACTAGGTGCATACAAGATTCCTACAGAGTAGAGGGGGAGGAAACCTGCAAGGGGAAGGCATTAGTGGCTCAGGGAAGATGGAAAGGAATCCTAGATAATGTGAGATTTCAGATGAAGAAGCTTAAAGGCAGCTGAGGAGACTAAGAGGCAGAGGAGAGGGGCCAGAGAACTCCAGGAATGAGAGACACCAATTGGTAAAGCAGGGAGAGGAGACAGAGTGTTATGTCCAAGGAAGAATAAGGAGGTCAGTGTTATTGAATCACAGAGGGTGGGGAAGAGGAGTGAGGAATAAATAGACTAGAAAGATAAGGAGGGACCCAGTTGTGGAGGCAAGAGAACAAGGAGGAAAGGGAATTGAAGGCGCCAAGTAGTATATAACTGAGTTGTTTCCCCAAGGGGTTGAGATAAAGAAGGGTCCTGTAGTCAGAAGTCATGGCCAGGAAAAGAACAGAATTAGGACCGTAAGGCAAAGAGAAAGATGAAATAATAAAAACATATGATCAGATACTGGTTGTTATCCAGTGTTCTTGAAGAGGACCAAAATGAGATCACTATGCTAGAGTCACGTTTCAGTGTGTCCACCCGTGCTTGATCAGACCAACATGAGTTCAGAATGTTCTACCACAGGTCAGACACAATCTATGTGAACATTTGGGGTGGAGTCTCTAAATTTGCGCATCCTGACTTTTCTTTGAGTTACTTCAATTCTGCTTTGCTCGTAGAGCACAGCACCTTCTCTGATGTGGGCTTGCCATGCAGAGTGGTCCTGTTCTAGTGTCTCCCATGTCACTATCAATTCCAAAATTCTTGAGAGAGACCTTCAGAATGTCCTTGTATTTCTTCTTCTGACCACCATGTGAATGCTTGTCTTGTGTGTGTTCTCCATAAAATAGTCTTTTTGGCAAGTGTACATTTTGCATTCAAGCAATGTGGCCGACCCATTGGAGTTGTGTTCTCTGAAGTATAGTTTGAATGATTGCCAGTTTTCAGAGGTCTTAAACAAGGAAGTAATGGATTTGTGAGTGATAGATCAGGTGTGTGACTATTTCTCTCTGCCTGTAACTTAAGTGGAGTAGGAGAAATTGATAGTGGTAAAAGAATAAGTTATCTCCATTGAAAACAAATGAGCCTCAAGTACATAATAATATATGAAAATCTAAAGTCCATAGAGTACAAATTTAGAGCTAGAAGAGATATCAGAAGTCATCTGACATTTTACAGATGCCAATGCTGAATTCCTGAGAGATAAAGTGAAGTTGCACAAACATAACTTTAAGAAATTTCATATAAAAAAACTTATTTCCTTGATAGCAAAAACTTGGTTCAGAGCATTAAAATATCATATTTTATAAATCATTTAATTACTTAACAGAAAGGCCTCTGCTGAAAAAGAGGCTGAAAGTATCTAGTTTGAGAGTGAGGAGCATTTTAAAATCTCTAAGAAATTAAAACAAGTTCATATCTATCAAAGGGAAAATGTTTTACATATGCTGTTTTTCAGGAACAAAGGAGTTACACATAGCAAGGTCTGTCCCTTCTGCTATTCCATGCCAACTAGAGCTAAAGTCAGAAATACTTGTTATTACAACCAATGATGGACTGGCATTGCAGCATCTGCTGTAGCCTGCTCAGTTGGAGCAGGTCAACCCCAGTGACTCTAATTTCCTCACAGGTGAAAGTAACACTGAACAGACCAGAGAAAAAGCAGCAGTACAAAAGATTGGGTCCCCTTGTTCAACTGAACATCTTTAATGTGCTTGAATCATAATTCTTCAGGAGTGACATGGCATATTCTCAATGTTAAAGGAGGACCAGGTAGGCCAGGTCTAAGGTTTCTCCTAGTTGCTCCCCAAAGTCTATTGAGGCATGAAGTACCTTTGCTCAGTGGTTCTGGCAGATTCGACAACTTGATCATTTCAGTCCCTCAACTTTAATCCCCCCTAAACCTTAGCAAAAAAAAAAAGTCCTCCTTTACACACAGTCATTTGAAATACTGTGGCTTTTTTTTAATAATTTAAGTTCATAAAAAATTCTGCTAGGGAAAGGAAGATTTTACTCCTACAACAGATCCATTTTTAACAATTGAGAATAACCCCCCCCCAAAGTACAAAAAGAGACACATTTTATTCTTCTTATTTATGAAGCTCCCTGACCTTTTGAATTCTTAACCACTCCAAGAATGAAGTCAAATCTCTGGCATGCATTAGTTTCCCAATTTGCTATTAATTTGAAGTCGTCAGATGTTAACAGCTACTTTTTCACTGGTATATGTGTGTTTGCCATGTGAGTTGAGAGATTTGTTTCCCTTTGCATGAAAAGTGTACCCCCACCCCCTAATCCTGGCATTATTGCATCATGAAGCTTTCTCCTCAGTGTCCTAGGACGAGCATCTGAATGGAACAGAGAATAACAAACATCCTTCCTCCTTAGCAGCTTTTCAACTCTCCTGCTCTATCAGGGTTTGCAAATAAAAACTAATATACTTTCTGCTGCACATTTAGTTAATTTTCTCCAAAATATCTTTGAGGTTTGAGTTTCAGCTTCAAAAGACATCAACTGAAAACAGGAATCTGAGGATTCTGAGGGAACAAGAATCTTAGGAATCTGAGAGTTAGATGGATCAAAGAATTGCAAGGAACTTTAGAGGTCTAGTCTAACCCTTCCATTTTACTGATGAGAATACTGAGGGCCTTAGAAATGAAATTACTTGGCCAAGGTACACATAGAGATTTAAGTATTACAGACCCATTCCCAATCCCACTGGTCTTTTTTTTTTTTTAAAGCAATCGGGGTTAAGTAACTTGCTCAAGGTTACACGGCCAGGTGTTTCTGGGTGGGTGCTAAGTGTCTGAGCCCGGTATTCAATCTCCAGGTCTTCTCAACACTGGAGCCGGTGCTCTTACTTGCTGTGCTACCTGGCCGCCCCCATCCCACTGGTCTTAATCTCACTCCAAGCTTCAGGTCTGTTCACACTCCTTTATCTTAAGGGTCTACCAGGGGCTTAGCACTATGGCTTTTGGATATAACATCTATTAGGGCTCTCTCCTCAATGGCCTCCAAATACCAGTGCCGCTGAATAGAAGGGCATTGGGCCTCCAAGGCCCAATCTTAGGGCTTGGAGCACCAGTGAAGCAGGAAAGTCACCTCCTTGTCCTTACTCACAACCCACTGAAGCTCCAAACCCAGACCCAAGTTTCCTGATCAAAATGCACAACACAGTTACTGACAAGGCTTCACAATAACCCATCACCTGCTCACACCAACTCACTCACTTAATTGCTCCTTTTTCTCTGTCTCACAGAATCACAGGATTTGTGAGTTGGAAGAGACTTCAGAAGTAATTTAGTCCAACACTAAAGGAATTTCCACTATAATGTGTCCAAAAATAGTCATCCAATCCTCTGGAAGACCTTCAGGAAGGAAAAACCCATCACCTCACCAGGCAACCCAATCTACTTTGGACAGCTCAAATCATTAGGAAATTGTTTTTTTGATGGTATGTCTAGATGTGTCTCTTTGCAAGGTCATTCTTCCTAGTTCTCCCCTCTCCATCACATGACAGCCCTTCAAATACTTGAAAACAGTCTTCATGCCCTCCCCTGAGTTTTCTGTTCTTTGGCCTAAACATGATTAGCTCTTTCAACTCATCTTCATACATGGACAAGGCCCTTCACCATTGTGATTACCCTCCTTTTCAGACTCCAACTTCCCACCATCCTTCTTAAACTTAAGTGACCAGAACTGAACACAGGAATCCACATGAGATCTGATAAGGGCAAAGTACAGTGGAACTATAACTCCCCTATGCCTAGAGGCTATGTCCATCTCCATGCAGCCCGAGATCTCCTTAGCTAGTTTCACCTGCCACAGCCCACTATGGACAGACACATGCTGAGCTTGCAGCCCCTCTGACCCATACTATCTCTTTCTGCATCAGCTCTGTCACTCTGACCACCACACTTTCTGTCTATGTTCCATCTGCAGGAATAAGACCTCCTAAGTCCATGACAAATAACAATCACCAACATAAAGAAAAGTGGTCTCTCTGATCTCCGGTAGGAAGTAATTAACTATTACTAGCAGTTGTAATCTCCTTTTGTATTACATATACAACTATCTGCCTTTCAAGTTGGGCATACCCAAAGTCTAGGTGGTACAGTGGATAGAGCATGGATCTGGAGATGGGAAGACCTAAATTAAATCTGACCTCAGATATTTACTAGCTGTGTGAGCCTGGGCAGGTCACCCTATCCTGTTTGTCTCAGTTTCCTCACCTGTAAAAATAAGCTGGAGAAAGAAATGGCAAACCACTCCAGTATCTTTGCCAAAAAAACCCCAAATGGGGTGACAGAGTCAAACACAGCTGAAAAATGACTTAATAACAACATCATACCCAAAGTCTATCAAAAAGCAGATGTAAGATTAAAAACAAGGTTTTGTGCTTCCAAATCCAGAGCTCTTTCTGCTATAATACCATTCTGTCTCTTTAGCAAAATCTGGGCTAGCTTTGTATTTTGCCTCTACTGTCTAAGCCCTGTGTGTGAAATTTTTAAGCTACAGTGAAAGTCCATCTGCCAGCAAATTTTTATCAGTGATGAAAAATGAACAGAGTATGTTTTTATGTATATGTTTATTCATAGAATAATAGTGTATTTATTTAACTGATGAATATTTTCCTCATTAGATATATCCAGCATAGCAAATGTTATTTGTAAAAACTAGAAGAGTGATTGAAATGCTATTGTATTTACTCTTTTGATCCCAAGGTGAATTCTTGTTACAGATGGATAATATTCTTTTGATGCATCTGAGTCCTTAATGAGGACAGGTGAATGACTGAATCTGAACTACTAGGTTTCAAATTCAGATGTCATTGAACTAGTCCAATATAATTTGCTAGTGGACAATTTTAGCTGTGGCATTTTAAAAACAAATTCTAGGACTTGGGTATGAATAACTCAGAAAATAAAAAACAAGCAAAAACGACTCAAGAAATCAATAGCAGCATTATGACCCTTCACTGTGTTTCTAATTTTACTAGATCATAGATTAAAATCTCACTTGAGTCAAAACATAATCAATTATTACTTCCATTTTGTAGGAATTTATGGTATACTAAGAACCTTACTATGGCTCTATACTTAAGTGAAGCAAGTACCCATGTCCCCCTCTTTCAGATGGAGAAATTGAGGGGAAGTGACTAGAGAGTGGTCACACAGTTTAATAAAGTGTATGGACCTATGTATATATTTCAGGGATCACACATGAAGACTTCCCATTAAAATCCTCAGCAGAAGTGACTCTATTCTTGAAAAGTCTGACAACTTTTCCAAAACTGGAAAAGATTTGAGGGCAATGACAAATAATGATTTTAGAGGAAAAATGATGAAACACTTCCATCCTTTTGGTAGAGAAATGAGCTACTACTACAGAAGCATAATAATATGTATCTACTATCAGATTCAGTCCCTATTTTTATTTATTGTATAAATGAGATAAATTTTGTATGTACTTAGAATGGTGCTTAGCACATATTAGGTACTTAATAATTACTTTATCTTTTCCCTTCCCATCTCATTTTTTTCATTATATTAAAGGTCAGTGGGAGACAGTGGCAAATATCAGAAAATGCCTCCTTCACTTCTTTGTCAAGTGAAGAGGTAGGCCTACTTGCCATGGTCAGCCTCTCTATATGTATACATCATTTATCCCATCACCTCCAGTCTTCTCTAGTAATTTGCCCCCAATATCTTCCCCATTCTGTCTTATCTTCTATCTCTCCCTAACTATTGGCACTTTCCTGCTGCCAAAAAAAACATACTCATGTCTCCCCCAACCTGAAATAACAGTCATATGATCCAAGTATCCCCACCAGTTATTGTCCGATAACTTCCCCTTGCAGGAAACTCATTGAGAAATCTGTCTATGATTAATTTTTGCACTTTCTCACCTTTGATTCTCTTGTAAAACTCGCTGTAACCTGGTTTCCAACCTCATCATTCAATTGAAACTTCCATCTCCAAAGTTACCAATAATCTCTTACTTGATAAATCTAAAGTTTTTTTTTCTCAATCTCTATTCTCATTGACCTCTCTCCAGCATATGACACTATTGATCACCCTCTCCTCCTGGATGCTATGTCTTATTTAAGTTTGCATGTCCCTGGTCTCTCCTGGTTCTCCTGGTACCCTTCTGACCACTCCTCACTCTGCCTGGAAGGATTGTTATCCATGTCATATCTACTAACTGGCTGTTCACCAAAGTCTTGGGCTCGCGTCTTTTTTCCTTTTCTGCTATCTCATTGGGTAATCTTACTTATTCTTATGATTCAAATAACATCTCTGTGCTAATCATTCCAAGATCTAATTTCTCTTCTGAACTCCAGCTGCCTTCTCAAACTGGATGTCTCATGGGTATCTCAAATTGAACATATCCAAAATGGAATTCAACTTTATCCAACTCCTCTTCCCACCAAAGCTCCCTATTACTGTTGAGGGACCACCATCCTCCCTGTCACTCAGGCCCATGACCTCAGCGTCATGCTTCATTCCTCATTCTCGCCCACCCACATATCCAATCTATTGTCAATCTTGTCCTTTCTACCTTTACAACATTTCTCACATATATCTCCTTTTCTCTACTCATACTTCCACAACCTGTAGAGTTTTGGGTTGCATGTAATCTTTTTTGTTTATGCCTCCGGACATGGTCCTATGATATTGCCCTAATAAATAACTAACCTTAAGCAAGGGTAAATAGTAAACAAGATCAAGGGAGGGTCCTTGTACAGTGTCTGCATTCTTTTGGGGAATCTGCATTCTTTTGGGTCATGTAGACCTTCAGTTGGGGGCATATAAACTCTGTGAGCCCTTTGTATCTTTGGGTCTGTATGAAATGGTCCTGTAATAAACAGACTATTGATTACACCCCCATCTCATTATTCTCACCACTCGCTAGCCCACCAACTGCGCTGGCCACAGTAGCAACACCCATCACCTTCATGCCCTCATCACCTTTTGCCTGAACTACTGAAACCTCTAACTTGCCTCCCTGCCCCAAGTCTCTCTTCTCTCCAATCCATTCTCATCTCAGTTGGCAAGGTATTTTTCTGTAAAGAGGAAGGGAATAAGTATTTATATCATGTCTACTATATGCTAGGTACTGTGCTAAATACTTTTACAAATATCTCATTTGATTCTCATAACAACCCTGTAAGGTAGGCACTATTATTTTCATTTTGCAGGTAAGGAAATTGAGGCAAACAGAGATTAAGTGACTTGCCCAGGGTGAGACAATTGGTAGGTATCTGAGGCCATATTTGAACTCAAATCTTCCTGACCCCAGGCCCAGTCTCTATCCATTGTACCACCAGTTGTTTCTAACATCATGTAATATAGCATAACATCTGTCCATGTTGCCCCCTACTCAACAAATTATCGTGGCTCCCTATTACCTTCAAAATCAAGTATAAAGTCCTTTGTTTATCTTCAAAAGCCCTTTGCAAGAGAGTTCCTTCCTACCTTCTAGTCTTCCTATACTTTATCCTCTTTGACAATTTGACAAAGGATTCAACCACAGTGGCCTACATTCTGTTCTTCACACAAGATACTTAATTTTCTAACTCCTTATCTTTACATTGATTGGACACTATGCCTAGAATTCTCTCCCTTCTCACCTCTGCCTCATAGTTTACCTGGCTTCCTTGAAGACTTAGTTCAGCCTGAGTTGGGGGCAGAGTCAAGATGGCGGAGTAGAAACAGGACCTCTGCCCGGCTCCGGCTCCTACCACCTCAAATTCATGTAAAAGGTGAATCTGAACAAACTTTGGAGCTACAGAACCTACAAAATGACACAGAGAAGCTAACCTCCCACTGAAGACAGCCCAGCAGGCCAGCAGGAATCGGCCAGCACAGCGCTCTGGGAGCCGAGCCCAGCTCCACCCCAAGGTTTTAGTCCCAGGGCTGTCCTGACTAACCACCATCTGGAGGGACTCCAGATCACCAGCACCTATGGTGGTTTCCAGAATTATCAACACATAGATGCTAAGGACACAGTGAGAGGTCGGCACAGTGTGTACTTTGGGACCCAGTAGCTGGGAGGGCATTGGCCTTTATCCCCTGGAGGGAGAAGCCACTGAAGGCTGCAGCCCAGCCACCGGGTATCAGCTTCAGCTCCTGGCCTGCAGATTGTAGGGGGACCAAGCGACCAGTCTGAGGGGTAATCACTCTTGCTTTAACCTGCTTGGATCTTGATTGTGTCCTAGGGTGGAGGTCCTGGGGTGTGTGAACAGCTTACCAGTGGGTGAGAAGGCTTCAGAGAGGGCACCCAACTAATAGCTCCAGCAGCTGAGAAAACCCCAGAGTTTGGTATGAAGATCCCCTGTCTGATGGCAAAAAGCCCAAAAGTCAAGTAATTGAGTGGCAAAATGAGCAGGCAAAGGAAGCAAAACAAGCAAAGCAATCCAACATTAGACTCCTATTTTGGGGACAAAAAGGATGAAAGCATGGAACAGGAAGAAGACAGCGAAGTCAGAAATCCTGCACCAAAAGCTTCAAAGAAAAATATGAGCTGGTTATAAGCCATAGAGGACCTTAAGAAGCAGATAAGAGAAGTGGAGGAAAAATTGGGAAGAGAAATGAGAACGATGCAAGAAAATTACTAAATGAGAGTCAACAGCCTGACTGAGGAAAATCACACCTTAAAAAACAGACTAACTCAAATGGCAAAAGAGGCTCAAAAAGGCAATGAGGAGAAGAATGCCTTAAAAAGCTGAATTTGCCAGATGGAAAAAGAATCTCAAAAGCTCACTGAGGAGAATCATTGCTTCAGAATTAGATTGGAGCAAATGGAAGCTAATGACTTTATGAGAAATCAAGATGCTGTTAAACAGATCCAAACAAATGAAAGAACAGAAGGCATTGTGAAATATCTCATGGGAAAAACCACTGACCTGGAAAATAGGTCCAGGAGAGATAATTTAAAAATTATTGGACTACCTGAAAGCCATGATCAAAGAAAGAACCTAGAAATCATCCTCCAAGAAATTCTCAAGGAAAACTGCCCTGATGTTTTAGAACCAGAGGGCAAAATAGAGGTTGAAAGAATCCACCGATCACCCCCTGAAAAAGATCCCAAAAAGAAAACTCCTAGGAAAATTATAGCCAGGTTCCGAAATTCCTAGATCAAGGAGAGAATATTACAAGCAGCCAGGAAGAAACAATTTAAATATTGTGGAAACACAATCAGGATAACTCAGGATCTGGCAGCTTCTACACTGAGGGATCAAAGGGCTTGGAATATGATATTCTGGAGGTCAAAGGAGCTGGGATTAAAACCAAGAATCACCTACCCCGCAAAACTGAGTATGATGTTTCAAGGGAAAATATGGTCATTCAGTAGAATAGAGGACTTTCAAGCATTCTTGCTGAAAAAAAACAGAGTTGATTAGAAAATTTGACATTCAGATACAAGAAGCATGAGAAGGTAAACAGGGAAAAGAAATCATATGGAACTAATCAAAGTTGAACTATTTACATCCCTACATGGAAAAATGATTATTGTAACTTATGAAACTTTTCTCAGTATGAGAATAGTTGAAGGGAATAGAAATTATATATATATATATATATATATATATATATATATACATATATATGTCTATGTATGAGAGTATATGGGCATATGAATGCATATGTGAATGTGTGTATATATGTTTACAGGTATACATAGACAGAGGGCACAGGACCAATTTAATAGGAAGGGATGATACTTAAAAGGTGAAATTAATAGGTATATAATGAGAGGAGATGGGGAGAAACAGAATGGGGTAAACTTTCTCATATAGAAGAGGCAAGGGAAAATGGTTACAATGGAGAGGAAGGCAAAAGGGAATGGGTCAACCTTATTCTCATTGAATTTGGCTTAGTGAGGGAATGACATACACACTAAATATGGTATCTCACCCTACAGGAGAGTAGGGGGGAAGGGGATGAGAGAGGGGATGATAGAAGGGAGGGCAGGCTGGAGGGGGAGGGAAGTTGGAAGCACCCACTTTTGAAAAGGGACAGGATCAAAGTAGAGAATAGAACAAGTAGAAGGTGGGATAGGAGAGAGGGAAATATAGTCAGTCTTTTAAAATATATCTACTATGTTATTGTTTTGCATTAGCTACACATGTACAACCTATGCTGAACTTCTTATCTTCCCAGTAAGGGTGGGTGACAAGGGAGGAAGGGATTGAATCTGGAATTCAAAGTTTTAAAATCAAATGTTTAAATATATGTATATATATATATATATATATATATATATATACTTTTATTAATACTATTTTACATGTAATTGGCAAATAAGTCATACAGGCGCTGGGGCATAGAGATCCACCATGCCCTGTTGGAAAAGTCTAAGGGGGTATGGGAGAAGTTATGGGAGAGAGCAGATTGGAGGAGGGGATATCCTATGGGACTGCTATTTTGGGACTGTGGGTAGGGGAAAAATGGGGAGAAAATTTGTAACTCAAAATCTGGCAGAAATGAATGATGTAAATCAGAAGTTAATAAAGCATTTGAAAAATGAAAAAAAAAAAAAGACTGTTCAGTCATCACTTCTTCAGGAGGTCTTTCCCAGTCTTCAAACCTTTTAATGCTTCCCTTTCTGAGACCACCTTCCACTTACTGGCATATGTTTGTATATATCTTCAATGTACCAGTTATTTACATGTTACAGCATATATCTGATTCAAACTGTGTCATATTAACATTTTACTTTCTTGAGATTCCTATAAATATTACTTCAGAATTCCTCAGTTAGTACAAGGGTATGAAGGAACTGTCTCCTGCTGGCTGTGCTTCTAATTATCCAGATTTCAATACCATGCCTTATCTGCAGTCTCACACTAGAACAGCTATCATCCCCTGAAGCCTTCTCACTCTGGAACATCCTTTTGCTTTCCTGATTCACTTTTTCATTAGTGAGTTCCTCCTAGGTCCTCCATTTTAGAGAAGGGCCAAAATCAGCCGATTTTTATTCTGCTCTAAGGTTTTTTTTTCTGACTTTCTGCACTTCAACACCATGCCTAATCTACAGTCTCACCCTGAAAAATTCACCATTCCTTACAAGGCTACAGCCTTCTCATCCTAGAGCCGTCTGCTCTATCACCTCTTCTATTGGTGCATGATTTCCAGGGCCTCCATTTTGTGCATGGGCCCAGATTGGCCAACCTTTATTCTCTTCCTAGCTTTGTTTTGATCATTCTATACTTCAACACTGTGGCCCTAAGCCAGCTGCCTTCTCCACCCCTCCCTCTATCCCATCAAGTTGTAAACTCTTTCAGGGATTGTCTTTTTGTTTGTCTTTTTATTCCCTATGTTTAGCACTGTATCGGGCAATTAATAAATATTTCTTGCCCTGCCTTGCCTCTGCTGGTTTGGATATCTTTCTCTATCTCTCTGAGCTAGAAATACTTGAGTTTAGAATAATGGTAAATTAAACTGATACAAATTGTTTCAGGCAGACTTTGTCTAAAATTCAGAGAGTGGTATTGATATTTTTTTCTTCAACATCTAGTATCTGGGTCAGTAATCTGCACAAAGTGGGTGTTTAATAAATATTTGTGGAATGAATTAACCTGGAGGCTGACTAGGGGACCCTGTACCATAAGATTATTGCCTCAGTCAGCATCACAAAATTCTTCCTCTGCTTATTGCAGCTTTGCCTCCTGTCTGCAGCATTGAGACATGATTAATGAAACAAAGAATAATGAGGAATGCAGACAGTCGGCAGAGTAATGTGAGGGTGATGGCGTAGATAGGGCAGAACGGCCTCACTAAACATCTAGGCAGCTTAAACATTTGAAATACCAGTCATATACTTCAAGTTTATCATTAGTTATATTTTCCATCTAAAAGACATGTGAAATAAATGAACCATAAGAATAAAACAAAAATCAAATGTTGGCTTTGAATTCCTAACTTATTCCAATTCATTTATTATTATGTGTTTATTCCTGAGTCAAGCACTTCAGAAGATAAAGAGGGGTATCTGGGTATGTGTGTACGTGTGTGTGTGTGTGTGTGTGTATGTGTGTGTACCTGTGATATCACTGGTATAGGAAGAAGCTCCCACTAATTCAGATTAGTAATTAACATTGCTCTGATCTTATGACCTTAGAGACAGGTTTCCATAGCCATTGTGAGGCAGGACTCGAACCCAGGTCTTCCTGATTCTAAGGACATCTCTCTACTACACCAAGTTGCCTCTATACATCAATTTAAACATTTTTGAAGTACCTCTTGTATGAAAGGTGAGAGGTAGTACAGTCTAGTGGATAATGATCTGGCCTCAGCATCAGAAAGAGCTGGGTTCTAGTGCTGCCTCTGACACCTTCTATGTAACCCTGGGTAAGTCATTTATTTTCATAAGTGCTGATCTACATTAATAGAGTTAATTTCCTAGAATTCCTATACCAATAAAATCACATCTGGCACATACACACATACACACAAACATATAAATTAATTGATCAATTAAATAAATTTTTAAAAATTAAAAAGGTGGGGTACTATTCTAGGTCTGAGAATACAAAAACAAAAATTAAGCAATCCATGTTCTCAAAGAGCTTACATTCTCCTAGGTAGATATAACACGTATCCAGATAAGATCATTTGAGAGAATGCAAACAACAGGAAGATCAGTGGATTCTTCCTATAAGAGGGGGTACTCGAACTGAACCTTCAAGGAGAAGAAAAATCCTGACAGGCTGAGAGGATAAAGAAGGGTATCCCAGGCATGGAGACCAGCCTGGACAAAAGCAGGGAAATGGGAAAAGAAATGCCAAGGTTGGGGAACAGATAGTATGCTGCACCACCCCTGCCTAAAGGGGCTCACATTCCAACTGAAGAAACAAGAGTGAAACTATTGAAAGAGAAAATGGTAAGACACAACAGGAAAACAAGCCTGATATTCTTACATAGATGCTCTGCTGGGAGTATTTGAAGAAGGGAAAGCCAACCTCTTTGTGCCAGCGTCCAGACCTGACCTTCCCTCTTAGGACCAAATTATTAATTAGATTCATTCAAATGGCAACAACTCTCCATTTCTTCACCAATTCAATCCTAAAATCATGGTTCATAGAGGGCTAATACATACTCAAATCTCAAAGGTTGAAGAAAGTGGAAGTATTGTGTCTACATCTTCAGATGAGCCATTTTGAGATGTTCACAGCATTGTTCACATACACGTGCACACACATACAGAGAGAAAGAGACAGAGACATAGAGAGACAGATGAGAGAGAGAGAGAGAGAGAGAGAGAGAGAGAGAGAGAAACAGACAGACAGACAGAGAGAGAGAGAGAGAGAGAGAGAGAGAGAGAGAGAGAGAGAGAGAGAGAGAGAGAGAGAAGTTTAAAGGAAGCTTAAACCACCTACTTTCTACGTAGTACTCAGAATGATGAGATGATGCTGTAGTTTTGGAAGGAGGTGCTGTGTATTTTTCTTCAGATCTCTGTTCTTGGAGCTTAGTCCCATTGGTGATGGCATACCCTAAAAGTTTGACTTTTAGTCTTACTGCCATTACCTGAGGTCTGAAAAATCCTAGGTAAAGAAGGAAGAAATAGACCATCAAGGCACTCCTAGGAATTTACCTTGAGAATATTAGTAAAGAAAAAAAAAGGGATGCATGTAGGCAAAAAATGTTCTTAGCTACTTTATTAGTAAAAGTAAAAAAAAACACAAACTTGAAACAACAGTCAGAACATACAATATTGACAAAATAGCTGAATGGCTTATAATACTAATATAGTGGAATGCTACAGTGCCATTAAAAAAGGTATAAATATAAAGAAAACAAGAAAATGAAGAGAAAAAAGTATCCATACTGATACAGGGGAGATCAGAAAATAAGGACAGATATAGTGACTACAACAGCACAGTAGAGAGAGTGCCAGGCTAGGAGTCAGGAAGAATGGAGTTCAAATCTAGCCTGCTATGTGACCCTGGGCAAGTTACTTTACCTGTTTGCGTCAGTTTCCTCATCTAGAAAATGAGTGGGAGAAGGAAATAGCAAACCACTCCAGCATCTCTGCCAAAAACAAACAAACCCCTTATGCAATCACAAAGAATCAGACATGACTGAAACGACTGAACAACAAATGACGTAGTGACTATAAGCCTATATAAACAACAAAGTCAATAAAACAAATGCACAGATTTGGAAGGGGAGATGGAATAATTAACATTCCCAAATAACCTTGATCTAAGGACCTAAGACCATTTCCACCCTACACCACCACTTACCCCCATACACATATATTATACTCCCACCTGAGGGAAAGTGTCACTTATCCCATACTACAAAAGTACTAGATGTGTTCCATATCCTCAAAGGAACAAAGAAAACTTCTTTTCCTAATTAGTTATAATTTGTGGATTTTTTTCCATTTCTTTTCTAGACCCGTTTCCTTGGGATATGTTATACTAATACACCACAATCTGTCTTCCAATAACTCTTCTTACTTGGGTTCTCAAAGGCTATGCCAACAGAACATCCTGCCGAACTGAAAAGGTTTTAAACATAGGCCTAATGATATTACAGGAACAAATGAGAGTCTGGAGGCTTAATTCTAGCTAAGTTAGGGAAACTAGCCATCAGAAGGTTGATCATGAGGTGATAAATTTGGGGAGCCACAGCAATTGAAATGGTTTGTCTGCTAAGAAAGAGGGGCTTTCAATCTGTGTTAGCTCCAAAAGTTCCAGCACTCATGCCAGCAGGGATTCTTGAAGTATTAGTCTCCTAAAGTGCCTCAAAGTGCAATGGAAGCCCTAATTCACTGATAAATGGAAGGACCACCCAGCAAGGTGTTCTACAGGCTCAGTTTTTATTATGATTGTTTACTTTTCTTTTATTGGTTCAGGGTTAGGAATTCAAAGAAAAGGATGATGGCTGTAAAACTGTTAACTTCAGCACATGGGTGATTTTTCAGTGGTTCTTCCTTCTAAAGTGAATCAGGAATGCCTAGAAAAGAAAATCTCCTGTAAAGTTATGCTTTCTGAAGCTTTCTTTCTTCTTCTGAGTTTCTAAAAGGTGAGCTTATTTTGTGGGTGGCCCACTTAACAGCAGACACATAGATATTGGCGTTTTTTAAAGTGTTTGCTATCAAATAGACTAGCTTGTGCAAAAAAAAAAAAAAAACTTTTGCTACAAACAGAAGTAATGTTTATGATGGAAAGCTTTTGTGTGCAAACAATGACAAATGTCCCCAGATCCCTAAGACCTCTGCCCCAACCAATCTTTAGTCTTGCCTTTTCATTGTATTTTCCCATTAATTGTTCGTCCAGATTGTATTTGGATCCCTCTCAAAAGCAAAAGACTTATCTAACTTTGGTACTTTCGCCAGCTAGAAGGTAAAACTTATGCAAAAAATACTTAGAATAGCATTTTTTTTTTGTAGTAGCAAAACAAGAACAACTAGAAACAAGATGGGTTCCAAAAATTGGAAAACGGTTGAAAAATTTGTGGCATATATTATTTCGATGTAGAGAAACCATGAATGAGAATCATGCAGAGAAGGAATATATGTATTAGAGAATACATGTAAAGAATATATGTGTCATCCGACGCAGAACGAAATAAATAGAATCAAAAGGACAATTTATGTAGTGATAACAATAATGCAAAGAAAAACATTGAAAGGCACTAGAAATCAGATAAGTATAGTGAACAACTTTGATTTCAGAGACTTTCTGATATAGTGCCTTACCCTCCCCCCACCTTACAAAAAAAAATTGCCATATATATTTATGAAGATATATATTGTCTTCCCCACACTTGAGTACAGGGACTATTCCGTTCTTTTCATTTGCATACCCCAAAAAAGCATATAGTAAATGCTTAATAAATGTTTGCTGATTCATGGATTCAGAGGACTGACCATCAAATGTACTTCCCTTCCCTCAGCAGAATGGTGAACTACAAACAGAAAGAATCATACACTTTCTCTCCTGACTAAGGTTTTTTTTCTACTTAAGTTTACTTCTTTCTTGCAAAGGAGAGTGCTATTAGAATGGGAAGAAATAAATCAGTAAATATAAAGATAAAAAGGCAATAAAATATTTACTTAAAAATAAATGAAAAATATAAATTAAACCTATAAAAAGTTTAAATCTTGTTCCTCCCAGCAAAAATTAACTATGAAATAGAAACTCAAGAACAGAATTTTTTAAATTACATTGAAATATCAATTGGATAGATTAAAATGCACTGCTTGGAAGCTGAAGACATCAAGGATAAATTATCAAGAAAAAGAATTTAAAATACAATAAAGGAAAGGCATTTTTCTAAACTGAAGAAAACGACCCAGATTTTTCTTTTGTTGAGATAGCTATCAAATGCATTCCCTCGTTTCCCTCTCAGGATGCTGCCTGAAACTTCTCACTTTGCTGTTATAGCTTTGAGGGCCATTGGTATTTGGGAGGGTCAGGTTTCTATCACCAAGAATGACCTTGGAATTTCCATGAACCAGGAAAATGTCAAAGGATAATTCAGTGCAGTGGAATTCTCTCTACTCCCAAAGTAAAACCCTGCTCTTGTCTGAAACAGCTAAGTGGTTCAGTGAATAGATCACACAGCCTAAAGTCAGGAAAAATTTAGTTCAAATCCAGCTTCAGATACTTACTAGCTGTGTGACCTTGGACAAGTCAGTTAGACTCTGCCTGTCTTAGTTTTCTCATCTGTAAAATGGGGATAATAATAGCATCTACTTCCCAGTGCTGTTGTGAGGATAGAAGGAAATATTATTTGTAAAGCATTTGGCAAACCTGAAAGTGCAAAACAATGGTAGTTATTAAATAAGTAGAGGGGTATGATTTTTAAAAGTGGTTCCTAGTTAAGATGGATATGTGAAAGTTTCTTAAAAAGCTTGAATCCCATAACGGACACCTCAGCTAAATTTTAAAAGTCACCAATAATGTATGGTAAGACCAAAGCTACCTGCATCCTGTGCAGGGATATGCCAGAAAATGACCAAAGGCATGTAGCCACTCTGAGAAGAGACACATAAAGTTATATACTCACCAAAACAATTCAACTGAAAAAATAGGTCAAGAGATAATTTGTGTTAATAAGGTAATAAAAATCACCTAAAATCTGTTTATAGTGCTTCAAGAAATTACATATGGAAACTGTCCTGTTCTATTAGAACAAGAAAGCAAAATGAAAATGGAATCTACTAGATACCTCCTGGAGAAAAAAAAATTGAATATATGTAGGTATGTCATAGACGAATAATGAGGAGGAGGAGGAGGAAGATGAGGAGGAGGAGGAGGAAGATGAGGAGGAGGAGGAGGAAGATGAGGAGGAGGAGGAGGAGGAGGATAACAGTAACAATAACTTCCAGGGAAAACAAAGAAATGATCTTACAAGCAGTCAGAAATAAAAATTTCCATGCAAGAAACCACAATCAGGGTCATATAAGACTTACTACAACTACTATAAAGGAGAGGAAATATTGGAATACAATATTCCTTTTACATGTTTTTTTATTTCTTAAAAACAAGTCTTAGGCAATCAATGCCAGCTAAATCTTCAAATCAGTTTTTCTTCCTTATGATTTCTCTTCAAAAGGTAAATCCTAGGTAGATGGAACATGCTAGAAGTGGTGTGTAAAAAGTTCACAAGCTACCAGTTTCATAGTAGTCAGGCAGTCATTCAACATACATTTACTTAGACTTTACCATGCACCACTCATTGTACTAGGTATTGTAGAAAATAAGACAGTGAATGAGACACAAAGTTCCTGCTCATAGTATGTGGTGTATAGACCTTAATAAATTTTCATTCAACCACTCATTCACTCATGAAGCTTCTAGCCTCGAAAAGCAGAATATTCATTGAGAAATTCCCACAACTTATTTCTATGTGATTCAACAGTAATTCCAAAAGGCAAAAAAATGTAAAATATACAGTTATCCTAAAACAAAAATTGAATATAATTCTGCAGCAGAAAATGAACCTTTAATAGAACTGTGAACTTTTCATTAGGAATGCTTAGAAAAACAGAACTGGCAAGATTCTTTGAAAGTAAACACAAGCGACAAGAGAAACATAGAAAGGCAACTATATTTGAGAAATTTTAAGAGGCTAACTGACAATCAAGGGCTTACATTCAAATTGAGGAGAATACACAAGTATCCCTTCAGAACCCCATGGTCTTCAAGGTTCACAGAGGGAGTAAAGAAATACAAACATTAGTATCAGGTTTTTTTTTGTTAGCTTTAACAGAAAAGAGAAGAGGAAAAGAATATATTAGAATAAATATACAGGAGGATAATTTTGCAATTTCTTATAAACATTTTTTTTGAAGGACAATTGGGGTTAAGTGACTTACCCAACATCACACAGCTAGTATTTGTGTTAAGTGTCTGAGGTCGGATTTTAACTCAGGTCCTCCTGACTGCAGGGCTGGTACTCTATTCACTGTGCCACCTAGCCACCTTCTCATAAACATTTTAAACAAGATTAAATAAACATGAAGGAAGGGGTAGAGAGAATGGACATCATGTGATGTTCATTCATATATAAACCTGGAAAAGACTAGGTGAAGACATGTTACATATAGAATTTAGTGTAGAAAGTACATTATGTTGAACAGGGAAAAAACAGGGGACAAGGAGAGAGGAGGCTAAAAAAAGCACAAGCAAAAGAAATTTCAACTTTGCAGAGTAGATGGACAGTGTATTAGAAGGATCATAGATTAACTAGTGTTAATCCTATTCCTTTTCTTTCTCCAACTTTGTTTTCTTTGTAAAGAGAAAGGAGGAAAGCAAAGAGAAGAAAATTTATAAGAGGGCATGATGGAGGGAAAAGGCACAATCAACTGTAAATGTGAATGGGATAAATACATCAGTAAAAGAGAGGAGGGTCACAAAATGGATTAGAAAGCAGAGTTCAGGGGCAGCTAGGTGGCGCAGTGAATAGAGCACCAGCCCTGGAGTCAGGAGGACCTGAGTTCAAATCCAGCCTCAGACACTTAACACAAAACTGGCCATGTGACCTTGGGCAAGTCACTTAACCCCAATTGCCCTCCAAAAACCAGAGTTCAAAAATATGTGGTTTACAAGAAATACACTTTAATCATAAAGGGTTTAATGTGCAGAATAAAAATGATTGGAGGCAGAATTTATTATGCTTTATATAAATTTTTTTAAACTGGGCTAGAAATTATAATATCAGACAGGTTGATAGTGAAAGAAAGGGAGGAAAAAAGGAAGGAAAGAAGGAAGGAAGGAAGGAAGGAAGGAAGGAAGGAAGGAAGGAAGGAAGGAAGGAAGGAAGGAAGGAAGGAAGAAAAGAAAAGAAAATGGCTAAACGAAAAGGTAGGAAACTATGGGTTAGAGAAACCATAGATAATGAAATTGTATCACATATATGTATCTATGTATGTGTATGTGTATGCAGATATTCATACACGTACATACCTATATATGTTTGTGTATTATTATGTATATGTATATATATGTATATATATTCTAAATGGCATGCTATCTAAATAGTTTAAGAAAAAACTAATATCATTATAGGGAGAAACCAAAGTTTAATAATTGAGGACCTCAATGTATTTCTTTCAGACTTAGAAAAATTTAATAAGAAGATAAAGAATAAAATAAGAAAAAAATGGAATTTTAGAAAAGTTTGATGTAACAACTCTCTAGTTATTACTAAGAGGAATCAAAAGAAGCATACATATTTCTCAGCTTTTTTGTAACAACTTTACAAAAATTAACTATTTGCTAAATTATTTAAAAATCCATAAATAAAAAATGAAAAAAATATTAACACATCCTTCTCCTGATTACAACACATTAAAAATTTTAATCAATAAAAGACATTTGAAGAAAGGATTCAAATTTAAATGGAACCTAAACAATATAATCCTAAATAGCATAGTAAATGAACAAATTAAAGAAGTAACAGATACTTTCAAGCATATCGCTACGATCAAAGTAGTTATTAGGGGAAATTTTGTCTTTCTAAATCCTTTACCAACAGAAAATAAAGAACAGATCAATGAACAGAAATGCAATTTTAAAAAATAGTCAAAATTACCATATTCAAAACTGGGAGGGGGAAAGGTAATTCACAACAAAAGAGACATTTTCAGAAAAAATTTTTTCCCAAATCATGTGCCAATACATTGATAAATGAAATACATGAATATTTATAAAATCATGAATACCTATATTAACAGAGGGGTAATAGAGAATTTAAATAATTCAATTGCAAGGAAAAGAATTAATAAACTATAAATAAACAGTTGGGGGGGGGAACCAAGCCCAGATGGATCTTCACATGAATTGTATCAAACATTCAAAGAGTGATTATCTCCAAAATTACATAAACAGCTTGCAAGAAAAGAAAAAGAAATCTTTTTACCAGTGCTCTATGAGACAGACCTGAAAACTAAACCAGCTAGAAATAAAGTAGGAAAGGAAAACTCTCAGCCAATCTCTCTGATGATTATGGATACAAAAATATCGAAGAAAATAGCAAAAAGAAGATAAACTGTGAATGGTTAGATTTTTATAAGGAATCTATTATTAAAACTACTATTATAAAAACTATAAACGTGTTATTTGTCCTTCATTTCAAAGAGGACCAAGGACATCACAAAGTGACACCTTAACTCACCCTGGAATTGGCTTTAAGTGAGGCAGAGATGCACAAAGTCATCAGTCTCACTCTCTCTTCCTGAGCCAACAAAGTCCGGTGGCAGGACAAAAATCCAGAGGACTGGTGATGGCCCAGGACGCAGTAACTGACATTGGCATGTTTGGTGTCTGACCAAGCTCTAAGCACTCCACAATGCCTGCTTCATGGTCATTGAAATAAATTGTTCTCATCCATTTATTATTGCTTGAGGAATCCTTCACATACTTGGGTTAGATATCCCCTAACTCACTGACAGGTGTTACCCTTAACCTGGTTTAGTCCATCTGCCCAGATAGTTTTACCAGGGTGTGACTTCTGCCCATGTCATAGCTTCTTAGAGTCTTGAGCAAGCCCTCACACCAGAGATGCTGGTCATCACTGAACACCCCATACTCCTCAATGCTGTTGAGTTGTTTCGGTCATACCTGACTCTCTGTGACCCCATTTGGTATTTTCTTGGCAAAGATGCTGGTAGTTTGACATTTCCTTTCTCCAGCTCATCATTTTATAGATGAAGAAATTGAGGCAAGCAGAAGTAAGAGATTTGCCTAAAGTCACACAGCTAGCATATGTCTGAGACCAGATTTGAACTTATGCAGAAAGATGTCTTCCTGATTTCCAGTTCTGTGCTCTATCCACTGTGCATCTGAGGTACCAATTATAAACATAAGACTAAATTAATGACTAAAAAACAATTAAAATCATATGATATTTTAAATAGATGAAGAAAGGGATTTTGACAAAATATAATACCCATTTGTATTTGAAACATTAAAAGCATAGAATTGGACCTTTCCTTAATATGTTATATGGGATCTAATGAGCTATGATTTTAACACTTGTTCTCTACTTGTAGTTGGCTGAAATTCCCAAGAATCACACCGTGAAGTCTGGCATCTTAGAGATCACCTAGTCCAAATCCAGTTTCAAAGAGAAAGAAGCAAAAGGTCAAAATTTCTTCACCTATAGTGTGAGCAAATTAGACGAAATCATCTGCAAGTTTCCTTTCATTTTAAAATTCTGTCCTACATGTTCTAAGATACTTTCATGTTCTAAGGCCCCTTCTAGATCTTAGTCTGTGTTCCATGGTGCCTTCTAGTTAAGGCGCCCAGCCCAGCAATGTACAATCTGTGACTGACACAAAGAATGCACCCTTGACCTTGTACCCAGATCTTTATTAACATTGCCCTCCTGTCAACCAAGTCAAATGTATCCTTTCCCCACCCCCAACCCCTACCAAATCTCCAGTTCACTGTGATTATGTTTCCCTTGAGATTATAACCACAATTTCTCCATTCCTGTTCCCCTGTTCTGACCCTTTGTATGAGAGGTCAGTCAACTTCTCTCAGGGTGTTGATTACATCCTGGGATTGCAATCTATATTTTCCAGGTTCCCTTCAGACTATTAAGAGCCCTGTGAAGAAGGGTGGACCACAGAGAGGCAGCCAGGTGGTTTACAATAATACTACTTCCTGAAGCAGTTTATATGCTACCAATGAGTTATTTGAGTACCAGGAGACATTAAGTGTATTAAGGGAAGTTTGTTTTATTTCTTTACAAATACCCAGGCTATTTTCAAAGATGACAACTGGAAATTTTACTCTATCAGAAAGAGGCAAACTTCACCTAGACACAAAGATAAGGGCTCCAACTGATAAGGGGTTGACAAAGCAAGTGCAGTATATGGGGTCTCCCTTCCCTGCCCATGCACGTTGGGAAGTTTTAGGGAATGAATGAACTGGTCCTTTGCAGAACTTTTAAAGCATTAGATAATCTGACCCGTGTATGACCCGTGACTTGATAAAGTAACACATGAAGGTGTTGAAGGCTTGTTTAGACCTTATGAAGTTCACACATTCTCTGTTTGAGGTCGAGCCAGTGAAACAAAATACAGATTAGAAAGGCATGTTAAAGTTTGAGTTTCTGAGTGAACTTTGCCTCCTGCCTGTCTGAGGCACACGCACCCAGCCCAGCAACTGATAAGCTATGTGAATTAGCTTCCACAGAGCTGGAGAGGAGTAAAGCAGGGGAGTGGAGGGCAGGGAATTCTAGACATTCAAAGGGCATCGAGGAACCATGAGAACTTATCTCAGCTCCTCCCTGAAAAAAAAAATGCACATTGACCCCAGAGAAGGGCCAGGATTGAACTGTCTCCAAAGAGTCCCATATATATCAGTTTCAAATAAGACCATGTAGGGTTCTGAAACCTTTGATAACTCAAAGCATGTCTACGAGTTAATTCCTAATTATTCCTTATTAAGAAAGCACCTTGTTTTCATTTTGATAGAACAAAAAGGAATATTGGATTTGGAGTCAGGAGACCTGAATAACGTGATTCTCCTGGACCTCAACTTCATTATCTGAAAAATAAAATAGACCCGATGGATTCTGAGTTCTCTTTTTCTCTGGATCTAGTATCCCGTGATCTTGGTTCTGCTCTTTATTACTTGTGTGACCTTGAACAAGTACCTTCCCCTTTCTGGGTCACTGTTTCCTCATCTCCATTGTGATAATTGGACCAGAGTCACTCTTCAGTATCTTCCTGTTCTAAATCCTATGAACTCTGTAGGAGGAAAGTGAAAATTAACACTCTGGTCTTAATTCTATGTGACTCCAGGTTATCTTCTAGGAAAGTGGTCTCCAAACTTTGATTATGTACCTATGTATTTTTAATAAAATTTATATATTCAATATAACAATTTCTATATTTAACAAAATTATATTTTAAGAAAAAATTAGCCTGATCACAATACAATAATAAATAGATAACTTTTACATAGTGCCTACTATGTAACAGACATTGTGCTTTACAAATATTCCGTGATTTGTTCTTCACAACAACCCTAGGAGTTAGGTGCTGTTATTAGCCCCATTTTACAGATGAAGAAACTGAGGGAAACAGACATTATGACTTGCTCAGGATCATACAGCTAGTAAAGTTTGAGACCAAATTAGAATTCAACTCTTCCTAAGTCCAAACATGGCACTGTGCCACCTAGATGCCCCAATGTGTATATTTACCCAATCATATAGCCACACTATTATACTAATAATTATGTAGCTGATATGTTCTGTCCTCACTTTCCCAGAGCCAGGAATGCTGCATCTGTCTCTTAGGGTTCTAAGAGGTACCCTAATAGTTTTGGGAGTGTCTCTTCTCCAATTGGTTTGAGCCCCTAGTATGTTTCTCCCACTCTTTAGTGCAAGTGACTATCACTGCAGCTCCATTTAACCACTTCATGTTCATTAGCCTTTATGAAAGGGTATTTACCTAGAAGAAATGATAATAACAAAAACACACACACACAATTTCTCCGTATCTCAGAACACGTTTCCCTCTCTCATTTTGGTCTCTGGGGAGAGTAGATTCATTTTTAGTTCAGTTCATACATTACATTGGTCCCACCAAGTTCAAGTCCAAATGTAGCTTCTCAAGGTATCTCAGCTACCACTATGTGCTGAAAGTCACTCCTTGATCTTCTGAATACCAATGCTGAGCCAGCTGCAAAACCTAGGCACGGGGATGCCCAGATACTTGGTGTCCTGACCTTTCAAAATGTACAAGATCAGAGGTTCCGATCCTTTCACCTAGAATGTAAAAGAACAAATGCAGAGGCCAAACACCAAGCTTTAATTACCATGTCACATGGTTTCAGAGTGGAGAAGGCCCCAAGGCCTGTCTGCATAGGGCATTGCCTCTCATTGGACACTATCAGCGAGCAGGCAAACTAAGAGCAGGTTATGCAGAAACAAAATGCCCAAGATCCTTATTACTTGTCCCTTTTAAATTCTTCCCCCACACAAAAGGTTTCTAATTACATGATTGTTATTGTTGTTCATTCATTTCGTTTGTGTCCCATGCTTTGTGACCACATTTTGGGGTTTTCCTGGCAAAGATACTAGAGTAGTTTACCATTTCATTCTCCAGCTCACTTTACAGATGAGGAAACTGAAGCAAAGAGGGTTAAGTGACTTGCCCAGGGTCACACAGCTAGCGAATGTCAGAGGCTAGATTTTAACTCAGGTTTTCCTGACTCTAGGTCCAGAGCTCTATCTACTGTGCCACCTAGTTGCCCCAATTACACGAATAGCAGACCAAAAACAGTAGAAGAATGCCATACATGCTCCATTGTTTTCTCCAAAACCTTTTTATCATACATTTTCACAATTCTTCTGGCAGCAAGTATTCCAGCCTCTCCCATGTGGAGGAATCTACATCAGCTGGGCACCCTGTTGCATGCACCAGTACCCCATTACATGTGCTTTATAAAATGTGTACAAAAATAATAGGAATGAAACAGGCTGAATTAAAATTAAAGTAACATTTGATTCTTGTGTCATTAGGGAGTTTTTTAAGTAGGGGGATGACATGGTCAGACCTGTGTTTTGGGAAAATCAATTTGGCAGCTGTGTAGAAAATATATTGGAGCTCTTTCTAGCTACTCAATATGCTAGTTTCTTTTTGGTGTTTTTCCCAGAGGATAAAGATTCCAATTCACCCACAGCAAGTATTATGGTGAACTAAACAGGTGATGGGGGCAGGACTTTCTTCTCCCATTCTCTTTCTTTTACCTTAACTCAGAGGAATGGGCCTGGGGTGTTTGTTTCTGTTCTCTGTTGTCTTTCCTTCTCAGTTTCAAGGTGTCACCATGGGTGTTTGAGCCATGAAAACTCTGGAGTCAGGGCTGCAGGAGGGATGGTGCAGGCATCCACCTCAGCATCTGAAGCTCTAGGAAGAGAGGGTGCCTAGGCCTCCAGAACGAGGGGGATTTGTGCTCTATAGAAACTGTACTAAACTGTGAACTTAATACCCTTCCCCTCCCCAGAGTGAAGTGGTGTAAGAGGGGGAAGGATTATGCCTCCCACATTTATATTTGTGATTATATATTGGAGTAAATATTTTCTTATGAAAGCAAAAAAATTGTAAAAGAGGTTGGAGGGTGAGTGAGACGTGAAATTAGGGGGCCAAAGTAGAAAGCTTTGGAATAGCCCAGGTGATAGGTGATACAGTCCTGAATTAGGGTGTGACATGTGAGCCAGAAAGAAGGAGATTCATTTGAAGGATAATAAAAGTAGAAATGACAGGATTTGACTGCTGATTGGATTTGTGGGGTGACAGTGAAGAGTCAAAAACACCATTAGGGTTGTGAACCTGAGTCACTAGAAGATGATGGTAACTGGTCAGAAACAGGGAAGTTTAAAAGAGTACCTTTGGGGAGAAAAGAAAGTGACAAGATCTAGGATGCAGACTCCAACCCGTCTATGCCTGCTCCTCCTGTGAAGTACACTCTGGCCCACCCAAAACATAAAAGGCAAGGGAGGGGAATCTCTTCTTCATTCATCACTCCCAGAAGTGCAGCATCCTACCAGCTGCAGCCACAAAGTGATCTGGAGGACAGGAAGCGTGTATGCTGGAAGGAAGGTGGGATTTTCCTAACAATATCTGCACAGCTGCTTCTGTGGGTGCCCAGGTAGCAGTCAGGTTAAAACTGCTTGGAGGGATTGATGTCAGGATCAGAAGGGGGTAGTATGAGAGTATGCACAGCAGAGAAAAGAGGAAGAAGGAGTGGAAGATTATTGAGGGAATAAGAGTTAGTTGTGTTGCGTTGGAGAGAAGCTCCACAACTGGCTATTGAGAGGAGTGTAAGATGTGACCTGCCTTCCCACTCTCCCAGACAAGTCACTTAACCTTGTTTGCCTCAGCTTCCTCATCTGTAAAATGAGCTGGAGAAGGAAATTGGCAAACCACCCCAGTATCTTTGCCAAAAAAAAAAACCCAAATGGGGTCATGGAGAGTTGAACATGACAGAAATGCCTGAACAAAAAACAACCTCATGGACCCCAGGGATCCCCAGTCCTCACTTAAGAGACCATTGTGGTAACATAGAGGACTACATTCCCTGAATTAAGGGAAAAGGTATGACTATTATCAATTAAATAAACAGAACATCTATTCAGCGCTTACTATCTGCCAGCCACTATGCTAAGTGCTAGGGATACAGATACAAGTGAGCAAGACAGTCCCTAGTTTAAAAGAGTTTACCTTCTGATAAAGGAAGACATTGCATAAAAGGGGAACTAGAAAGACTGCAGGAAGGCAGGGTATTCACATTGTGACACAGCATAGAAATGTCACAGAAGGATTCTTGAGGCCAGGTTCTGGGCAAGATAAGTCAGGAGTTCACCTATCAGAGCCTAGGCTGGTTCCAAGGGTGGATATGCAAAGATGGCTCAGAAATAAGTTTGGTTAGAGGTTTTTGACTAGGTACAGAGGTGGGAAACCTGTGGCCTCCAAGCCACATGTGGCCCTCTAGGTCCTTCAGTGTAGCCCTTTGACTGAGTCCAAATTTTACAGAACAAATCCTTTAATTAAGGGGATTAGTTTTGTAAAGTTTGGATTCAGTTAAAGGGCCATATGGATCTTTGACCCTACTCCTGACACTTGGAAAATCATCCTAATAACTCTTCTCTGGAAAGTAACTCTAGAGTCTTCAGTGAGAATCAGAATTCCTTTTGCACATAGGAATAGTTATTGTCAATATTGACTAGGCAGTTAGATTCATCTTCATTTAGATATTTACAGGAATCTCTTCACATTCTATACTTAATGGTTCAGAATGCAGCTCCTCTATACCCTTTCATCTTGTGCTATTCTTCCCAAAAAATTCCATAAATCTTCCAAAAAATTCTTTGTAGAAGAGATGTTCCATATTCCAGAAACCTTCTCTCTTTTTTTGTATCTCAGAGGTACTTGTGTAATAATAACTAATATTTGTATATGTTCTAAGATTTATTAAGTGCATATATTATTTTATTTAATAATCACAATATCCCTTTGAGGTAGGTAATGTCATCCTCAGAAAAATAAGACCAAGAGAAACTAGTAAATATCAGAAGCAAAACTGAAACTGATGTCATCTAGACTACAAGTTCAATTTCTGAAACAATGACTTTGATTGATTCAACAAGGTGTACAGGCCCTGTTTACTCTGTTCTGATTGTTTGATTCAATCAAAAAGTGTTCTGCCTAATAAAGACATCAGAGTCAAATGGGTGTGGTTTCAGCCCTACCCTTGGACTGTCATTTTCACTACATCAATCAACAAGGATTTATTAAATGTTTATTATTTACCAGGAGCCATGCTAATTGCTGGGAATACAAAGGAAAGGCAAGGACTGTAATTGCTATCAAGGAGCCTATCTTTTAAATATTTTATTTTTCCCTAATTGAATATTATAACAATTTCTTAACATTTGGTGGTTTTTTAAGTTTTGGATTACAAATTCTATCCCTTTTTCTCTCCCTCTCTTCTTCCCTCCTTCAGATGGTAAGCAATCCTGAAATAGGTTACATATGTGTAATCATGTAAAACATTAAGGATCCTATGTTCTAATGGGAGAATGTTGTAATGGGCTAGTGCCCAAAGTCTTTTCCATATGTTTTATGGAACCATTGTTGGTATAGACAACCAGCTTAAGTTCTCCGTAGTCTATAATGTCACTTTATAATTTAGCTTCATATTCATGAAGAAGTCTCTTCAAGGATAATGAACAAATTAAGTATTAAAAATGCTTTACTGTATTTTTCCATTATCTTCCAAGTCAAATGCTATATTTGTTGTATGTCATTTTCCTTATTTGTACTTACTTTAAGACTTCAGGAAACTTTGATTTCATCGGTATAGCTATTCCCTCCACCAGTCCAAATCACAACACCTTTATAACTTAGTAAATGAATAAAATAAAGGAATTTATTAAGTGCCTTATGACTTGTTATAACCAAAAGAATTCAAGGGCTGGTGGCCAACATTCTGATAATGAGTATCTGTGAATCAGCTAGGCTGGTCTTCAGATAACAAATGCACAATCTGTTGCCAGCCCTATATTCAAATCCTTTCCAGCTTGGCAGACCTGCCAAAGCATGCATTCTCCTGGCACAAACTTTGAAAACTCAGGGTTACTTCCACTTCACAATTATCGAAGTCTTGCAACCTTTGGCACAGGCTTGCTTGAGAAAATAGGTAAGGGCTTGAATACTGTGGTCAAAGATTAATAGCGCAATTCATAATGTAATGGAAGTCTGGCACATGTGCAGATGGCACATCAGTTTGCTCAGCTGATGCAACTTCTTTGCATTGAGGTGGATCAGAGTAGTGAATGCCACAGGACAAGCAGACATGGATGGGCTGTGCTCTGCATCTCAGATATTATTATTTTCTTTTCCCCCTAAACCTACCATGGTTTTCTAGTTCTATCCAGAGTTACCACACCCTTAATTTAGCCATTTAAATTCACAACCTTGCAGTCATTTTGACTCTTCACTCTCACTTAACCTACATATCTAACTGGCAGACAAATGTAGTGTTTCTACCTCCAAGAAAATTGTGAGGACCCATTGTAATAATGAATGTATTTTTTTTATTTTAAAGCAATATGTGTGTGTGAGTTATCACAATCATCACCCTTCTTCTTTGTTGTTGTTATCTTTACCACCTCTTAACAGGAAGTCTTGGGAGTACCTATTTTTATCAACATTTTTCCTTCCACTGCCTTAGCCCAGACTCCTCTCTAGTAAGTTTGCTGTGTCTAGGCATGTTGAGTACAGATGTTGTCTTGCTCCAAGGTATATTTCCTCCACACATAAATGACCCTATTCATTAACATTGCTCTTAAGTTTTCTTTCAGCACAAGGAATTTAATGAACACTGTTCTGAGATATTTAGACCATGACACAATTCAGGCTAAAATTCTTGCTCCGCCAACCTTAACATTCTTCTCCAGCTCCATCTCATATCTCCAGAGTACAGACAGGTACTCTCTATTCAAGATCGATTCAACACGAGTTAAACCTTTTTATCCTCGTCATATAACTAGAACATAAAGAGAATTTTAAAATTAGATCTTTGTCAATCAGTGTTTTGTGTGTGTTTTGAATTTCTAAAACACCAGTAGATCACAAATTATTTTTAAAATGCAAATGTGTCATTTCTTAAACCTTACTCCTGGCCACATACTCTTGATTAAGTGACAATGGCTATGCTGTTCTTAAACATGACACTTCATCTCTTGGCTCAGGGAATTTTCTTGAGCTGCCCCCATGCCTGGAATATCCTCCATCCTCATCTCTGACTACTGGTTTCCCTGTTTTCTCTCAAGTCTCACCTAAAATCCCACCTTCTTCAGGAAATCTTTCCCAATCTATCTTCATTCTTAATTATTTCCATCTTCCTCATGTACAGTTTGGTTGTACATAGTTGTTTGCTATGTTATGAGCTCCACAGTTGCTTGCTTAACCGTTAGGTTATGAGGTCCAAAGGGAAAGGATTGACTTTTGCCTCTTTTTGTATCCCCAGCACTAAGCACAATTCCTGGAACACAATAGGCACTTAATAAATGTTTATGGACACCCTCCCCCCATACTTGGAATTTACTACTTCTTTACTTCCACTTTTAAAAGGCTTCCCTTTCTTTTAAGATACAGTTCAAATATAATTCCCACTGCTAGTGCCCTCCCTCCCAAACCATGTTATACTTAGCTACTGTGTGTATATGTATATGTTAGATATTTATTAACTTTCAATTATATGTATTTATCATATGATTATATTTTATTATGTATTATGTTTGTTATTTAATATGTTGTATAAATACATTATGTTATATTCACTCCTCCATTGTTCATTGTAAGTGACAATTCTTTAATACTCTGTACTGGTATCCCAAATGCCTAATACAATGCCTAATATAATACTTGATAAATACTTTTTTAATCAATTGCTATTCAAAAACAGCTATCCTATCCCCTCAATTAAGTTTAACTAACTAGAAGGAAAGCAACTCTAATAAGTAAATAGACTAAGAGAATTTCATTTATTAATTTAATTTACCTATTTCAAATATATTGTTAACTGGCAGTATTTCCAACTGAGGGGGTTGCTTTGATAAATATGTGAGAATCATCTATACCTAGAATATTTGCTTATTTGATTATGCTAATAGCTACTGTTAACTTGTTTTCAAAGTGTTGTTCGGCTATATAAGTTAAGCATCCTCCATTAAGTCTATTTGCATTATTCATATGCTTTTGCACAGACCAAAGATAAAATATAGACCAGCCTCTAGCACAAATTCTGATTAGTCAAGCCCCTTTAAAGTGTTCTGAGTTGGGAATACATAAAATATGTCCTTAAGGGGTAGTTTGACTTGGGAATGTGGACTTCACTATCACTAAGAATCTATTTGGTGATTAGCCTTGAGACTCTAAGAGAAAGTTTAGAACCTATTAGACTCATGCTGACAAAATTCTTTTAACAAATATGCCCCAATAATTCTTTCTCCACTTTACCTATAGCACCTTAGAAAGTGAATTAACTAGCCTTGAAACAAAGTAAGAAATTGGTGAATGGAACAGGTGGGAACATCTGTGATTGATTCTGCTGCCAATCCTACAGCTGTTTCTCAGCTGCAGAGACCCAAACTCACACTTTTCAGAAATTTTCCCACCATCTGGACTTGAGTACCACTGCCTAGAAGTTTCCTTATGAGCAAAAACTTTCCATTTCTAATGTAACAAATGGAATTAATTTTAAAGTGCCTCATTTCCCAAGACCTTGTAGTCTACTCCATCTCATCAACTCTTAAGTCCTATCCATCACCTGATGCTGAACTGACCTAAGAAGAGAGAGGACACCAGGTAAGACTTTGCCCATGGCAATGCAGTCTGAAAAGAGCTTAGGCTCACTCGTCATATTCAGAAATACTGGCTGTCATCACAGATTTCTCATTTATAGAGGAAAATGAAGCACATCATAATTCTCCATAGAAAGTCTTCTCTACATGTACACAGTTTTTCCTAAGGTCCTTAGCTCATTTTTAGCTACATAACAACTCTACCATCATAGTACATGAGTGAGGGGAGCAAAAGGAAATGTTATACCCTCAAAAGTAGATCACAAGAGTCTGGTCAAATTTTCCTTCCCTTGTCACCTCTCAAAAATTTAATTACACTTGGTTTCCATAAAAGTTGTGAGAATTTACCTGCAAAATCGACAACATCTGAACAGATCAAGTTAACTGGAGGTGGGACATCTTTAATTGTATGCCCATTTAGTTTGCTAATTCATATCAAATTGACAACTTTTCAGTCACTTCTAAATGAAGTTAACACTCATAACTTACAAAGTGGATGTGATGCCCATTCTCTTACATTCAAATTAGAGAGAAAACACTAATACCTCAAAACTCTAGGGAAAGAGATGTAGCAAAGTATTCAGCAATAGTTACCTGCTACCTATGATTTCAATGTAGGGGAAATTCCCTCCGTCGATGTTCAAATTACAAGCAGGCTTTATATTACTCATAGTATTAATTAATTATGGCTCATTCCTTTCCACCCTGAACTCTGTACTTCCCTACTATTTATGTATACCCCCAAACTTCTTGACTTTGAAGCTCACTATGGCCCTGGAATTCATACATTGGAAATATCCCCTCATCCCTGCAATTTCTCCCTCTGGTTTGATGGCTCCTTCCAGATTCTCTTAAGGAGGGCATCCAGATCAACTATTTCTTCTTTCTTTTCCAGGCTATGACTCCTGAATTTCACTACTAAGCTTCTCTGCACAGGCCACCTTCATTCCTCTCCTCATTCTTTCATCTTCCTTTTTGTATTGTGTTCCCCCACTAGAATATAAGCCCCTTGAGGACAGGTACTGTTTTTCTTTAGGTTCATATTTGCATTCTCATTGTTGAGCACAGTGCCTGGCACTTAAGTAAGTGCTTAATAAATGCATATTGGCTATTAGAAGATTGCCCCTGGTTCAAAGGTTAAGTGACCTCTTCATGGTCATTTGGTTAAAGGTGGTTCCATCTCCAGCAGTTGCACTACACCATGAAGTGTCTTAGAGTTATGGGCAATATGTGGTTTAATATGGTCAATTTTATACTCAACTTATTATTAAAATATTAACCTTAGGTAGCAAATGGATTTCATGCAGAGGCAATGAAGCAAGCAATTTGACTTTATTGAGTAATAATGATGATAATGACAACATTAATAAAATAGGGTACATTTACATAAGATTTGCTTGACCCAGGATGGCAAATAATAAGGCTGAGAGAAATTATTAGGTGGTAAACCTCCCAATGCTGGAGGACAGGTAAGACCCAGACAGGCTGTACATTTCCCTCAGTGGATAGACTAATAGAATGAAGATTTGGAATGGATTCAAGCTTGGAAAATCAGGAACAGCTATGAAAGAGATGGTACTTGGACTGAACTTTCAAGTGAGGTAGGGGTTCCCTTCTTTCTAGAGTCAAAAATGAGGAGAGAGCACATTCTGGGCAAAGGAGTCATCTTATGCAGAGGCATGAAAGTGAGAGATCAGATGCCATGTACAAAGTGTTGGTAGAGTTAAAACATTAGCACATCTTCCCAAGCTGGAAATGTTTTAGTTCAGGACTGGTGATAGATGGTAACTATTATTTGAAGACCACCTTAGCTAAGTTCAGGGAGGGTCATCACCAGAATGTTGGCCAAGTGATGAATGTTGTGGCTATAGCAACTCATTAAGACTATGTACTAACATGCAATGGGGTTATGATAAGTGGAGAGAGTACCCACATTAATAAAATCAGAGAGGTATTAAAATATTTAGCATAAATTATATCCCTAATTAGATAATAAACTCCACAGAAGACAGGGAATTTTTCTAATACTTCTTCCTATATCCTTCTTAAAAACAAATTTTTCTAATACTTCATAAAACCTCTTTAGGTTAAACACTAGGTTTGACATATGCTAGCTAATTGTCAAAAAAATTACAAAGCTTTCATCAAAAAGCTTGCTTAATATCATCCTTCTCTAGATTCATAGTTTATAAAATAACCTTTTAGATAGAATTATTTGCCCTTTCCCCTAAATTCTGTGACTAATTGGAAAAATTCTAGGGAGCCCTGAAGTCTCAAAAATATTTATTTCAAGTAACACTTTGGATTAATATATATACATATACAGATATGCATTATGTTTACTTATCTATGTACATTTCATATCCTACCCCTCCCTACATCCCCACAGAATATAAGCTCTGAAAGGGTATAATACAGAGTCAAGCACATGGTTGTGGGTGATGTTCAAGTCTATCAGTAGCATCTGACTCTTCATGACCCCCATGGACCATAGTGTTTGTGGGGTTTTCTTGGCAAAGATACTGAAGCAGCTTGCCATCTCCTTCTCCACTCCAGTACATGGTAGGTACTTAATAAATGCCTGTTAAATTGAAACTTCAATAGGAATCAATAGTGTCATAAATTGGAGTGTTATGAATTCTGTATTGAATTTTTTTGGTATATATGTGGAAGCCTCTGCCTTTAAAGGCTTGCCTAAGGAATATAGCTGTTGTTGTTTATCTTCAATATAAGGAATATCCTCATTTGCTTAAAACTCCAATTATTTTAATTCTACATATGTTTTGCCTTGAAACATTATGTAATTATTAATTATTATTGTTGTTCCTGTGGCTCTCTTTTCCCATTACCTAAGCTTTCCTCAGGGCCTCCAATTTGAAGAGCCCAGCCAAGCCATCCTTCATTCTTTAGACTTTGCTACCATGTTCCTGTACAGGTACCTTCTCTCACCAACCTTGCCCCCTTTATCCCTCATTTATCTATTGTCTTCCTCTATTACAATGTAAGTTCCTTGAGGGCCATGACTGTGTTTTTGTTTATATTTGCCTCCTCAGTGCTTAGCACCGTGCCTGGTACATGGTAACATGCTTTTAAAACATGTTTATTAATTTGACTTGTCTGTTTTAATTCTTCTATATTCTTACAAAATTTCTTGATTGTATCTGACTCCAATGCCCAGGCACAGAAGGTGATAATTGTCCTTCTCCTTTGATCCCTCCTAGCTTTTACTGAAATGAAGTCCTCTAGAACACTGTGGCAAGAATAGAACACAGAAGAGGCTTTGCACCCAAACGTTTATTTGTTTATCTCCTCCATTTTTAATTTCACATTCACAGTTCCTGGGCTTTGAGCTCTTTTTTTAAATTTGGATATTTAATAATGTCTAAAAGAGCTAAGTCACAATTGTGCTTTTCTGTACTGTGTCATCATTTAACATAGGAATTGGTTCAATCTGAACATTCACAAAATCAGAGATTAAGATCTGAAAGGAACCTTAGCAGTTTTCTAGTCAAACAGTCTCATCCTTCCCAATAAGCAGTGTTCAAGGAGGTTAGTAGCAGAGCTAAGATTCAAATCCAGATCCCCTCAATCAAAAGCCAACTTTCCATCTGTTACATAATCCAACCTCCCTTAAAGCTTTTAAAATACGGTTCATATTGGGTGATTTTGATCCACCAGCCTCTGGATTATGGGCCTTACATGTTCTTATTGGATTATTCTTTTTTTTTCCTTTTTGGAGGGAGGAAGGTAGGGCAACTGGGGTTAAGTGACTTGCTCAAGGTCACACAGCTAGTAAGTGTTAAGTATCTGAGGCTGGATTTGTACTCAGATCCTCCTGACTCCAGGGCCAGTGCTCTATTCACTGCTCCACCTAGCCACCCCAAAAAGCTGTATTCTTTTCTTTTTTTTCTTTTTTGCTTTATTGGACTATTCTTACTAGATTCCCAAAATTCAAGCCTTTAGGCTTGAAAATATAAGATGAATCAGTACCCTGATTTATCAATTTTGCAAATTTTTTATTAGAATAAGGGACACTTTTTTATTTTCTTAGATAATAATCAAACCACCTTAGAATGTTAGATTTTCATTTCCTCATCTGATGACTTGGTTCTCTACTTGGCATAAAAAAGTTGGAGGGAAGGACATTAAAGAAACTAAATTTGTTTCTGATACACATAGATGCCTTACACACAGTCAGAGAATGGTAGAGCTGAAATGAACCTTGGAACATTGAACACCAGAGCTGGAAAAACCTTTAAAACATAGACTGTCATTAGATACATAGAATGGCAAAGTCAGGAAGGAACTTAGAACATACAATGTTGGAGATAGACAGTACCTTTAAGGTCACATAGTACCTCCTCTCAATTTCACAGAAAACGGAAACTCAAAAAAGTTGGCGACTTGTCTAAGGTCACACAGCAAGCAACTGGTTTTGAAGAAATAGAAACACTATAATTGATGGGAAAGAAAAATAGCACCTAAAGTTTATTAATTCTAGACAACTATGATAGAAGTCTACACTCCCATTTGAAAATGTAGCAGTAAAGGGAGAATATCAATGTAATTAATATGTTAAATGGAGAAGGAGAACTCATTCAAAAAGTAAAGTTATCCCCCCCACATTGCAACTTTCCCCATTGCCATTTTGATACATTGCAAGTTGATATAGCTTTGTGGAAGCCACAGATGATGTGTGAAGGTCAGCAGGTGACACAGAGCTTATGACTAAATACTTAACTCAAATTTTCCAATAAGGTAATGTAAATACCCCATAAAAAGGAAAAAATTCAGACTTCTTCCCTGGTATGAAGGGAGGGCCAAAAAATTTCATGTGAATTTTCTAGATCATGGTGGTACTGTGCTCCTAACCCTTGAGATGTAGAAGGAATAACTATACAGTTAAGTATTAAAGAAGTTAAAAGAAGCTGCACCCCCTGATATGGTTCTTAAGGCATACTATGAGACTGGACATGATCTGTATGGCCTCTTTTAGCTATAAATCCTATGGTCTATTTGACTATGATTCTAGAGAAAAATGTGTTGCCTGGTTGTGAAGAATGCTATACAATATCACAAGGAAGAGGTACCCCCTGCAGAATCCCTTCTCAAATTTAACTCACGAATGTCTTAGCTTTTTTAACCCCTTTCCTCTGATGGTCACAACCCCTGGCTTCTTCTCCACTATCCAAACAATTCCTCATCTTGGTTTGCAATTGGGTCTTGATCTGAAATGTTGCTTTGCTACTTCTTCTCTGGAGTAAAATATATGAAATATATGAATATTAACATATTAACTTACAATAATCAAAATAGCAGGACAATGTTTGGAGAGTTTATTGTGCATTTGACTATTCCCATGTTCTGAGTATTGATAGCATTAAGGATTTGTTCCAAAGACAGCATATAGCCAAATGGCACATATGCATTTTTAAAAAAATAATTTGTGATCTACTGGGGCTTTTTTTTATTCAAAACACACTTTTTAAAAATATATATATACAGTGACTTTACTTTTTAAAAAATCCACCAAAAGAAATAGTTGCAGTAAATAGTTTATACAATAAATAATCTGCTTTTCTAAAATGTACAAAATCTGCTATGAAATCAGAAACTTACCATTTACTTGTGATAAAGATATTTACTTTTACAACTACAATAACTTACATAATATTCATATAGAATATAACATTTTAGCCAAGACCTACCCTCCTTTGCTCAGTACATTAACTGTCTCCACTGTAGCCACTTCGACACCAACTCCAAAGTCAGTACTGTGTAGTAGGGGTTCAATATCCTCCACCAAACATCTTATAGAGCAAAAGTTCCATTTTAAAATGCTTGTAGAGAAAGAAGCTTACAGTAAGGTCCAGAGGGAACAGAATAGACAAAGCCACAAGTTACAATTCCAAGTTGCTGTTTTTTTCAATTATATAGTTAAATATGAATTTACATAATTTACAAAGAAGGGGTAGAGTAGGGAGAGGAAGTTTATTTTGAAGTAATCCCCAGAAGATCCTTTTAAAAAAATATTGAATTTGAACATGGTGGTCCCCCCTTCATAGTCAGTTTTCTAAGAGTGCTCATGCTGGGAATTTAAATTATCCTCCAATGGACCACCTTTGTATTGGGAAAGATGAAAATGGAAAAGCCAGTCGAATATGAATGAGCTACATGTGGAGCTTAGCATAGTTGAAAGATTGTATTGTTAATTTGCTTGTCTTAATGTCCCCAAAATGCAATTTTACCAGTGAGATACATTCTTTTGATGAGTAATACTGCTCCCAGATTTCTTTACATTAAGTACTATGAGCTTCAGAATCATAACCACCAGGGTAGATCTGATTTGTGTCTAATGTGGATAACTTACTAAATGATTAATTTCTTAGAATGCTAGCCTGCTATATTTTCAGATACAAGTTATCAGCTGTGATTTTTCTGCATAGATATTTGGCATTTATGATAGTAAGGGCATTTGTTTACATTTGTAAATAGTTTGCTATCTACTTGTTTAGGATGTGAGTCTGTTGTATAGTTGCAAGTGAGCGTCTTTCTAACTTGCTATATTTCTCCAAATGCAACTTCCTCCCTGAAACCAGAGTTGTTGGATGCCATGACCTCCAGAGCACATCTGGGAGTATTTTATCCATTAGAGAAACTTGTCTAGTTTTATTTTGCTACTCTTTGGATTAGGACATGTCATTTTGATGAAGAAACTAGTTTTCTGAGTGAAACTCATTCCTTTGGCTGAGAAGAATGGAATTTTGAATCCGTGTGTCCCAGTCATCAGAGCAGTGAGAGAACAAGGTGTCACAGAATGGGAAATTCTTCAGCAGCTTTCACTTCTTTTTGGAATGGCACGAAAGCAGGGACACCCCACGGTGAAGTCTGGTGGCTGCCTGAAGCATTCATTTGTTTCTCTTATTGCAGATACAGTCTTCTCGTTTATTTTTTTCCCCTTACCTTCAACTAATCTTGGAAACATAAGAAAAAAAGAGCATTATTTTAAAATATATATTGAATGATTCAATTTAACAAACAATTCTTTAATATATGTAATGAACAAGTTTTGTTATAGGAAACCTTTCCTGATCACTATTAACAACTCTGCCTTCCCTCTTCTAATTATTTCCTATTTATCCTATATATATCTTATTTGGACATAGTTATTTGCAGGTTGTCTCCCTCATTAGACTGTGAGCTCTTTGAGAACAAGACTATATTTTACCTTCCTTCATATTCTCAATGCTTGGCACAGTGCCTGGCCTATTATAGATACTTAATAAATGTTTATTGACTGAGTGACTGACCATATGTGTATGTGTTTGATCTTCCCCCTTTTCTAATCCAGTCCCAACTTATGCATAGTGCCTTCTCGATGAGATTCACACTCACTCTAAAGGTCAATCTACTCACTCAAAAGGGGTTCGCCTAAGCAAAATCAACTGTATAAAGAACGCATATTTTCCAGATGATTAAATGCAGCTAGATGGACAGACTACTGAGTGAGTCAACTAGGATAAATGTCTTGGACAGGCATCTTCTGATGGATGACAAGCTGGGCCCAAAATCGTTATAGGAAAATGAGAATGGACTGGATTGTTCTTCAGAAATGTCATAGTGCTTTCAATTACCCTAAGTTACTTCTTGATTTAAAAAACAGCCTATCTTTTACACCAAAATTCTCCTGACAATACTATTACACATGATGGATCCTAATGATCACAGAGATGTCAAAATTGCAAAAGACACAAAGGTCAATAGAAAGATAGGCTGAGTATAAATAGTCTATAGCTTATCACAAAGAGGACTTACATAAAAGAAGTGTCCAAAAAAGAACAATTGAGGTCATATATGGTTAATTACATGGTAAGAGTAAGAGATAATGATAAAAGATCTTGAAGACTACACTGGTGTCCATGCCCTATTCAGAGATAATAAGTCAGATAGACCCTCTAAGGAGAATTTATGTGAATACATGAATTCAGTTAGTCAATAAGCATTTGCTAAGTGCTTATCATGTGCCAGGACTGCAAAGGGCTGAATATACGAGAGAAAAGGTTTTTTTAGGTAAAGAAAAGGCTCTGCTTCAAGTCTCTCCTCATTCCAATTCATCTTCCACTTAGCTGCCAAAGTGATTTGCCTAAAGCCTAGGTCTGCCCATGTCGCTCCCCTACTCAATAAATTTCCATGGCTCCCTATTACTTTCAGAATCAAATATAAAATCCTTTCTTTGGGATTTAAAGCTCTTCACAACCTTGGTCCTTCTTACATCCTACACACACACACACACACACACACACACACACACACACGCACACGCACGCACGCACGCACGCATGCATACACGCACATTCTGTGATCCTGCTACAGCTACATTCTAATTGGAGAGAAAACATGTGAATAACTAGTATTCATAAGTTATATAAAAGTAGAAAGTAATCTCAAGGGAAAAGGTAGCTGAGAAGACCAGAACAAGGTCGGATTTGAACTAAGTATTGAAATGCGCCAGGGAAGCTAAGAGGCAGAGAAAACATTCCAGGCATGGGGGATAGCCAATGCAAAGGCAGAGAGATGGAGATGGAGTATCAGGTATGAAGAATGGGCCACTGTAGAAGAATCACAGAATGTAGGGGGGAGGATGTAAGAAGGACCAAGGTTGCGATGAACTTTAAATCCCAAAGAAAGGATTTTATATTTGATCCTGGAAGTAATAGGGAGCCATGGAAATTTATTGAGTAGGGGAGTGACATGGGCAGACCTAGGCTTTAGGCAAATCACTTTGGCAGCTAAGTGGAAGATGAATTGGAATGAGGAGAGACTTGAAGCAGGAACACCAATTAAAGACTATTGCAGTAATCCATGTGGGAAGTCAGATGAATGTTCAAAGTAGAGTGGTCATTGTATGAACCATAATATCATAGAATGTGAAGGTGTAGGTGGATTGCAATTTTTTCTATAGTAACCACAGAGATGAAATCACAGATCCTCTGGAATACAGAAATTCTATAGACACACACTCACATACACACACGTACACATACGCATATCCACAGAAACAGTTAACTCAGTTTTAGTCAATTCAACAAAGATTTAGGTACCAGCAGAGGGGCAGCTAAGTGGTAGAGTGGATAGAGTGTCAGACCCAGAGTCAGGAAGATTCATATTCCCAAGTCCAAATCTGACCTCAGAGACTCAGATACTTACTAGTCATGCCACTGGGCTAGTCACTTAACCCTGTTTGCCCCAGTTTCCTCAGCTGTAAAATGAACTAGAGAAGGAAATGGTGAACCACTCCAATATCTTTGCCAAGAAAACCCCAAATGGGGTCGCAGAGTAGCCCGTGACTGAAATGATTGAACAATAACAATGTTCAAAGCATTGTTCTTTGTGCATTGAATATATAGATTGAACAGAATACAGCACCTCCCCTCAGGGAGCTTACAGTCAAATCAGGGAGTTAAGAACAAATATTAGAATACAAATTATAAAATTATTCATACGTAAGAGAGATCCAGAGTGGCTTGAAAAATTCAAGAAGGTGGGGATCATGTAGCCAAGAGGACCAATGAAGGTTTAATAGATGAGGTAGCACATGAGTAATGTCTTGAGGAAAGGGAAAGATTTCAACAAGTAGAAATGGGGCAAGGGGAGAGAGGACACCATCCCAGCTATGGAAAGCAAAACAAATGGGTTTGGACAGGACAGGATGAGACTGGAAAACAGTGAGCATCCTGATTTGGCTAGAATAAAGGGAAGATATGACAGAAAGCTGAATGCTTCATCTCCTGTCTCCATGCCTTGGCACAGGCTTCATGCCTACATTCCTCCATTCCTGGAATGTACTCCCTCTTCACTTTCACTTTGTGGAATTGCTAGTTTCTTTCAAATCTTGGTTAAAGCACTACTTCCTACATGAAATCTTTTTTTTTTTTTACATCCTCACTCCAACTAATGCCCTCCCTCCCCAAATCTGTGTTCATTTTGCATGTATTGAGGAATATGTATTAAAAATTTTTTCTCTGCCATTAGAAAGTGACCTTCTGGAGGCCAAGGGCTATTTTATCTTAGTATTCCCAGTTTACCCCAGGGCCTAGCACATAGTAAGCTCTTACTAAGTACCTGTTCATGAATTGACTAGAACCACATCCTGGTAGACCTGGGAGCCAGGTTATTCAATGAAGATAGCTGCCAAGGACACAACATAAGGGGGAACATTTTTTTATATTGCTTTTTTTATAAATACATATATTTTACTGCCAGGAAATTCTACTTTCCATGACGTGTAAGTATTTATTTTGTAATAAGGCAAATTTTTGGGGTTAGGAGAAAAATAGAACATGTGTCGTCATATCACTATGTGTACTAATGTCTCAACATACTTGAGTGCTACACCAAGGGGAAAAAAAATCTACCAAAGGCTCAAAATCTCCTGTAGACAACACACAAGAGATACAATTTTCAAAGCTGGGCAGGGAGAAGAGAAACACCTTGTAGCGAGTGTACATTTGGGATTCCAACTTTCTCCACTAAATCGGCCCCAATTTTCCCAGCTTCCATATTTACCTTTAACTAATCAATTAATCCCATTATTTCATTTAATTAACTCATTTGACTCATATGAAGTTTCATATGATGAATGAATGAGTATGAGAGGAATGAACAGATGGTGATCAAAGTTATGGAAGACTACAAAGAATGAACTTTGAAACAAATGATTCCCAAATGAGTTGGTCTTCTGACACTGTCTGGTTTGTGAGGCAATGTGATATAACTAGAAGACTAGACTGAGAGTCAAAGGGAAGAGATTCAAATTCTGGCTCTGCAACTTATTATCTCTGTGATCTTAAGCCATTCGCTTTATTTCTTTGAGCCTCAGTTTCCTCTATTGTCAAATGAAGTCATAATCTCTAAGGAAACTTTCACCTGTAAATATATGATCTTAAAACAAGGAAAATCAAACTTATTTATTTTGATTCCAAGAATCCAACTGACAAAAAGAAGTCACCTCTACTCTTTCTTAGGTTTGTAACTCTATCTGGGATCAGACTACATCCATTGACTAGAGAAATGCTCAAGAACACATTCAAATGTTCCTAGTAGCTATGTAATAAATGATATGCCTAGTAATTCAACTCACCTCTGTTCACGCAGCATTTGTGCAGTCAGGGCTACTTTTCAGGAAGCTGTTCCATGTCTATGTCTTGATGTTTTTCTACTGTCCTTGAATTACTATAAAGAGAAGGTTGGTTTCAATAATCAACCCAAATTGCAGCACTCTATATTTGTCTTCTAGAAAATGCTTAAGATTTTTAGGAATGCAATAAATAATGACTCTTTGCTCTCATGCGTGAAGTTCACATCAGTACATTTAGAATGCAAATGTACTCATGCCTTTCAATTATTTGAACTCTTAGTCAAGAAGGATCCCAATATTACACTACCATATCTTTGTATGTAGACCATTAGGTCATCTGGGAGAGGAGGGGAAGATATATAGTCAACATGGAACTTCCAGTCTTGCAAAATTTGAAGCTGGTTTGCACGAGTAGTTTACTTTCATTAATATTCAGTAGTAGAAAAACTCTGGTTTTGAAGTCAGGAGACCTGAGTCCCAATCCAGTGCTTAACATAGTGTCTGGGATATAGTAAGTGCTTAATAAATTCAAGCTGAGTGACTGATGAATCTCTTCTCTGTTACTTAACTAGCTGTGTGATCATGAGCAATAAGCAATCTCTCTGGACCTCAACCTTAAAACTTCATAAAGATCAACTATTACTCTCAATAAAACAAAAGATTTGGACTAAATTATCTATGGGACACCTGCCAGTTCTGAAACTCTATGTTCCCCCTTTCAAGTTTACTTACAGAAACAATTCTAAGTAACTACTAGCTCAGTTGAAAATTCATGTTCTAGTTAATTTTATTTTTTAGGTATCAAGGAAGTTCTTATAAGTGCTTTTGCAAAGTGTTCTCTCTGTTGGGACGCAAGCAATGCCAGTTCTCCCTTGGACTTTTTTTTTTAGAAGTCCATTCAAGATCACAAATAAGACCAGTAGAATATGGGGAATAGTTGGTATTCTTCTTAGCCTTCAGCCAGATACCTGGTCCATTAAATTTCCATGGTATGCTAACAACTCTAAGAGTGTGAAAGCCCAGGGCATACCAAAGGCATTATTGATGACATGTGACTGGAGAAAGAGATGGACCAGTCATGGAATAGCATGGCAGATAATCAATGCACAATGGATAATCCAAGCCTGAGACACTAAAAGAACCAGAGGAAGGCCATGAGCAAGATGGGTTGATTCTCTGTGAAGGATGAATGAATAAATAAACAAATGAAAAAGCAATTACTAAGTACTTATTATGGATAATGCACCAGAAATACAAATAGAAAAAGAAAGACAATCCCTGTTCTCAAGGCACTAACATTTTAATAGGCAAAGACAAATATAGACAGTTTCAGTTGTAAGTCCAATGGAAAGACCCCATGTTGTGTAGGATACAGTGGCAAAACAGATGGTAATAAATCTTCTTTAATACCATTTCCATTGATAAAATCCTATCCTTTTCTGATGCTGAATTATGTGTGAATTTATGGGAAAATATGAACAAAATCACACAAGAAGATCCAGTAGGTTGCCATCTGGACTGGTGAAGAAGCATCCACACTGATGAAATCACATACCCATCAAAGGACCATATTAACTACTTTTTGTTTATATTCTGTAATAAGTAGCTAGGTGATACAGTGGATAAAGTGTCAGGCCTAGAGTTAGGAAAACCCAAGTTCAAATCCAGGCTCAGGTACTTACCTAAGGTACTTGCTAGTTGTGTGACCCTGTGCAAATCACTTAACCTCTGTTTGCCTTAGTTTCCTCATCTGTAAAAGGGGGATAGAAATAGTATCTACCTCCCAGGCTGCTTGTGAGGATGAAATGAGATGTGTAAAGGCGCTATGTGCCTGGCACATAGCAGGTGGTATATAAATTTTAACTATTATTACAGTGTTATTTAACGTCTTACTAAAGTGTGCCGCTAACAAACAATCACTTTTTCATTGAATGATTAAAACTTCCTAGAGGGCCATTTACCTTCTGTTGTCCTCACTTCTGGTGCAAAAATGAATGCAGGCATCATCATTTTGTTCTGTGCAAGAACATCGGTTCCGTGGCCCTTCAAATGGTGGTGAAGTCCTGCGTATAGGATCTGCAGATCTCTTGCCCCGGAAACTGCCTTGGTAATTGGATAGCCCATATGGTACAGTGCGTCTGTAAAGGGTTAGGAGAAAAATAGAACATGTGTCGTCATATCACTATGTGTACTAATGTCTCAACATACTTGAGTGCTACACCAAGGGGAAAAAAAAGATAAGAGATGTTGCCTGGTGTATTTTTAAGTGGTGATTGACAACTACCACAAGAGAACTGCTGCCAGAAGTGCCAGGGATGAGCTTATTTGTCTCTACCAGGAAAACTCACATCACATGGTAGTATTTTCTGACAACAAAGAGCTCTACATTCATTGTCTCATTTGAGCCTCGTGAAGAAGATGGTATAAAGATCACTACACGTAATTCTTAGGTGTTTGTTTGTTTTTTCTGATAGGGAAACAAAGGCTCAGAAAAGTAAAATGGCATACCTGAGGCCAAACAGCTAGTGGAAGGTGACCTTGAACCCCTATCTCCTGCCTCCAAGGCCAGTGCTCTTTCCAGAGCAGTACATTGGAGAATCAAGGGAGCTGGTTTTGAATCTTATTTCTTAGCTCTGCAACTAAGATCATGTGACCTTGGCCCATTCTACTTGCTCTCTCTGAGCTTCAGTTTCTGTTTCTGTAAAATGAGGGGGCTTAGAAATCAGCTAGTTCTAGTTTGAGCCATCTTTCTGTGTTCCCCCCCCATCAGAATATAAATTCCTCGAGGGCAGGGCATATCATTTTTGCTTGTATCCCCAGGACCTAACAAAGTGCTCTGCACACAGCAAGTATCTGATAAACATTGGTTGAATTGAACTGTATGTACAACCAGCCGTCTAGCTAGTGTAGACATAATTATGTCTCGCAGTGATTGGAGTTCCATGAAGAGGGGGAGGCATCTCTCGTTAGGATGTGCTTGGAAAGTGTTATGGGGGAAATTAGGTTCAAGGGGCCCTTTTTGCAAAAGCTTGACCCAGAATTGGGATAATTTCTACTCTGAGCAATTATAACTGAACACTACCTGGTGTGGGCTTGGGCATTCAATACACTTATCTTTTCTATTCTTTGCCTAATGGCACAACTTCCTGTGCCTGGGACTAGGGAGGAGGTAAGTGCTTCCGCGTGTAAAAGGTCTCAACGTTCTCACACCATCTGTACCAGGAAACTTTTGTGTTTACATTTCTAATTATTTCAAGCCAGAGCTAAGACAACTCTGAGAAAACCTAGATGTGGTTCCACTAAGTCTTCCTTCCTTTCCCGCCTGCACCCCCAACATCTCAAGTCAATTTTCTCAGCAGACTTCTATTGCTTCCTTCTGTAACTTTTGCCTGGGGCTTTTCCCTCCTCTCCCCCTGGAAACAGGAGGAGTAATTACCAGTAACTGGAGCTGGCTGTCCAGAGGTTAATATTCCTGAGTTAATTCGCAAAGAGGGAGGGAAGAACAGCCCAAAATGTGTCACAAGGACATTTCAGTTGACAGGCCTGCTAATCCCAGAGAGGTTACATGCCCCCCCAAACACCTGTGAAATGGCCAAGCTATAGGGGTAAAATTCCTTATAAATTCCAGAAGCTGGCAGACATCTGTGGTTTTTGCCATATGGGCAATTTTTTTTCCCCTCTAAGAGGTTTGCCCTTTGTTGGGCTATCATTCAGGCTAAAAGGGATCAAACAAATCCAACTGCAGTCATTCTAAAAAAAAGTATTTTGGCCTTCAAGCCAACATGTCTCACAGTAGACTTACTTATCAGATCTTACTTTATCTTTCTTTTTGAGGTTATTGACTGGTGGGTGATCGCGTCTTGCTCAACATGAAAACTGGTCTTAAAAAAAAGTTTTGTCGCCCAAAACCCTGACCTACTTACCGATCCAGCTGATGGTACATGTTGGTACATAGATGCTGGTGTTATATAATGCAATAAGATAGTTAATAACAGTTGCTAGCTATTATAGTTCATGCCCAAGCCACAAAATATTTACACAAGAGAAAAGACTGCCAAATTATTCAGTGGAGAAATGTTTAAATCATATGCTGCTTAATTTAATTTAGCTTTGAAAGGATGTGACTTGATGTCATGACAAATTGCTAATAATTTGGAGGGCTGTAAAGTCAGAAATGGCTCTTCCAAAAATATTTTGCTTTTCTTTACCAGGGATTCCCATTCCTGATTTTGTGACACTCTAGAATATCTCAAATTATCTCAAGAAATTTCATTAAATTCTCCAAATGTTCTCAAGGTGATAAGAGATAAGGGACAGGGATTAGACCTGTGATTTCATCACTATAGGAAACTCCTATAGGAGGGAATTACCTTTCCCAATACAGGTTGGCACCTTCTCTACAATTTACAAAGTCTTAGAAACTTGCCTAGGGCACTGAGACATTGCATCATGCCCAGAGTCACACAGTCAATATGTGTCACAGGCATGACTTTAATGCCTGGTCTTCCTGGCATTTACATTGGCTCAATAACATATTCAAGGCAAGACACTGCCTCTTAAAATAAAATGAAGTCTGGTGTGGTAGGGCACACACATGTGATTCCTACTACTAGGGGAGGCTGAGGATGGTAGATTGTTTGAGTTTGAGACTTCTGAGGTACAGCAGAGCTAAAACTGATGTCTGCACTAAGTCTAGTACCAACATAGTGTGCCCCCAGGGGAAGAGAGGTCCACCAGACTGCCTAAGGAGAGACTGACCCTCCCAAGTTGGAAAAATAGATGAGGTTAAAGCTCCATTTTGATCAGGGTTGGGATGAACCCATGAGTAGCCACCAAACTTCCAGCCTGGGCAAGATAGGAAAACCCAGTGTCAAAAAAAAAAAAAAAAGGAAAGGAAAGATTAAACTGAATTTATAGAATCTCAGAGTTGCTAGGGACCTTAGAGCTCATTTTGTACAAGCTGTATCTGGGTAGAAATCACTTATATCATATTCCCCCCACTTTCATTTTATAATAATAGGTCACTTTTATATTATACTTAAAGGCTTACAAAATATTTTTTCTCATAGCTTTGTGAGGTAGGCCATGCAAGTTTAATACTGCTGGTTTACAGATGAGAAAACTGAAGCACAAAGAGATGACATGATTTATTTCCCAGGAGGTGAGGCAAAATCCCCAGGCAAAGCTTTAGAGAAGGAAGCCAAAGAGCTAGTAGCTGAAATAGGCCTCCAAACCATGATGTCTAACTCCAATTCCGGTACTTTTTCTATTCAACCATACTAGGTGTGTGTGTACTTACATGCATGTGTGTTTATGTTTGTTTGGGAGATAGAGGATCATCTTTGGTGTCATAAATATCGGGGTTCAAGTCATGGAATTGAGGCAACTTGACACTTTTTCCCCTTCCTCCCACTTTGTTCATTGTGAACTAGGACTATAATGGGTGAACTTCTGACCCAGGCAAGCTCCAGATGCGTAACATCTTGGGATCCTAAAATGGAGACTGAAAGCAGAACATGGGTCCTGTTCAGCCCTGGGCCTATGCTAAGAAACTCTCCTTTCCCTATGAAAAGGCTAAGCAAGGTAGGGAAGAGTGGAACAATGAAGACATTGTGGTGAGTCAGGGTTTGGCTAAACATATATTTTTCCAGTAATAGGGTCATATTAAATCTCTAAGTGTTGACATTAAACCTAGTCCCCCCCCCCATGTCCAGGTGAAAATCTCACAAAGGGAATAACAATGCACCCATTTTTCAATCAGCAGAGAGGCCTACAACTTTGAAAACACTAGTCTAGAGCTGATCAACTTGAATAAAACCCTTTCATATGTTTCAAAGAAAAAAAAAACAAGAAATATACTATTAATTAATATAGACAATTTTGGCATTTTCTCATTAATGCAAATGAACTATATTCAAATGAGTGGTTGCATATAAATCATACTGGAAAAAATCATGAGGTGATGAAAAGAGTAATGGATTTAAAATTGGAGGACATATAATTAAATTCTAACTTGGCTACTATGCTCTCTTGGAAAAGTTAATTCTTCTCTCTTGGCTTCTTGGTTTCTCTCTTGGCCTCAGTTTCTCATCGATGAAAGGAAAGAATCAGCCTAATATTCTCTAATGTCCCTTCTAGCTCCAAAGTCTATAAAAGCAATCCCTTTTATTCCTGACAGCTTCAAAAAATGAAGCATACACTATTCCTGTGACCTTTTCATTTAATCACTCAACATACATCTCATATGAAGCACCTACTAGGTGCACAGAACTATTCTAGCTCTAGTTAGGAACAACTAAGGAAAGAGAAGAAAAAACATTGACCTAAAGAGGCCTAAAAATTGACCTAAAAATCCAAGATTACAAGTTTCTCAAGGACAAGAGACTACCATGTCTTCAATTCCATCTGTAGCTTCCACAGCACTTGCCACAGAGCTGAGAATATAATAGGTGGGCAACAAATATTTGTTGGTTGACTGTCAACTCAGAATATTTAAACCAATAAATGGCTTCCTGTGGACTCAAATGCATCTTAGCTCTGCAAGAGTTTCTTTGGGAAAGGGAGGATATTACTAGAAATTCCAATCCTATCATTCTTAATCCATTGCAACATCTTTAGAAAATAGTTGGCACTTCAAAGGTGTGAGAATTATACCAATTGTGTATATTATTACTATCAATAACTAGCATTTTTATATAACACTTTAAGGTCTAGAAATCACTTTATGAATGCTATTTCATTGTAGAACAACTATATGAAATAGGTGCTATTATCCCCATTTCACAGATGAGGAAAATGAGGCTGAGAGAGGTTATATGACTTGCCCATTGTCACACAGACAGGAAGTGTCTGAGATAGGATTTAATTTATGTTCTTCCTAAATCCAAATCTTGCACTCCATTCACTCAACAATTGAATGACAAAACAAAACAAAAACAAAAAAATAAAACAAATCCCACAATCTGACATGTCCCTGTTCACCACTTTTCATTTTCCTGATCCCCAAAAGCTCCCTTTACTAATTGAACAGCCACAGCCTCCAATGCCAATACTATTTCCCCTTACCAGGGTCCAACCACCACCTAGTGGTCAAACAGGTAACTGCAAGCATATACCAGCCATTTAAAGTAGTTGGGCATGCCCATTTTTAGGACATGGGACTAAATAGAGCCAGAGCTGCAAGGTACCTCAGAAGGTATCTGGACCAACCCCTTAATTTAACACAAGAGAAAACAGATCCAGAGATTTAATAGACAGTTAAATGATCTTTATGGGCTATTGGTCAATCCTCTGATGATGAACCCTTCTGACCTTAGTTGAGGTCGATCTTTGGATGACAGAAACATGTTCAGTTACTAGGCCTGGAAACACTTGAAGTGTTGGATCTGGCAGAGCTGGCATTCTGCTTGTGCAGCTCTTGAGAACCCAAGGTCACCTGAACACCACAAGGAGGCATCAGAGCAAGATATTAGTGAAGGTGGAAGATCATTAATAATGGACAATGAAAGATGTGTGTTATTTATAAATACCTACTAGTGATTTACTCAATGTCACACAGTAAGTGGTAGAGTAGGAATTTAAACTACAAACAAATCCTATTCTTTACCCCATGCTGCTTATTACGATATCTGCCCTATCATATCAGGCTTAGGAATGTGCGAAGACTGTAAAGTCTTGTATCGTCTGTATCTATTCAAATTCAGGATTACTTGTATCCGGGGTATAATAGCAGAAAAAGAGAAACGAGCAAAAAAAGTCAAACAAAAGACCATGTAAAATAAATACTTTGCAAGAGATGAGAGAGAGAAGACAACTATGTAGATATATATATATGTATATATATATACATATATATGAAACTTATCTTTCATTGTCAATTATTAGACATCTTTCATCACTAATATCTTGCCCTGATGTTTCCTTGTGGTATCAAGGTGACCTTGGGTTCTCATTGACTGTATCAACAGAATACTAGCTCTGTCATACCCAAATGCTTGCCAAACCTAGAAACTGAACACATTTCTGTCATCCAAAGCCCATCCTTACTATGGTCAGAAAGGTTGATCATCGGAGGGCTGACCAATAACTTACAAAGATTATCAGACTGTCTAGTAAAGCAGAGAGGGATTCTAAAGGGTGTCCCCCTATGGACAACTCTAGGTCATTTGACATACTAGGTCAAAATTAAGAGTTGAAAGAGACCTTCAAAGTCATCTAGTCCAATCCCCTCACTTTAAAATGGTAACTGGGGCCCAGAGAAACTAAGTAGCTGGTCTAAGGTCTTATAAGTATTAAATAGTAGAGTCAGAATTTACACCTAGATGTAATTCTGAATTCAAATCCATTGCTTTCCCCCACTACATCATGCTATTTTTGAATTAATTTATTTAATTCATGAGAATGGTGAAATTTCCTTTTATTGAATTTTCCTAAAATAGGCCACCCAGTCAAACAAAAATATTATTAAACACACATGGTAAATTTCCATGGCCAAATCGCTCAAGTGTATTTTTTTTCCTAAGCTAGCAGAGGCATGGATAGACAATAGTTTATCTGAGAAAAGGTCTGGAGGTTTTAGGACACTACAAGTTCAGCATGAATCAATAGTGTGATATGGCAGCCAAGACAGCTAACTGAATCTTAGGCAGCATCAAGAAAGGTACAGTGCCTCAAGACCAGGGAAATGAGAGTCCCACCACACTCTGCCCCAGTCAGGCCACATCTGGGATGTTGTTTTCAGTTCTGGGTGCCATATTTTAGGAAGAATGTTGATAAGCTAGAGAGGAGCCAGTAGAGGACAGCTGGGATGGTGAAGGGCCTTAAGAGTATGCCATAAAAGGATGTCTGAAAAAGTAGAGATGCTTAGACTGTAAAAGGGAAAACTTGAGGGGAGTGGGCATGCTAGCTGTCTTCAAGTATTTGAAGAGTTGCCATGTGGAAGACAGATTTAGGTTTGTTCATCCCCAACAGGATGAACTGGTACTAACAGTTACACATTGCAAAGAGATAGATTTAGGCTTGATGTAAGGAAAATTTCCTAGCAATTAAAGTTATCTAGACTGGGCTGGGCTGCATCAGGAGATAGAAGATTTGCCCTCATTAGAAGGCTTGAAGCAAAGGTTGGATGACCATTTCTCAAGTGCGTGTTATAGAGGTGAATTCTTTTCCAAGCACAATCTCTAAAGTACATTCCAACTCTAGGATTCTGTAAATTCTTCTTAAAAGTATATGTGTGTGGGGCAGCTAGGTGGCTCAGTGAGTAAAGCACCAGCCCAGAGTCAGGAGGACCCAAGTTCGGTTCTGGCCTCAGACACTTAACACCCACACAAAAAAACTAGCCATGTAACCTTGGGCAAGTTACTTAACCCCAATTGCCCTCCAAAAAAAAAAAAAAAAGGCAAAAAAAAAGTATATGTGTGTGTATATTCATAAAATAGCTCACTTTTATATAGTACTTTATTCACAGGAACTTTGTGAAATATAGAGTATATTATTATCCCCATTTTGTAGATGAAAAAACTAAGGCTCTTAAAAGTGAAGTGGCTTATCCTTGATCACCCAGCTAGAAAGTGATAGAATCAGGATTTGATCCCAGGTCTTAGGATCCCAAATCTAGTATTCTTTCCTCTACACTATAGAATAATATAAGGATCCTTTTTATTTCTTTCTACAAAGAAATTTGTAATCATGGGGAATGGGAGAAGGGAAAAGGGTAAACTTTTTTTCTGATCCCCTGCCAGGGCATCTCAACCTCTGACTGCCTGGGCCCAGTGACCTCTGGCACAGGTGAGTCCTTAGGGGAGGGGAGTGGTTCAGATAATGTCCTTAGGGACTTGTCAATATCTTTTATCACAATCTAAACTCTAAGAGAAAATGTTCAGAAAATCTAAGGCAGCAAACAACATGGTGACATAATGCCCTACAGACACATACCTCAACTCCCCTGACTGCCCTTCCCCAGAGAAGTGATCAACAGAGCCCAAAAAATGCACAGGAGAATAAAATGTCCAAAGCCTAATCCAAAGAGACCACAGTACTAAGGCACACCCATAAGCCTCACCCAACTCTTGCCTGGGCTCTATCATAAAACACTATCTCTTTGCAAACAGCAGTTTTATTTCATCAGCCAGCTTTCTCCAGACACCAGCCTCCTTCGATCTGCTTTCGTATCCAAACAATCAGCCAGCATCTTCCCACCCACAAGCCCAAGCTGTATTTTTTTTCAGTTGCCTTGAAATCAACAGAAACTTCTGGACCATCTCCTACATACAACAACAACAGCAAAGTAGTATTTACATAAGACTTTGAGGTTTGCAAAGCACTTTGTAAATAATATCTCATTTTACCCTCACAAAAAACCTGGGAGGTAGAGGTTATAATTATCCTCATTTTACAAATAAGTAAAATGAGGCAGGCTGGTATTAAGTGACTTATCCATGGTCACATAGCTAGTAAGCATCTGAGGCTGGATTTGAACTCAGGTCTTTCTGACTCTAGGTTCAGGAGTCTCTCCATTGCCCTACCTCGCTATCTGTGTAGTACCATCCAAGGTTTCCCACTGCTATACCCTGCTGAGCTTCCTCTGATGATGGTTATAGGGCACAAATATAGAACTGGAAAGGCCCACAGGAAGCATGTTATCCAACTTCCTCATTTTAGAAATGAGTTGGGGGATGCCCAAGGCAATTTAGTAGCTTCCCAAAGATCATACATGCACTAAGCATCAGAGATGAGATTTGGACCCAGGTCCTCTGATTCATAAGCCACTGTTCTTTCCCCCGTACCATGCTGCCCCACCAATGACAACCTTTCACTATACTCAGTGCTCATTTCTGAGAAATCAAGACATGCAGAGTCTTCTTCCTCACTGGGAACCTGGGCACTGTACCTAGAATGCTAAACAGAAACTCAGTCATCTCTAAGCAGACAATGCCCGAAAACTGGACTTAACTGGCTGTCTCCTACATCCTCAAGATACTGTGTCCCAGTCACTCCCTCAAAAAACAGATTTGCCTTTTCTTCATCCCATTCAACCAAATCATGCTACTCTATCACAAAATTGGAACCTCTTACTCTTTTGCTCTTTATGCAAAATCAGTACCTTTTAAAATAGCTTTCTAACAAAAATTACCTGTATCTATCACTGTTAGTCTGAAAAAAAAATTGTTGTTTTTTTTCTTAATGAAGTATGTGAGTCAGAAATTGTATTGTCTATAAAACAGAAAAAGCTTTATTCCTGGCACAACAGACCTAGAGAATGCCCTGCTGTTTGTGGCCTTGTCTGCTCAGTCCCAGAAGGAAATGCTAGAGAGTTTCATCAGTTAGGAGATGGGGGCAGGGGTACAAAATGCTCACTTTTCCCATCCTCATATTAAAATGTCCAAATATATAGGCTATGATAGTAACTGAAAGAGTCACTAATTTCTTAACGTTCACCTGCTTTCCAGGAGTCTCCGAGATTAATTTGGCCTCAATATAGCCTTGAATAGAGGTATGAAATACCTCTTGACAGAAGCAGCATGATAACAGTATTCCAGACCAGTAAGTTGTAGATACGGAAAAATCTTCATTGGCCAAGTTCTAACTAGAAGGAATTGGACTCAAGTATTATTATTCTAGAATCTTCCACTGACAGAACCTTCACAGAAGGGACTGCCCCTAAACCTCTCTGACACCAAAGGCCATGACTGAGTGAGGTTATACTGCTTTTCTAACCCACTCCCAGGGATGGCCTCCACATAAGCCTCACTCCTATATTTGGAAATTTTAACCTCTATTGCCTACATTGTCATATTACCAAAGACCTCTGTGACTGAATGTGAAAATATTTTAGTCACAGAATTTAATATCCTATTAACTCCCTGGTACCCAGGGATATGAACACTAGAGACCATTCAAGGACAACTGAGAGACACATCAGGCATGATCCACAAGAGACATAAACAATATTAAAAAGCTTCTATTTCATCCTATAGCGTGAAATTATTTGATAATTTACAACTTAGAAAAGTTTAACACATACAAGCAAGCACGTGCGTGCGTGCGTGCACACACACACACATATACACACACACACATAATTATAGCTATGGGAGAAGGAATTCTAAAATTGCCCTGAAACTGAATTCTACAGATTAATTGATTTTTCCTTACATCTGCTAGGATATAAATGCAGCCCAGTGAGTTGGGCTAAAGTTTCTCTACCCAACCCCCAGTGACCCTTAAGAATTCCAGGTCGAACATAAGCATGTACATTCATTCCTATCTGGTATGGCCTCATTATAACTTTATGCAAAGCTGCAGACAGATGCAGCTCAAAATAGTTCCCAGAAATGGAAACAAAGGATAATATGGGGATCAGGTATTTTTTAGAGGATGAGTATGAAACCATATGGGCACTATTCTATGGGCTACATATAAACTACCATACTGCCACATTTTAAAGACTCTGCAAAAGATAAACGTTCTTTAAAAATATTAGGAAACCCATCATGAATTTTTTAAATCATTCAAATGGAAAGTGAAAATCAAATAGAAGCAAAAAATCCTACAGTTTTTTCTCTCTCTTAAGATAGATATATTCCAGAGCTTTGGGATCATGATTTAGCATGTAATCGATACAGCGAGAAGAGCACTGGATTAAAGACAAAAGATCCAGGTTTAAAACCTCACTCAAATCATACTTGCATGACCCTGGGCAAGTCACTTGACCTCTTTGGGGTACAGCTTCTTTATTGGTAAAATGGAGAGATTGGACTAGATGGTATGTAAAATCTCTTCCAATTCTAAAATCCTATAAAGTTCTAGTTCTTTTGTAATTTATATTTGGCATTCTAATCAATCAATCAGCAAGTATTTATTAAGCACCACTCTATGCTAGATACTTTATTCAGAACTAAATACAAAAGTGGAAAAGGCCCTGCCCTCAAAGAGTTTATAATCTAGGGACATATGTATTCATATATACAAAACAAATGCAGGTAGCTTTGGAGAAAAGATTCTAGGAGCTGGGGAAATTTGGTGTAAAAAGACTTCATGTTTAAGGTGTTTGAGCTGAGCAATGATGAAAACTAGGAATGGAAAGAGGTTGAGAAAAAGAAGTAAATTCATCACTTAGCCACATTCAATTCATACAAAACATGTCCATGTGGAAGAACTAGGCTTTATGCCAAGCCACAAAGAAACAAAAAAATAGAATTTCCAAAATATGCCATTAAAATTATTATTTCTTTTACTCTGTTTTGTATTCTTGACAAAGTGACAAAATCCCATTCTCACACTTGTGGGTCTGAATAAATTATAGCATTGACTCAGTTAGTGAGTTAAAGGAGGTAACAAAAATTAAAGGGTCTTTAATAAATAAGACTCTACTTTCTTGGCTTTTTTCTCAATGAAATATATCTTTCTGATAGAATGTAACCTTCTCCAGGGAAAAATTTTTTTCATTTTGTCTTTCTATCCACAGCACCTAACACAATGACTGGTGCATAATAAGCATTAATAATAGCTTGTTGGTTGGTTAACTTCTGTTTGTTAAAGTAGCATATTGGGTCTGGCAGAGGTGGAACTAAGGTGGGGTGAACTACACTTTGTCCCCAGATGCTAAATTTAGAGGGCATCCACAGCACAGTGTAGAAATAATAGAGCTGAACATTAAGTTAGGGAGACAAAAAAAATAGTTCAGATAGAAAACTATAAGATAGCAGGTTGGAGTTAGGTCTCCTGAACCCTCTACTAATATCCCAGGATCTATACGTCCCCTCTCATTGGGTAGTATCCTGTCCCTCCCACCAACAGAGATTATGATTTATACTCCAAGTATGCTTTGTACTTTCCCAGGTACACAAATCACTAGTTAAAACTCTGTCTTTTCTTTACCTCTTCTTCCACAGTTATTTATTGGACATTTATTATTAATTCTGCCCCAAGTACATCAACAAAGAAAATATTCATCCTGATAGTCTTCTCAAGTCACAAAGTCACTACAACTAGTGTGCGGATCAAACTGTATCATAACAGTGGCAAACAAGAAGAATTAGAGGATTTGGGAGTTGGGAGAGAGCCTAAAGATCACCTGGTCCAACCCCACTCATGGTGCACATAGAGAAGCCAATGAAGCTAAGTAATCTAACCAAAGTCACATACCTCATATGTTCCAGAGCTCAGATTCAAACCTAGGAAAAAGACAAAGAAAAGGAAAAGAAAAATACTAGCACAGAATTAATGTAGCTCCTTCATTTGAATGAAATTAAGCCAATTAATAAAATATTACTTAAAAAGATGAGCTCTAATGTTAAATCAGTTTGCTTGGTTCCACAACTGAGCCCTTCACATGACAGGATGTAATACAACATAAAGGAAAGCTGTTGCCTAGTACGAGCAAGAACTACAAGACTATTTAATAGGAAGCTTTGTTTCCCTTGTCTTAAAATGTTGATGGCCGGAACAAAACACACAAGAGCTACCAGAATCTTCTATTTGACCTCAGATCTAAGGCCAAGTTAATTCCCTGCCAATTTTCTTTTCATGCTAAGAGAGAGCCAAAGTCTCCTTTGGAGGTCATGATCATTCCTAACCTCTGTGGCTAGGTTTTCCTTAAATTCATGAAACTGCTTTCCTGCCTAATTTAGAACAATAATCTAAAAAGCAGAGGGCCTGAGTTTGAATTCTGGGTCTGCAACTGACTTGTTGTGTAACCATGAGCAAATCACTTCACTTATCTGAGCATCAGTTCCTTCCTCTGTGTTTGTTTTGAGGATCAAACAAAATAATAACTTAAGTAAAGCTCTTTGTAAGCCATAATGTGTTATACAAATGACAGTTACTATTATGCAATGTTGAACTTGTTGTATTGGAGCCAAGCTTCATATTCGCTCCTGAGCATTTCCAGATCTAATTATGGTGAACTGAGAAAAGAACTAGGTTTTAAGTCTATGGGATCCAAAACAGAAGTGTGTAATCTCATTAGGAAGCCTTCCCATGAACTCTAAAGTCTCATCACCTCTAAGCTGCAATTATGACCACCAACAATGCCTATAATTTCAGGAAATAGCACTTCGTGATGGGTCATAAGTAATATTAACTAAAACTCCTATTTCTATAGCACTTTTAGTATCCCTATTATGTAGACAAGGAAAATGAGGCATTTAAGAGCCTTCAGTGGCTTTTCTCAGGTCACACAGCAGGCATTTCTAAATAAATGTTAGAACCAAGATGTAAGCCTACTGATTTCTTTTTCTCTGCACCATGGTGCCTTGAATTCCAAATCACAGACTAAATTCCATATTCTTAAGCAAGAAAGAGGAGTCATGTAGGTTGCAGGAGTAAGATTCACTGTGATGTACAATACAACTTCAATTAAGCAAAGCCTACAATTATCCAGGATCTATTCAAGGATCATATCAGGAATCTGTCTTACAGAGCATCTTGAGGTCACCATATACTCAATATGATTTCCTGTGTCTACATCTATCAAAGAATCACAGAAGCTCTGAGTCTGAAGGGGCCTCAGAGGTCATCTGCTCCAAACTGTAGCTAAATAAAAAACAATACAATATCCTTCCATATAACTCCTACTACATCCCAAACTAGCTTCTATAATTTCTTCCTATTTGTACTTATGTTTGCACTCTGGAACCACATGCAAATCAAATGACTATTTGTTCTCCACGACAGAAATTCAAATACTTGAAGAAAGGTATCATATCCTCCATCCCAAGTTTTCACTCCTTGAGGCTAAAAAAAAATCCCATTTTCTCCAAATAGTTCTTGTATGGCATGGTTTCTAGTTTTTTTTTCCTATCTTAAACATCTTTCCACAGGCTCCCTCTAATTTTTCAATGTCAAAACAATTATCCTTTGGCCCACCATGTCACACTGTTGACTCATAATGAGTTTGCAGTTCACCACAAACCCCAGAAAATTTTCATAGAAACTGCTGTTTCTAATGACATGTTTCCCTATGCTGTACTTTAGAGTTGATATTGGAAGCCATGTAGGATTTTACATTTGCATCTGTCCCCATTAAAAGCTATCTTGATAGATGACACATGAATAAATGAAAAGTATGTATTAAGGACTTACTATGTGCGTGTGTGTATAGATACAGCCAAGCTACAATTCCCATCTGTAAAGAGTTTTTAGAGTCTAATTATTATCTAAATGAAAGCTATACCAGATAGACAGATAGACAGACAGACAGACAGACAGACAGACAGACAGACAGACAGATAGATAGATAGATAGATAGATAGATAGATAGATAGATAGATAGATAGATAGATAGATATAGATATCATCTGCAAATTTTATAACCATGCCTTCATGTAAAACAACTAAAATGCTGAACAGCATGAAGTCCAACCGAACCCCTGTGCTACTCCGCCAGAGACCTCTCACCAAAAATGGGTTAATGTCAGTCCATAGCTATTCTTCTTTCCATCTGACTGTTCGGTCAGTGACAAACCTACCTATCTGTATTGTCCTCTAGTCCACATCTTTCAACCTTGTCTAAAGGGATATGATGGGAGACTTTTAAATCTTTTTATAAAATTAAAATATTCTATTTAAGGCCTTCTCCTGATTTTTTAAGTTAATCACCTGTTCTCCCCCCAAAAAAGGAAATTGTCTGATATAATCTATTTCTGATGAAACCATATTGATTTCTGTTTCTATATTCCCACAATTCATCCCTTTAATAAGGTGCATCTACATTCCCTTGCTCACTAATGTTCAGAATTCTTATCCTTGATGATCTTTCAATATACTCAGTCACAAAATCTTGTAGCTGATGAAAAACACTGGATTTAGAATGATTAGAGAACTAGACTTGGAATCAGAGAGATCTGGGTTCAAATCCTTCCTCAAAGACACCTACTAGCTGTGAGACAAGCAAATCTCTCTTGGTCTCCACTTCTTTATCTGTAAAATTAAAGGGCTCAACTTGATGGCCTCTAAGGTACCTTTCAGCCTTAAATCTATGAACCTGCAATTTCAGAGTTAGAAGTAACCTTAAAAGTCCAACTCATACCATAAAAGAGAATTTTCTGTACAATGTTCCAGACAAGTGATCACGTAGCCTTTGCTTGAACACCTCCTGTGAGGCTCTCCAGGTAGCCCACTGAGCTCTGGAGTAGCCCTAATTGCTAAGAAGTTTTGATGTTATTATTACTGTTACTGTTGTTTTCCCTGATGTCAAACATAAATCTGTGCCTTTCCAACATTTGGGACCAAATCAAAGAATTCTAATCCCTCTTCTATGTAGCAGATCTTCAGTTACTTGAAATTGTTCTCAGGTCCTCACTGAGCTATCTCTTCTCCAAGTTAAGCATCCCTGCTCCCTTTAATGATCCTCACTGATATGAACTTCATGGTCTCCTCAATCTTGGTTGCCTTCCTCTGGATGCTTACCCACAAGAACTGTCCAACAATGGAACAAGGTATCTCATTAGATAGAGGGCTTCCTCTCTCTGAAAATATTCAAGCAGGGGTCAGAAGACCTGGCAAGGGTGCTACAGAGAGGAATCCTACATGGGATGAGAGGCCAGACTAGAGGGCCTTCTAAATCCCCTTACCACAAAGAGATTCTGTGATACTGAGGATAAAGATGACACTGCCAGTCTAGCACTAGCAGAGTATTTTTGTTGTTGTTCATTTGCTTTCAGTAGATATAGATTTAGATTTATCCACCTGCAGTCTCCTGCCTAGAAACCTTTGAGAACAAAATTTGGATTTACATGAATAATGGGGACTACAATCTTTGTCCCAAGCCTCCTTGGCCCTCTGCTCTAATAAATCAAGATACCTCCTAAGGTTGTAGTGAGACTCAAATGATATAATATATGTGAAACACTTTGCAAATCTTAATGTGCTATAATTGTTAGATTTTACTGTTGTTATTAATAGCAGTCCTAGAAATATCACCCTGAACATTAGTCATATCTGACCCTATACAATATACATTTTGTGGGCAGGTGCCATACTAGGGTTTTATTGTAGATTTTTTTTTCCTTATCGGATTAGTCTATGTGAATGTACACAAAATTTTATATAATTGCAATACAAAATTGATAATCCCTTTCTTGTTCCCATGTAAAAAAAATCAATCAAATATCTACCAAGTACCTATCAAGATTTCAGTAAATTCCAGGATCTTAGAACTGGAAGAAACCTTGGAAGAAATAAGGTCCAACCCATACCTAGGCAGGAATGGCTTCTTTTCCTGACACAGGGTATTCCAGTATCCATGCTCTGAAATTGTCTAGTGGTAGAGACAGCTCTACCTCCTGAGGCAGTCCATTCCTCTTCTGAACAGCTGTTATTGTTGGAAAACTGCTTTCCTTATGTCAAGCAGAATCTGTCCCCTGAAACTTTCTGCCTTTCATGGTAACAGTGGAAAGAACATTGCTTCTGAAGTCAAAGGACTTGGATTCAAATCTTGCCTCTGGTGTTTATTTCCTGTGGAACCTTAGGCAAGTCATTTAACCACCCCAGGATTCAGTTCCCTCATCTGCAAAATGATGGAATTGGATGAGACAATCTCAGAGATTTCTTCCAGTTCAGAACTATGATCCTAAACTTTAAAGACAGCTACTTCTCCCCTGAATCTTCTATTCTACAGGTTAAACATACCCCTACTCCTTCAATTAATGTTCAGATGTCATGTACATGATCCTTTACTGTCCTATGGCTTGCCTCTAGACTTATTCTCATTAATCAAAGTACTTCCCGAAATTGTGGTGCCGGAAGGAATTGTAATCCTCCAAGTACAGCCTTATCAGGGCAGAGTACAGCAGGATTATTGCCATCTTTTTTTTTTTTCTAGACAACATGCAGGCACCATTAACTGCAGCCTTTGATCTCTTTAGCTTTTGGGGGGATGTCACACTATACAGCTGATACATATGAACCTAACAGCCCACTAATCCCCCAGATCTTTTTCATATCAGTTGTGGCAAATGATTTTTTTAACTCAAAGGAAGGACTTTACATTTATCCCCATTAAATTCCATCTATTATATTTAACTCATTGCTTTAACCTGTTGAGATATCATTGAGATCTATTTTGAGATTTATATCTTTCAACTTCATATCTTCTGCAAATATACTATCTGTACCTAGCAAGGTACCCTGTATATTTCCTAGCAACATACAATACTAACTCATTTCTATAGCATTTTCATAATTTAACAAGCCGCTTTTGTTGTTAAAGTCACTAAGATAGGTAGTTTAAAAATCTTTTGGGGCCTACATTACAGTTGAGGAAAGGGGGAGTCAGAGTGGCTAAATGTCTTGTCTGTGACCACATAGTTATAATTACCAGAACCAGAAAGCAGAAAGTCTCTTTCTATTACCACACTATGCTTAGAAGCAAGGGTGGCCTGAAATGATACTTTGAAGTCATGGAATTTGCCTTTGGTATATGGCTTCCCACTTTTTAATTTTCCACTAGACTATATTTCTCTAAGTTAGTTATTATCCTTTCTCTTCTCTGACAGCCTCTTAGAAGTTTCAAGTGTTATCTCTTTTGAGGGTAATTTTTATTAGACAGTATTATGTATTATAATTGTGTTTGAATCTTACCCCTCACCAGACTGTGAGGTCCATGTCCTTATGGAGCTCACTTTGTATCATTGATTGGTACATTTTGTATCAATCATCAAGGATTTCTAAAACACCAGGTATTGTGCTAAGCATAGAGATAGAAAGACAAATATAAAACAGTCTCGCCCTCAAGGAGCTCAAATTCTATCAGGAGAAATATAATGTGCATATGTAAGTATATCTAAAATATTAGAAATATACATGTAAGAATATACATATGTATATTGTATATACATATTTATGGGAAAAAAATAGAGATAGAGACAGAGAAATAGAATAGGGAAAATACAAGCAGCTATACTTCATATAGAAAGTAGCACCAAAGCTGAGATTTTAAGGAAACTAGGACTTCTAAGAGGGAGAGATGAAGGAAGTGTCCATTCCAGGTATGGGGAGCAGTCAATGAAAAGGAACAGAGACCAGAGATAGAATGCTATATGTGAGGAACAGCAAGACCAGTTTAGCTGGACCAAAGAGTTTGTGGAGGGTTGTAATGTATAATAAAGCTAGAAAGTTGTAAAGGACTTTGAATATCATAGGAGTTTTTGTTTGTTTGTTTGTTTTATCCTACTAGTAAAAGGAATAGGAAAATTGCCTTAACAGATATGTGGAATGTGGATTGAGAGGAGAGAGGTTGGAGGCTGGGAGAGCAATTAGAAGACTATTACAATAGACAAGAGGTGAAAAGAGGGGTGGCCAGGTGGCACAGTGAGTAAGACAGCCAGCCCTGGGGTTGGAAGACCCGGGATCAGTTCTGGTCTCAGATACTTAGCACCCACACAAAATAACTGGCCATGTAACCTTCAGCAAGTTACTTAACCCCAATTGCTTTAAAAAAAAAAAAGAGGCGAAAAGAGCCTGCATTGTATCTGTTTGAGTGGTGAGGACAAATATTGTGGAGGTAGAATCCAAAAGACTTGGCAACTGATTGAATAGGTGAGATAAGAGAGTGTGAGAAGTCAAGGATGATTCCAAGGAGGCAATTCTGGAGGACTGGAAGGATGGTGGTGACCTCAACAAAAACAGGGAAGTTTTTAAGAGGGATTCATTTGGGGATGGGGGTAAGAGGAATGAGAATTTCTGTTTTGGACAAGCTGAGTTTGGGATGGCAACGGAACATCCAGCTTGAAATGCCCAATAGGCAGTTGACAACGTGGATCTATAGCTCAGAAGAGAGATTATAATTGGATATATATATGGCATTCATTGGAAGAGAGATGATAATTAGACCTGTGTAAACTGATGAGGTCCCCAAGAGAGACTGTGTAAAAAGTGAAAAAAAAAATCTAAGATAGAGAGTTGGAGTGCACTCACAGTTAGAAGACACAATATGAGTGATGGTGCCACAAAGGAGACTGAGAAGGAAAGACAAACAAATAGGAAGAGAACCAAGAGGGCAGTGTGACAGAAACCCAGAAACAAGAGAGTATCCAGTAGAGAATGGTGAGTAGTGGGGCGGCGAGGTGGCGCAGTGAATGGAGTACCCACCCTGGAGTCAGGAGGACCTGAGTTCAGGTCTGGCCTCAGACACTTGACACACTTACTAGTGATGTGACCTTGAGCAAGTCACTTAATCCCAATTGCCCTGCCCTACTCCCTCCAAAAAGCAAAGGAAAAAAAAAAGAAAATGTTCAGTAGCTTCAAATCTACCTCCCCCAGCAACTATGCTCTAATCCCGGTACTACCTGAGTTAGTCTGCTTAAATAAGGAGGTAATTAATTAGAAGAAAATTCTGGTCTTTATTCCCAAAGGAATGAATTTAAGAGTGAAATTTCAGAGCTAAGTTGATCAGCTAGGGCTCTGCCACCCTTGCCACTTAAACTAGAACTCAGCCCAGTGTCCTACACGCTGTCAGAAAGGATTCCTTTTCTTTCTTCCTCCTGATCACTGACTTCAGATTAGGGTAGGACAGCACAACATGGAAAAGACAGTCACGCAGGAAGTTATTTTGTGGGAGAATGTTTTAAAATAAGAATTACACATGTTTTATTAGAGAGGTTCTTTTCTTATTTTTCTGTTGAAAAAGACAAAATGTCTTTCCTGTTGGAAACATCAAACATAGAGCACTCTAAACCTCTGTCTTCTTCATTCACTAGATCATAGACTGACAGAGTTAGAAATGACCTAGACCAGCCCTCTCATCTTATAGGTTGGAAATGGAGGCCAAAAGAGGGAAAGGACTTGTCCAAGCTCACAGCAGCAAGTTACTGGTGGAGCCATGATCTAAGACAATTGATAAAAAAGAAATGTGCCAAAGTGGGAGTAAAGGAAATGGACAGAAAAGCAGAAGGGGATACAGGGTATAGATAGGGAGAGAGGGGGTATGGGAAGGAGACAGTGAAAAGGGAGGGGGACAATTAACAAGATCTCATAAGACAGTTCTTAATCTTTTTTGTGTGTATCCTGAAGCCCTTTGTCGGACTGGTAAAGACTATGGATCCCTTCTCAGAATAAATTCATAAAACAAAATAAAATTATCCCTCCTACATCATGACTTTTCCCATCATAGTTCCAATATATTGCAGGTTGGCATAAGAAATTAAATGGAAATTTTTGGAATGTTTTGCAGAAGCTACAGACAACATGCAAAGGCCAGCATGTGACACAGAAAAAGTTTAGAAACTCAGAAATGCATAAAATATGTGCATAATATTTTTACTTAACATTGACCTACTTATAGCCTATGCCCAAATACTTAACCCAAATTTTACAATAAGGTAATGTAAACACCCCATAAAAGAAAAAGAAAAATTAAAACTTCTCTGGTATGAAGGGCCAAAAAATTTTATATGAATTTTCCAGATTGTAGGGACACTGTGAAGAGGGTAACTGTACATAAGTTTTAAAAAAGAAACCAATTGTATTGAAAGTAACCAAAATGTTTTTCTAAAAGTTTATAGAGCAGGGGTGGTTAGGTGGTACAGCGAATAGAGCACCAGCCCTGGAGTCAGGAGAACTTGAGTCCAAATCCGGCCTAGCCGTGTGACCTTGGGCAAGTCACTTAACCCCAATTGCCCTGCCTTCCCCCTCCAAAAAAAAAAGTTTATAGACCCCAGGTTAAGAAATCCTGTATAAGAGAATGCACCCAAATTGATAGATTGGTAAACATCCTGCCCAAAAGTTAGCACATTACCAAAGTAAATGACTAAGAATGAATGACTATCTGACAACAGATGAGGGGCTTTGGGGAAAGGAAAGAGAATGGCTCCCTAATCAATTCAACAATCTTTTAATGACACTTGAGGTTCAGTCCATCCCTTTATGTATCTGAGTCCTATTGGCATCAGTAACTTCTCTTGTAACTGATATTAAGGACAGGGCTAGGTCCTTACCTACTTCATGAATCACTGCCTTAAACAGAGTACTAACCATTGAGAATGAGGGTTTTTGATAGAAGTGACTATCTCATTTCAAAACACTGAGCTCAAACTACTATAGTTCTATTGGCCAAGAAGCTCATTTGCTAATGGTGACTTTTTGATCATTTTCTAGGTGGCTTAGTAGAGACAGCCCAGTTCAATCCTACCTCAAATGCTTACTAGCTATGTAACACTGGGCAAGTCGCTTAGCTTCCCAGTTTCAGTCTTCTCCTGTGTAAAATGGGGATATCTGCAGTACCCTCCTCACAGGAATATTGTGAAAATCAAATGAGACAATATGCCAAGCACTTTGCAAACCTTAAAATTCTACGTAAATGATTCTGTTATTATTGTGGCTACTCCTCAATATTTAAATAGAAGGAGAGAGGGGGCAGAGGTAAATAAACTTTTTTCTGAACCAACTCCACAGTGCCTATCATAGTGCCTGGCACAGAGTAGATGTTTAATAAATGTTTGTTAATTATTGATTGACTGGTGATTTCATTTCAGGAAAAGAAGATATCTTGAAATGATAAAACAAGATTTCAAATACACTATTGTATATTTGTTTACTCTCTTTGACATTATTAAAATGATTGATTCCTCTGTAGGTGAGTTCTACTGGATGTAAAGACCAGTAAAGAATTCAGATGAATATAGATTAATTTCTTATCCCTTCTCCTAGCCTTAGGATTCCTCTTCCAAACACCTAGCTCCTGACTCTGCCTGTATACAGAAGTGCTCATAACAAGTATTGACTAATGCTAGATTGATTGCCTGTGTCCCTTGGGAAAGGGAGGTGTTTCTGTTAAGGAAGGACAGGACAGTCTAGGATAATTCTACCCATGCCCCAACATTTCTATGCTGGTAATTAGATTCCTCTGCTAACATTATTCTCCAGTTGTGGATTAGGGTAATCCAGGGCTCTTGAAGACTATACTCATTAATAAAAACTCTGGCAGGACCTAGCAAGTGAGTACACATCTGAGAACCAGTCTAGTTTAGGGAGGCTTGGCAGTTGGGTTAAAAAAAATCAGCTATAGCAACAGCCCATGAGAAACTGGTGGCATTTCTTATGACAGCACAAGCAACTGATATAACAGTCACTATATATATATATATATATTATCTCCTTTAAACACCACATAAACACTATGAGATAAATATCACCAACCCTATTTTAGGTATAAGCTAAGTAATTTGCTAATGGTCATAGGACTGTCACTAACACCTGGAGAGGACATTTTGTTGTTGCTGTTCTTTAGTCATTTTTCTGACACATCCGATTCTTTATGACCCCATTTGGGGGTTTTCTTGGCAAAGATACTACAGTGGTTTACCATTTCCTTCTCCAAATCATTTTACAGATAAGGAAACTGAGGCAGACAGGGTTAAATGACTTTCCCAGGATCACACAGCTAGTAAGTGTCTAAGGCCAGATTTGAACTCAGGTCTTCCTGACTCCAGACCCAGTGCTGTATCCACTATCCACCTACATGAAATTATTAATCCTTGAAAGTGCAATAAAATCAGATCAAAATGAAAATCAAAGGGAACCTTGAAGTAGAAAAGAGCCAGGAGGCAGATTTAATCTGGGTTTGAAAGAAGAATTATAAATGTAGCAGCCTTGGGCCATTTTAAGGGGGTAGTAGGTGGGGAGAGAGAAGCCCCAAAGCCTCCTTCTCTTCCCCTACCTTCCAGTAGGTCAAGGACCTTTCTTGGTCCTAAGCTATAAGTAATAAGGGTCTCCCAAATCATTATAACATAAGGGCACTAGGCATTCATGCAAATGCAAATATTATACAAATGAATATTGAGCTTAAAGGCCAAATCCCAACTCATTCAAGAAGCTTTAGCTGACCCATGCATGGGCCTGTCTCTGCCCAAATCAATAACAACCTTTCCCCTCAACTTGTATCATCATAGTTGTGTCAACATAGTTACTCATGTATGTCAACTTCCATCCTGGATCATAAGCCCCATGAAGGCAGGGACTATGTCATTCAAATTTTGTATTTTTCCCAGCAGACAAGTAGGTGATCCAATGGATAGGGCTTTGGACTTGTAGTTAGGAAGACCTGAGTTCAAATCCATCCTCAGGTACTTACTAGTTATGTGACCCTGGGCAAGTCATTTAACCTCTGTTTGCCTTAATTCACTGAAGAAGGAAACCACTCCAAGAAAGCACCATGGACAGGATTGGCATGATATGGGGTTACAAAGAGTCAGACAAAACTGAACTACAATCTCTAATAGCACCTAGAACACAACAGGCACTTTAATAAATTTTTATCAGAGCTGAAATATAACATTAACTCTTCTAGCTATTTTTGTCTATAGAAATATTTTATTGCGCTCTGTAAAGTGATAGTGCTGTAAACCATTGGAACATCAGGAGTTCCTAGGAATCAGGATTTCAGGTGACCCAAAGGGCAACAGAAATATTCCCAGTGGGTATAATAGACTGTGTACCCTTGCTAGGAGGGGCTGGAGATGCCTAACTTTCTGATAATCAAACCGGATATCACTGCCAATAATTTTATTGCCCAGTACCTGAAAAAATAGATAAGCTCCTCTTTCCAGACCTAGAACCTAGAGCTATTCTGTTCATATGCCTTTTTCACAAATATATGACACAATGTAGAGTGTGAACACAGAGGAAAGGTAGATAAAAGGGCTTTGAGAGTTGAATGGGGGAAAGAAGAGCAGAACCAATCTTTGCTTAGGTTATCACGGAAGGCTTCACAGATGAAGCAAAATTATATGGGTTGGATGATAGAGTAATATTTAAGAGATTTCCTTCACTCAGGAAAGAAAGGTGGGCTTCAAGTTGGATTGAAATACTAGGCCTTTCTCTCCCTTTAAGATTATTTCTCATACTATCAAATACAAGTTCATATTTAATTACTAAAGTTCAAATTGATATGCTAAGTGAGAAGGTCCTGGCTGAGACTCATGGGAAAGTAGGGTGATAAAGTAGACAAGTGATTGGTTTTGAGATCAGAGCACCATCACTTTGCTAGCTGTGTGACTCTGAGCGAGTAATTTCACCTCTCTGAAACTCAGTTTCCTTATCTCAAAAAGGAGAATTCAAGTCAGGTCAATAAAACAAACACAAATGAATCACCTGCTATTAGGCATTGTGTCAGGGATTGAGGGCAAGAACCCATCCCTATCCTCAAGGGCTAATATTCTACTGGGAGGATAAAATATGTACTCACATAAGTAAAATGAAGGTAAATTAAGGCATGAAAGAGTAGAGGTATCAAATATATTTCTGAGGCCACATCTATATTAAAATGTAATTGGTAAATATTTAACAAAATAGATAAAAATATAATAAAACAGATGATGTTAATATGTGGTTTTCTAAGTCAATCTGTAGCCCAGAGAGCTATTTATATACAGCTTACTGACCCCCAAACCACTGGGGAAAAGTGCTCATAATTCAGGGACATAAGGAAAGGCTTCATGAAGAAGGTGGAATCTGAGATGACCCTTGAACAAAAATGAGAATTTAGACTGAACAACAATCAATAAGCATTTGTTAAGTGCTTACTATGTGTCAGGCATTGTACTGGGGAAAAAAATACAAGTAGAAAGAAAGACTGTCCCTGACCTCAAGGAGCTTAAGTTCTAATGGAAGAAGATAACATATAAAAGGAAGCTGAAAAGTAGGAGGGAAAAAGTCTGGAGGGTACCTGGAGAGAAACAAAACCTGGCTGACTGGGGTACCTTCCTTAAATAGAGTCTCTGGAAGGATCCATTCAATTAGCAGGAGAGGCCAAAGAGCCGGTATTTCCAACATGTGAATTCCAGTGCTGACTGAGATTCCAGGATAAAGAGGATTCTGGGGCACAATGGAAGAAGTCTGGAGTACATACAGTCAAAGGGGAAATTTCCAGAAGTCTCTGAAGTAGTAAGGAGGTCTGCCTAGTAAGTCTGGTAGAGAAGAGAAGGGATGTATTCTAGGTGTATTTGACGAGAAAGTAATAAGGAGGTCTACCTAGAAAGTCTGGTAAAGGAAAAGGATGTATTCTAGGTGTATTCAGCTTGAAAGTAGAGTTGATCAAAGGGAATAATATAAAAATGACTACAAAGAGAGAAGGGAGCCAAATTCTGGAGGCCTTTAGATACCATGCTTGTGAAAATGCATCTTATTCTATTGGAAATGGGAAGCTACTGAGGATTTTTGAGTAAGGTGATGATATGGTCAGACTTCTGCCTAGAAAGAATTTTGGCAGCTAAACAGAGGATGAATTAGAAAAAAAGAGAGAGGGGCAGCCAGGTGGCTCAGCGAGTAAGAGCACTGGCTCCAGTGTCGGGATGATCTGGATCAAATCTGGGCTCAGATACTCAGCACCACACCCAGAAATAACTGGCCGTGTGACCTTGAGCAAGTTACTTAACCCCGATTGCTTAAGAAAAAAAAAAGAGAGAGAGAGATACTGGAAATAAGAAAATCAATTAGGAAGCTACTTGAGGAGTATAGACAAAAGGTGATAGGGGTCTGGGCTAGTGTAGGAGTTATTTGATTGGAGAAAAAAGGGATATATGCAAGAAATATAATGGAAGAAGAATTGACCAGACTTGTCAACTTACTGAATATGGGTAGTGAGGAAGACAGGTGTTCTGTGGTTATTAAACTGGGTGACTGGGTGGTTCCCTCAACCCAAATAGGAAAGTTTGAAAGAGGAATAGGTTTGCAGGGGGAGACAATGCCATTTTAAATAAGTTGAGTCTGAGATGCCTTTGGGATGTCTTGGAGGAGATACATGACTAGAGTTCAAGAGAGAGTAGCAGCCTAGATTTGATTTAGGAGTCATTTACAGAAAAATGGTACTTGAACTCACGGGAGCTTGTATGAACAGAGAGAAGAGAAGACAGTAGAATTGAGAGCCCTGTGGAACACTCATGTTTAGAAGGCAGAGGCTAAATGAAAATTTAGCAAAGGAGGCTGAGAAAAAGGAGAACCTAGAAAAAGTAGTGTCATAGAAGGCAAGGGAAGAGATTGCCCAAGCAGAAAGGGTTCGGATAAAAATGTTGCACTTTCTGCCTCACAAAGATTTTGTAAATTGTAAAACTCTATACAAATGTGGCAGCTAGGTGGCACAGTGGACAGAGTGCTGGGCCTTAAGTCAGGATGACTCATCTTCCTGAGTTTAAATCTGACCTCAGACACTTACTAGCTATGTGACCCTGGGCAAGCCATTTAACCCAGTTTGAAGTCCTTCATCTGCAAAATGAGCTGGAAAAAGGAAATGACAAACCACTCCAGTATCTTTGCCAAGAAAACCCCAAATAAAATCATGAAGAGTCAGATATGACTGAACAAAAATACAACCTAAAAATGTGATTTATTATCATTACATTATCCATATATATTTGTTTGTAATCATCTCCCCCATTAGATAGAACTTGTAAGAACTCATGCTCCACTAATATAGACTCAAGAGAATCATCTTCACATTACAGTGAGAATATTGGGGGTATTAGTGGGTATAGTGTCTAGACCTGTGATTTCAACATGTATCCTAGGTATAGAATTCCACTGATACAGATCAGCAACTTGTCTATAAATTCAGTTGCATGGGTTACTTGGTCATATAACTTGCCCATGCTCACACAACTCAAATATGTCATAGACAAGACTTGAACTCAGGTCTTTCTGACTCCAAATCCAGCCCTGTAATCATTCTGTCATTTTGCCTTCATAATAGTAGTTTGTAGTAGTAGTGGTAGTAGTTGTTGTTGTTGTTGCTGTTGCTGTTGTTGTATCATTAAGTCAAGTCGATTGCAAGCATTTATTAAGTTCCAATTATGTGCCAGGGACAGGGCTATATATTGGATTTACAAAAAAACAAACAAACAAAAATCCCTGCTTTGCCTTCAAGGAGCTTATAATCTAATGGGGGAGATGATTGCAAACAAATATATATGGATGATGTGCAAACAACTATACAAAAATCAGATAGATACAGGATAAAGTGGAGATAATCTTAAAGGGAAGGCACTGGAATTAAGAGAGAGCAGGAAAAGTCTCTTACAGGTGAGATTCCAAAGATAATTAGTTATACCGAGGAAATAAAGGTCCCAAGGAGATTCGGGAAAATTCTATGTATTCAAGAAAGCATATTTCTGCAAAGCTGGACTTGAATGCTAAGTATTCTCATCCCCACCAAGAGAGAGAGACAGAGACAGACAGACAGAGTGACAGAGATACAAAGGCAGAGAGAGAATAACAGAAGAGCCAGTGGGGTGAAGGCATTGAACTCACTACTGTCCCTTTTCCCACAGCTTTCACATAGAGAAGATAGTGTAGTACAATTATTATGCTCAAAGCTAAGGAATTAACAGGTAGACTATGCCATCTATAAATCTACATGCCTTACTTTTCTTATCTACAAAATGAGCTGATTAATAATGCTTGTAGCCTATTATATTATATTTTGAACAATAAGCAAATATGAACTGCAGAACAATAAACGGACTTTCTCAGACATAGAATCTTCCCGTGTTTCAACCATGAAAGTCATACAGAAGGCAATCCAACTAACTCTTCAATATTTGGGAACTCTAGGAAAACGCAATGAGTGTTGAAGAGAAAAACAGAATCATAGAATGTTAGTGTTTGGCAAACTCTTGGAGTTAATTAATACCAACCTCCTCATTTTATTGAAGAGGATTCTAAAAACCCAGGGAAGTCAAAAGATTTACCAATCACACAGAGCTGAGACTGAAAGCCAAGACTTCTGATTCTAAAAACAGGTTTTCTTTACAACACCAAGAAAAGAAAAACTGAGACAAATCCTTAGATTCCACCATTGGCAACTTTCAACTTCTGTACAATATTGGTCATAGCATGCTGTTCTCTCCCCATACCCTAGTGTCCTTCCCCTGGAATTACATTATGTCTAATTTGCGTTTGATTTTCTAAGTATACTGTATTTCTCTCCAATAGTGTGTAAGCTCCTTAAGAACAAAATATTGTTTTATCTTTGTCTTTGTATCTGCAGTGCCTGGCACAGTCACTTAATAGATAATTGTTGAATGAATGAACCATATGGGAGCTACCTTGTTGGTGACTTATTTGAGACTTAAAGACAGAACAGTGTGTGTAATGGGAAGGACTATTTGCAGTCATAGGACATGGTTTTGAATCCAAACTCAACTACTTGCTACCTGTGTCACCTGGGACAAGTCACTTAACCTCTCTGGGCCTCGATTTATCTATAAAATTAAATTGAAGTAGATGATTTCTAAGATCTCTAAACTCTGAATCAATCATCTTATTATATATAAGCAAAAACATTCTTGAAAAAAGGTGGCTAGCCTGGATATAAGGCCATCCAGATGCTCTAATGGAATTATATCCGGATTGTGTAACACACACTTAGAGATCCAGAATGCTAGCTGGCTAACTTAGATTCATTCCTGGGCTTCCAGGCCACCAGCCTGATTGTACTCCATGCACTGGATGGCAGGCTGGCTGCCTTTCAAAGAATTCAAAAACCATCTGAGCTCCCCCAGGGTCAAGAGTGGTGAAGGCACCACTTACCCTCTGGGACAGGAGATAGCTTTCAGGACTTCCTCTTTCTCAGAAAAGAGGCTTAGAGGGACTTATCAGGTATCTAACCCCCTCCTGCTCAGTCTCATTTCACTTGAAGGCAGGTCTCACCCTTCCACTGGACCAGAAACTTGGAGATTGAATTTCTCTTCGGCTACCCAGGGGCCTCCCAAATGAATAAGGGAAGGGTCTAAGCTTCCAACTATAGCAAGGAGGTATTTTCTGGGCCCCCAGTGATCCTGATCCTGCCAGAAAGCTAAGGACCATTGGGAGGGCACAACACATGGGACCTGAAGTAGGACAGACTCTTTATAGGGGTAGGTGCTTCAGGGCCTGGAGGGAGATCCCATACAGAAGAGAGTGCAGGGCTTCTAGTGAGATCCAGGCAAGGGGAAAGGATGCAAACAGTTTGTTTCTGTTTCAAACTATTTTTGGTGGGGGTTTGGGAGAGGCATAACAGGGGCATGAACATTGGAACTTGAAGTCTGGGCCCTCAGTCTACGCTGCCAGCCCTTCAAAGGTTGCCCACTTTGTCCTCCAAACCTGCACCCCCCCCCCCCACTTACTCTGGTGTATTGATCCAGATGATGTCCAGGTGACAATAGTACACGCACTCTTTGTCCTTGTAAGTGTAGCAAGTGCAGCGCTTTTCTCTCTTGCGCGCAGGGCTCCCTCCTGCCCCGACTGATGCCTGCCTGGGCTCCCTGGGCCCGCCCAAGCCCTTGTTCTGCCCGGCCCCATTCAGGCTCAGCTCCGTGACTGTCGCGACGGCCGCTGCTTCATTCTCTTCTCCATCGCTCTCCCGGGCTTCGGGAACCCTGGGGCCCCCGCCCCCTCCAGCTGCCGCTGCCTCCAGGAGAGGCGCCCTAGGAGGCAAGAACCCTGCAGGAAAGAGAGAAAGCCTGCAGAGCGGCTCCCAGAATGATCCTTTTACTACCACGGAGGGGAATGCCACCTACGACCTGCTCTCTCCCAGAAATATCTTCGACCCCAGCCAAGGGATTCCAACCTATGCTCTACACTTTCTCAGCCTCTTCTATCTCATAACCCCTAGAGCTCTCTCTCTCTCTCTCTCTCTCTCTCTCTCTCTCTCCCCCTCCCCTCTCTCCCCATCTTCTTCCTTCTCCCCAAAACTCATTCCAGACTAAGCCCTTCTCTCTCCCCTCACCTTATCCCCCTAGAGGTTCCTATCTTATGCCCTCCTTTTCTCCCAGCAGCTTCTCCCCCTCCCAGGGGTTTCACCCGACCTCCAGCTCCGGGGAGTGTTCTGCTCCCACCTGTCTGACAGGGAACAAGCCCACCTCAGTCCCCAAGCACCCGGGTCCAGCGGGAGGACAGCTCCCAGAACCTAATCAATTTGCCCGCAGGGCCTCAGACTTTTTGACAACTTTTCCAGGTTTGGCCGCACGGGGGAGGGGTTCTTTCCAGGAGACCTCAGGGAGCAGTCTGGCTCCCGGCTACAGAGTAGGTGGGAAAGCAGTTGTGTATGTATCCCCTCTCCCTTTCGATCTTCCTCTCCCACCCAAAAGAAAGTTTCTGCAGCATTGCACTAGCCTAGTAGACTGAAACCAAACAAAACCGTATTCGGCGCCTCTTGGAAAACTAAAAGGAATCCTTCTCCACATGGGGTCTGCTCTGCCTGCCCCATTGCGGCCAGGTCCCATTCCCAGCAATGAACCCGGGCTACCCGAGGTGATTGAGGGCTTGGGGGTTGCTGTCCCTGTGTATGCATTGGAGGGAGGGAAGGAGGATAAGAGAGCAAGCTGCACTAAGTCCAGTTACCTGCGGTGGAGGTCACTGTAAGTCCAAAGAGGAACCACAACCCGAGCTCCATGAACCCAAATCAGCCGATGGGCACAAAGTCAGAGGAAGCGAGGGATATGCCCCGGACTGAAGGAATTTGCCCCTTGCAGGAGGCTGCGGAGCTCCCGGGGGCTCCGCTGCGCACTAATGCCCTTGGGATCCAGATGTGATTAGAGCCAGTCCGGAGAAGACGGATATGTGCAGTCTCTCTAAGTCCAGAATCAACCCAGGAGGGCGCTGAAGTCGTCATATGAAACCTTCAGAAGAAGTTGTTCATTTCTTCGCCGCTCTGCAAATATTTCTTTTCTTCCCTCTCTCCCCACCCCCCTCCCTCCGTCCCTCCCTACCCACCTCCCCACAAACACACACCCTCTCCACCCTCACCTCCCCCGCCCGAAAGGATGGGTTGAAGCTTCAGCCAGAGTCTTAAAGTCGGGGGCACCCGCGGCCGCCTCCCAGCTTGCCAGGACAGCTGCCTTGGGGACTCGGCGGGCTTGCACGGACGAGGGCAACAGAACTGGGAGAGTGGGAGGGCTAACACTAGTAACTGGAGGCCTGGTGCTTCTCCTGCACAGTGAGCCTGGGAAAGGGGGCGGGGGCTCCGGGGGGTCTGAGCAGAGACAGCTGCCGGAAGGACACACACACACACACACACACACACACACACACACACACACACACACCGAGATTCAGCTGGTTCATAGCAACTTATGATATCATTTAGTCCAACCTCTCTTTAAAGATAAGGAAACTGAGGCCCAAGCAGTTGAAGTGATGAGATTCAAATCCAGGTCTTCTCGATCCAGATGCAATGCTCTGTCCTTGCTGATTCCCAAGTTTAGAGCATTCAGTTATTGAACCTGCCCTCTTCCCTGCTAATGTGATGCTCTAGTATTAACCTAAGGTATAGCCTCTTTTGTTTGAGATTTTGGAGCATAGTGTCATACATAGAACTCCAGACCTAAGAAAAGCAGATTTCTTTGTTCACCTCTTTCTCTGAGGACATACCATGTGCTTACATACAGCACTGACAGTTTCAAAAGGCCCTTGAAGTCTTTAAGGTTAGTCATCTAACAGGTATTGGGTTCAGCTAGGGAAAAAGCAGAGGCACAGACTATGGTTAGGGCAGGAGTTCTTAATCATTGTTGTGTCATGAACTCCTCTGGCAGCCTGAGGGAGCCTACAGACTCCTCCAAATAATGTTTTTAAATGCATAAGATAAAATACATAGGATCACAAAGGAACCCAGTAGAAATACAACTATCAAGATATTAAAAGTTCCAGGTTTAGTGAGAAATGTTTCCACTGACTCCTTAGTCAGGTTAAGAATCTCTGTTAAGGAATCTCCACATTTCCAAGAAAGTTATAGATTCTGTCCAAGTGATTATTGAGTTAATCCAAATTGCAAGAGTGAAATATACCCAGCTTTTGGTGTTTTGCCCCCTGCCTGTATCATCTTTTCAATTTATTCAACAAGCATTTATTAAGAGCATAGTATATGAGAAACCCTTTGCTAGACCTTTTCTCATACTTATCCAAACAAGCATAAAACTAGCTTTCCATTTTGAGAATCTGTGAAAAAATAATGATAAAATAGTAGCTCCCATTTTGATAATGTGTAAAGGTTTACAAAGCACTTTGTTCTAAATTCTCCGAAGGAAGTAGTTCAAGAACTGAATATCATAATATGCTTATAATAAAGGCAAGGCAAGTGCTTTATGAAGTACTTATTATGTACCAGTCACTGTTCTAACCAGGTAAATGGTTCTGATTTTTCTGGGATTTTATGTACTTTTTTTGTTCTCACCACAGTAGTGGTTATAAAGCAACTGTTACACACAACTCAGAAAAACTGTACCTCTGTCTGTTTCAGATGGGTCTCGTGCAATGTAAGCCCTGCTGTGAATCAACGTTTTCACACATGGCAAGAACAAAGCATGCCTCTGATGACTGAGAAGACCAGTTGAAGCTGAAGACAACAGAACTGAAACAGCTCTCTGCCTGTTGATTCTTAAGGCACAATAAGCAAACATAAACATGCAAAGTCATTAAAGTCCACTGGCTTTTTTGCAATTTTTTTTTAAAAGTTGGAAAGTGTGAAGGAATGAAAGTTTTTTTTTTTCCTGATCACTTCTAAATATGTGTACTAATAGGGAAAGGAACTTCTCTTTTTTTCTTTTTAACCTGGTATATGGTTAAGTGTACTGAATTTAGTGTCAAAGAGTAGAGGTATTCAAATCCTGCCTCCCACACTTACTAGTATTCTTCATGATAACCCCTACCCCAAGAAAAAATAACTCCAAGAAATGCATTTATCTGGTTACAGACAAGCATATGCTATAGTGGAATTCATATAATAATAGTTATATAGCCAATAAATTTTTATCAAGTACCTACTATTTGCCAAGCACTATGCTAAGCTCTAGAGATACAAAGAAAGACAAAAAGACAGTCCATTTTTTTAAGGAGCTAGCAGTCTAATAGTGGAGACAACATGCAAACAACCAAGTACAAACAAGATAGATGATAGATAGATAGATAGATAGATAGAGAGAGAGAGATGATAGATAGAGAGAGAGATGATAGATAGATAGATGATAGATAGATAGATAGAGAGAGAGAGATGATAGATAGATAGATAGATGATAGATAGATAGATAGATAGATAGATAGATAGATAGATAGATAGATAGATAGATAGATAGATAGACAGATAGACAGACATGTATACATGTATATATGGGATAAATTGGACATATTCAACAGAAGAAAGGCACTAGAATTATGGGGGATTAGAAAAAGCTTCCTGGAGAAGGTGGGATTTGAGCTGAGATTTGAAAGAATCTAGAGAAGCCAAGAGGCAAAGATGAGGAGTGAGAGCATTACAGGGATGGGGGACAGTCAGTAAAAATATATCCAGTTGGGAAATGGAGTTTCTTGCTTGAAAAACACAAGGGGACTGGTGTCATTGGATTGAAAAGTACATTGGTGGTGAGGGGAGATAGGGTTAAGATGTAAAAAGACTGGGAAGGTGAGGGTAACCAGGTTATGAAGGGCTTTGAATACCAAACAGAGGATTTTATATTTGAACCTAGAGGTGATAGGGAGCAACTGAAGTTTATTGAATTAGGGAGGTGATATGTCAGACCTATCCTTTAGGAAAATCACTAATAGTGATATGTATATATATATATATATATATATATATATATATATATATATATATATTATATATATAATGAATAAAGGAAGTGAACAAGCATTCATTAAGTGCTTTACAAATATTGTTTCATTTGATCCTCATAACAACCCTGTGAGGAAGGGGCTATATTATTACCTCCATCTTAAAGTTAAGGAAACTGAGGCAGTGAGAAGTTAAGTGACTTGGCCAGGGTTGCACAGTTAGTGCCTATGGTTGGATTTGAATTCAAGTCTTTCTGACTCCAGACTGAATACTCTCTCCACTGTGCCACCCAGCTGGCACATAATAATTGTTAAATAGAGTAATTTAAAATTTGTAAAAAGCTTTAAAACACTATCTTATTTGATCCTCACAACTACTCTTTAAAGTAGGTAATACTGGCATTATTTATAATTTTTACAGTTAAGGAAACTGAGGCCCAAATTAAGTATCTTACTGACCATATAACCAATAAGTAGTATGGCTGAGATTTGAGCCTATGTTTAGTGCTCAGTCTAGTGTTCTTTCTGCTGTGAGTTCCTGAAGGGGAAAAATATAGTCTGAGAAACATTTCTCCAAGACATTCACTCAGAAATACTGAAAGTTTTGAGTGGTGTTTTCCCATGGCTATGCCTACTTGGATCAAAACCTTTGGTTGGATTTTACCTTCTCTAGTTTCTGCTTGCCTGGTTACCTATAGGTATAAGAAGGTAAAGGAAGGGAAGTAGTGAAAATAACTTCACTGAAGGAGAACATATTGGATGACGCAGCCTGGCCCTTTTATTCCCCAATGTCTATCAATTCCCGTTGAAATCCTGTGGTCTCACCAACACCCTGTTACTGGAATCTAATCTCTGTCCCTCAGTACCAATATGACCTGGGACAAGCTGTTTAACCTCTCTGGGCCTAAATGTCTTCAGCTGTAAAATGGCGGGGGGAGTGGTTATACTAAATGAAGTCTAAGGTGTCTCCTAACTTTATAACCCTGTGACTCTCCATCCCTCTGCCTAGTTTCCTGTTTCCCACCCCTTGCTGGAAGAAGAAGTAAGAAGAAGAAAGAAGGAGAAAGAAGGAGGAGGAGAAAGAGGAAGAGAAAGAGGAGGAGGAGTGGGGGGGAGGAGGAGGACAAGAAGAAGCTGGGATCCAAGTAGATTGAGGGATAGTATGTCCAGAAAACACTTCTCCATATCAGAAACACACAGAAAAAATTTTGACAGTCTTTTTGGTGGGCCATGATCTATGACATTGTAGGACCAATGAATTAGCTACCTCTTTGGCTCTGATTTGCCTAGAATTCTATTTTTATGATTTCATTGACTCTAGTAACATTCCTATTAGGTAACAGGCAGAAGTTTATTAGTGGGGAATGAATTGGGGCTTTGCCCCAGGGCAGAGGAGAGACAAAGGGAGAGTGCTGAGGAAAATGGTGTTTCCCTTATTGGCCATATCATTCATTTGGCAACTGATATTGCCTTCTACTGTTAGCTCTCTTTTCATTCATTGTGACTCTAGGAAGAACATTTGATCTCTATACCTCAATTTCATCTATAAAATGGACATGATAATACCTTCAATTTCTACATCATGGTATCATTGAGAAGAGCAGACATAGCAATGCATGTGAAGCGATTTGACTTGCAAACTCTGAAGGGCTACATGTCAAATTGATTATTTGATTTTCAATCACTGTCACTTCTCTTCCTCCCTCTTTTTTTCTCCCATATCCTCTTCAATTTATAATAGTCCTGCAACCCAAAGTTATTTCTTCACATTAGTCATTGAGAGAGGACCTTTCCAATAAACAATGAATGTCATTCAGAATCAGACCTGGTTTGCCTTTAAGCAGTTAGCCTTCCTTAATTCCCCTTACAGCCTCCAATGCAAAGCTTCCAGTTCTGTTACTTCACCTTGATCTGTTTCTTCAATTTTGAAATGAATGTGCTAAATTCTAAATTTTAAGACAAAATCAATTGGAACTCTTCATGTACAGGCCAAACTAAGTCACTTTTATCATTTTAAACATAAATTATCTAGAAGATTTTAGCTAGGGAGGCAAAAGTACATTCAATTCTATTTCAGAATAATTATGTGATTGCAGTTAAGGAAAACAGCATGGTTTGAGGGAAAAACATGGCATGCAAAATTGAGATCAAAGTTCTAGTCCGCCAAAATGACAATATGACTTCAGGCAAGTTGTTCTACCTTGGTATGCCTGTCTACCCACTATGAAGTATCATCATAAGCACTAAGTAAGATAATGTTTTTAATGCCTTTAAAAGTATGGTTATAAGGAATTATATTCCCTGTAATAATAAAGGACAGCCCAACTGTTATTTTTCAATAAATAAGTAGTCAGAGTATACAAGAAAATTCTCCAAAGAGAAATTTCAAACTGTTAACCACAGGAAATATTGTTTCAAATAGCCAACAATAAGAGAAATGCAAATTAAAACAACTCTGAAGTTTCACTTCACATCTAGGAAATGGGCAAAAATGTCAAAAGAGGGAATCAGTGTTGTAGGGGCTGTGAGAAGACAGAAATGCTGACTGACTGGAGTGGGTTCAATCATTCTGAAAACAATTTGGAATTATGAGAGGAAAAACTGGAGGCACCTGGAGAAATCCCATTGTTAAATTTTCAGTGTGGGCATTTAAAACTCAGCAAATGCTACAGCTCAGGATTTAATTTATCTTTTTTTGGTTGTCTGGATTTAAGAAAGTGATGGAGAAAATGTAATAATGAAGATTAAGCTTAAAAGTATATGCTGCTCACATTCCCTGCTCCTACGCCCCCACCCCCACAGAGAGTTGATTATTAAACATTTATTATCATACCACAGGGAGGAAATGGCCCTATTTTACATAAATTTTGCATATGCTTACATGTATAAATACAGTTTTTTCCTATTAGAATGTGGGCTCCTTAAGGACAAGAACTGTTTCATTTTTGTCTTTGGATCCTCAAGCTGCAACACAGCATCTAGCATAGCAGCATTCAATAAATACTTTCTTTATTGAATACTAATAGTACAAAATAAATGATAAATGATAAAGGTCATAGCAAAATGCTAAGAGAGGTCCAAGATGGAGAACACACTTATCAAGGAAGGTGATATCTGGATTGAGATTTACAGGATGGAGAGGAATTGAACAGAAAGAGGAAGTGAGAGAAGGATAGGGAAAAGTCTGAGTAGAGATGCTCTGTTCATATAGAGGTAAAGAAGTTTAAGTCATGTACAAGCAACTTTAGGGAGTTCAGTAATGCTGGAAAGATGAAGAGGCACTAGGCCATGAAGAACATAGAATTACAGGCCAATGACTTTGAAATTTAGGTAGTAGGTAGTTTATAGTCATTACAAGGTTTTGAAGAGATGAGTGGTACATACAACTCTGTGCATATAGATCAGTGTGGCAACTGCTATATGATGGATGGATGGGGAGAAGATAGGGGTAGAGAGACCTTTTAGGAGGTTATTACAATAGTCCAGACAGGTGATAATCAGAGTTGACATTAGATTGATAGAAACTGGGAATAAAGTGGAAGGGATGTGGGAGTTCTTAGAAAGGCAGAATCAGGGGCAGCTAGGTGGCACAGTGAATAGAGCACTAGCCCTGGAGTCAGGAGGACCTGAGTTCAAATCTTGCCTCAGACACTTAACACAAAAACTAGCCATGTGACCTTGGACAAGTCACAACTCCAATTGCCCTACCTTCCCCCCTCCAAAAAGCCAAAAAAAAAAAAAAAACAAAAGGCAGAATCAATAGGTCTTGATAACTGATTGAATGTAACAGGTAAGCAAAAGAACCAAAGACAACACCAACTCAAAAGAAACAGGTTCAAAGGGACAGATGTTAGGCTCTGTTTGGTACATAAAACTGTACTTCAACTCTTCCTTCTTCTGAATTTAAACAATATTTCCTGTTTGTTCTGCTCAGCTCAAACTCTTCACATATATATAGTTTTCCATTGTAGTTATCTTCTCATATATATGTAGACAATGGAAAATAGACTACAAAGTTGAAAGAGAGCTTGCATTATGCTAGGCACTGGGGGATACACAGAAAATAAAATGTAAGGATCCCTTCCCTCAAGAAGCTTACATTCTATTGACTAAGAATGTCTTAATGCATCTTTGTCACTCAAAGGGCGTTGTACATAATAGACTTTAGTAATTGTTTCTTAATAGATTCATAGGCCTTGACCCCATAGCCTTTGCATTCTCAGCTTTTTTTTCTTCCTTCAAAAACCTTTTAGTACATGTGTGTTATCTTAGGTGAGTTGGCTTCTAACCAGACACACAAATCGCACTTCAATATATTTTCCAAATTAGCAGAACTAGGGATTTAAAATAACACAGCACTGACACAGGAGCACAGATTTAACTGTTAATAATTGCCAGTCTTTTTTTTCTCTTGCATCTTGATGAAGAATAATTATCTTCTTAATTTACTAACTTCCCTCATTCCCATAATCTTTGATGAAAGGTCACAGTGCAAAATGATAGGACACATTTTTAAAATATGATTTTTAAAAAGGTTTTAATCTTTCCAAATCCTGTAGGATGTAACTTGTCTCTCCTCTAGGAAGATATCATATGTGATTTCTGAATTTAACCATAGATACTCAAAGAAAATCCATGAGTACATCTGACACATTACTATATATTCAATTAAAGCATCATAATTGTTGTCTCTGAATTCTTCTGTTAAAATATATAGTTCCACAATTTAGCAATCCCCTCTTTCTCTTTGAATCCTCAGTCTCATGAATTACTTTTGTTGCCATTTTGTTTTTCCTAACAGTTATTTTCATATATATATATATATATATACACACATACATAAATACATATATATAAAACTGAACCCCCCCCCGGAATAAGATAATCATGCACAGCCAACCAATACAGTAGATCATATCTGACCATGTATGTGACATTCTATAGCTTTAATGCCCCACCTCTCTAACATGAGGAAGAAAATGTGTTTCATCATTTGTCCTTCAGATGCAAGATTTCTCATTGTATTTAATCTTAGTTCAGTTGTCTTTTAGTGTTATTTTCAGTTACATTAATCCAGTAATTTTATATATATATATATATACAATATATATGTATATATATACATACAATATGTATGTATATATATTCTCCTGGATCTGCTTATTGTACTTTGTATCAATTCATACAAATCTTCCCAAGTTTTTCTGTATTTATGTCATTTATTATAGTGTAGTACTATCACACCAAATTCTCTTCCCAAAATTGTTCAGCTATTCCCCAATGATGGTCATTCACTTCGTTTTTAGTTTTTTACTACCACAAAAAGTTCTGCTATGGATATTTCAACATACATGAGATCTTTCTTTATGTCTTTGACATTTTGGGGCTGTGTGCCCAGCATTGAGATCCACTGGTCAAGGGGTATGGCCATTTTAGCGACTTTTCTCATAATTCCAAATTGTTTTCCAGAATGACTAGATCAGTTCACAGCATCTCCAACAGGGCACTAGTGTGCTATCCTACTACAACCCTTCCAAAATAGATTACGTGTCCATACATCATCTTTCTGCATATGCGATTTATATAATTGATTGTAGTTTTTAATTCCTCTAAAATGAAAATAAACTAATCCTTACCTACTTCTGCCACCTAGTCACTTAAAAAATGAATTGTTTACAGGAATTTCTATTTTTAGAAAGAGGCAAATGTTTCAGTCTGTTTTTCATCTGTTTGGGTAGAGACCAAAGTGTTGGACTCGGTAGATCTCAAGAGACTCCTAAATTCTAATCTCAGCTCTACTACATTTTGTGTGACTTTGGGCAAATTCCTTCCTTTCTCTGGGTCTCAGTTTCCCCATCTGTAAAATGAGAGTAATAGAATAAGTGGTCCTTAAAGTTTCTTCAAGCTTTAACATCCACAAGACTCTACAGATCTATCTTTCTCTGTGTCTCTCTCTGTCTCTCTGTCTCTGTCTCTCTCCCCCCCAAGTCAACAAGTGACACTTTGTGAAAAGTACCTTCATATACTTTGACTAAAAACAACTTTCTTAAGAATGTTTCCTGAATTTTACCTTAGATGAACATCCCTTGTTGTTCAAGGTCCTCGCCTGAGGTCTCATCTTGGCACAGAGGTGACCCTAGAGTTCTGTAAGGCTATGGCAGCTAAGCTGAAGCCATGGTCAATTCTACCAAACTGAAAAGGCTCCAAATACAGACTTAGCTATATACCCAGCACCAGAGCATTGGACACCAGAAAGTCAATTTTGGGGGTCACATTAGCTCATGAACATCATTTGCTAATATACCCAGGGTTGGGAGTGGGAATCTGAATAGGAGATAAAAGAATTAACAATGATAAAGTCACAGATCTTTCAGAATATTAATTACTTTTCAAGTTTTCATGTTCACTACGACTCCCTCACAGAGTTGTTTTATGGAGTGTGAGTGTGTGTGTGTGTTAATTTAATGAATCTAAGCAAGAGTAATATAATACATTCTGTAGTTTTCCACCATCCCTGAGCTTTAGTCCCCACAGATGGAATGCCTGGATTTCTTGGATATGTTGGCTAATCACCAGCAGTAGTGTATTTCCATGTTATTCAAATCAGATGACATGTTCCTTCAAAAGCTGACATCAGATTTATGCTTAGTGAATGCTGAGGGTACAAAGAGAATAGGAGAAATACAGAATGGAGTTTCATTTCCATGCAGTAAGACAAGGCTCTTTGAAGCCAGGAATTGGCCCTTAAAATTTGGGTATCCCAACTTTCTATTCCTTATCTCAAGATTAATGCAGAATAAATATTTCTGGGGGCTAGACAGGACTTCATAACCTCACATAAATTTGAACTTGATGTACAATGAACAAGCTCATTTGACTTCAGCCTTTTCAATTCATCATGAGCTCAGAGTAATTGAGACCTGAAGGAAGTCAGGCTAAACTTAAAGAAAATCTAGCAGTAGGTCTAGCAAAGTAGGTAAGCTAGTTCTCAGAAACCTAGCTTTCCCCCTAACTTCCTCCGACTTTTTGTTGAGGTTTTTACAAATATCCCTGTGTTTGGGAGGAATTGTAAGTATATTTGCTGGTGAACATCCAGGAAGTAGCAACATCAGAAGAAACTGATATAAAACTGTATCATAGAATTTTAGACCTGAAAGACCTAAATGGCAAAAAGGAGAGGTATATTTTAATAAGGGAAGGGGATGAGAAAGATGTCAAGTACCAGGACCCATCCAGAAGATGTAACCCATAGAATTTCTACAATTTCAGCTTGCTTCACCTCTTCCCTTTCCCTTACTTCCCAAGTCCAATCAGTTGCTATCATGTATATTCTACCTCAATAATGTATCTCAAATTGGGTTCTTCTCTCTATGGCCACCCTCCTAGTTCCAGCCCTTATCACCTCCTGCCTGTCTCATTGCAATGGCTTTCTAATTGGTATCCCTAACTGCAGCCTCTTCTCTCTCCAATCCATTTTCCACATAACTATCAAATTAAAATTCCTATCACCTAGCTTGACAATGTAACTCCCCTGCTCAAGAAGGCAATGGTCCCCTCTTGCCTCCAGGAGAAAATAAAACTCTGTCGTTTGGCAACTAAAGTCTTTCAGAGTTAGCCTCCAGTCTATCTTTACAGGTTCATTTCATATAAATTTCCTTTACACTGCTCAATATGCCAGCCAAATTGGCCTGCTTACTATCCTTAGCACGTGATGTTCCATCCCCCATCTCTTGCACAACTGTGCCTGGAATGCACTCCCTCCTCCTCATCATTGTTTAGATAGAATCCTAAGCTACCTCCAAAGTTTATTTCAAATACCATCTCCTACACAATGCTTACCTTGTTCATTCTAGTTAATGGTTTCCTCCCCAGAAATGTTTTGTACAAACTTTGTAACTATTCTTAATTTAGTTTTCTATGTAAATATTGTTTCTTCCTACTGAAGTATAAGTTCCTCGAGGGAAAAGAATGTTTTGTTTTTGCCTCTGTATCTTCAGCATGTGGCACATGAAAGAAGCAATAAATGTTTATTGACTGACTGAGTGAACGAATGAATGACAAGATTGGGAAGACCCTTATAACAGAGAAGGTCAGGAAGTAGAAAAGTTAGCATTTATGTCCAGGTCTTTTGAATGGGGAAGCTAGGAACAGCTAGGTGGCACTACAGTGCACAGAGTGAAGTCAGGAAGACTCATCTTCCTGAATTCAAATCCAACCTCCAACACTTAGTAACTGAGACCCAGAGCAAGTCATTTAACCCTGTTTGCCTTAGTTTCCTCATCTGTCAAATGAGCTGGAGAAGGAAATGGCAAACCATAAAGAAAGTCCAATATCTTTACCAAGAAAACCATAAATGGGGTCACAAAGAGTCAGATACAACTTAACAACTTCTGACTCTAAATCCAATATTTTTTTTTTTTTTTGCTTTTTGGAGAGCAGTTGGGGTTAAGTGACTTGCCCAAAGTCACACGGCTAGTAAGTGTGTCAAGAGTGAGGCCGGATTTGAACTCAGGTCCTCCTGATTCCAGGGCCAGTGCTCCTTTCACTACACCACCTAGCTACCCCAATGTGTTTTTTTTCTTTATTTTTTTTGGAGGGGCAATTGGGGTTAAGTGACTTGCCCAATGTCACACAGTCAGTTTTTTGTGTTAGGTGTCCAAGGCCAGATTTGAACTCAGGTTCTTCTGACTCTAGGGCCGGTGCTCTATTCACTGTGCCACCTAGCCGCCCCTAAATCCAATATTCTTTACTCCATGGCATGTTACCCCATTGAACATACAACACTTAACATCAGATGTAAAAGGAACTTTGGAAATTGTGTGATAAAAGTCCTTAATTTTAAAAAATTATTCAATTTCTTTTTGTTTTAATTAAGTCTCCCTATCTTCCCCAGGCTGGAAGTATGTATGACATTCATTCTCAGGCCCTAGCTCACTGCTAATCAGCACAGAAGCTTTGACCTGCTCCATTTCTAATCTAGACCACTTTGTCCCCTCTTCAGCAGCCTGGTGGACTCCTATTTCAGGCGGGGGGGGGCTCACTCTATTGGTGCCAGACATTGAGATACCTGATTCACTTCAGCCCTGTCGAAGCTCAGAATTCCCTAATTCACATAATCCACCAACGTCGGCCTCAGACAATTCCTGAGGTCCCTTCTAGCTCTGACTTTCAGTGTTGTGTGTTCTATGTGACAACAAGCTGTAGAGTAAAGAATACTAGATTTAGATTCAGAAGTTTGTTGTTGTTCAGTTGTTTTAGTCATGTTCAACTCTTCATGACCTCATTTGGGGTTTTCTTAGCAAAGATACTAGAGTGCTTTGCCATTTTCTTCTCCAGCTCATTTTACAGATAAGTTAAATTAAGGTTTATGTTAGTTGGGTTAAGTGACTTGCCCACAGTCACATGCCTAGTAAGTGTCTGAAGCCAAATTTGAACTCAGTAAGTTGAGTCAAGACCAGCACTCTATCTACTATAACACTTAGCTGCTCTGTCTCAAAAGACCTGAGCATAAATGCCAGTCTTTCTACTTATTAGTTGTGTGACTTTGTAGCAGCAAGCATCCTAGCATACCCAGGGTGGCTGTCAACACAGGTTATTAGATCTGCTTCTCCAAAGGAAAGCAACTCAAAATGGATTAACAATCTTACTTTAATCAATCAAACATATCTCATTTTACCTAGTTCAGGGGAAAAAGTCAGCATCCTGAACTTCAGGGAATACAAACAGAAGTTACAAGCAGACAGAGAAACAGATCGGCAGACAAGCTTCCCACTGTCTGACCATTATATCCATACCTAGTCAGTTACCAGAGAGGGAAACACCAACATCTGGGTTTTCAAAGCTAGGGGGCTCAACAGCTGCCCAGAGTCTCATCTGGACACAACTCTCCCCAAAGTGAGCGCCACAGAAAAACCTCACATCAGGGTATATATAGCCTTCTCCTGGGTCAGAGACCATCACAACCCTCATGACCCAATGGTGTGGGTGTTCTTGAAGAACAAGCTTCCCTCCACAGGCTCCAAGTGAGCACATTCAGCCCATTAAGGGACAGAGTATATTTTCAAATCAGGGAAGGTTCTCAGAGTCACCTAAGCCTATCAAAGGGCCTAGGGGCACAGAGAAGATCTTCAGATTCTAGGCCTGCTTCTGTTATTAATTAGCTGAATGGCTTTGGGCCAGTTACTCTCTATCCCTGAGTCTCAATTTTTCCATCTCTAAAATGAGAAGGTTGGAGTAGGTTATCTCTAAAGTATTTTCCAGCAATCTGTGCTACTCAGATTATACTTCCTGAACAGTGTCCAATTCTTTGCATTGCCCCCAACACTTTCCCCTTTCTTAAAAATCTACCTGGTGAGTTCTTCCAGTTCTTTGTGAATATTAAGAAAATAAAGGAATTCCTAACTAAGAAAAGAATTCCCAACTAAGCTGTTACTGTATATGACTCAAGACATTACCCCTCCTAGACTCTAGATTTGCCTTTTAACCATATCCAACACCAAGCAGCTACTCTAAACAGATCAGCTCTCTGGGGAAATGCATCAAGTTTTTATTGTGCTTTGAGATTCACATCCATCCCTTAACTGAGTCAGTGGATGAAATAACTTTAAGCCAGAGAGTCTTTTAATGCCCCTCAAATAACAATTTAAAAAATAACAGTCTACTGTTCAAAAGCATAAGTCCAATCCTGTCTTTCTGTGGTATTTTTTCCATAAAATTCATCATTATCACATTTTAAACTAAACAATGTCTCCTTTTTGTGAAATGAATCACATTACCCTGTTTATAAATTTGATTTCCAGAAGCTGCTTAATGCGGTTATCTGTTTGTGTAATGAATGAGATGACCTTAGCAGCCCTATAAGGAATCTGGGCACTGATCTAAGTGACCAGCTTTGAAAATAAAAATTAGTAGCTAAAAGATATAGACATTTACAAAGTCCAGGTAACATACTGCTGCCTTTTCTAAGCTCGTTTCTTTCCCAGCAATATTTAAGTTTCTGGCCTAATCATCATCATATTTTCTCTGGGTCAGTGAAGAAAGATCATTCATTTGAAAGATTTCATGTCTCCTCTTCAGATACTACTAACACTGTTTTTGGAATAACAAGACCAGAATTACAGTCCTAACCCTGACTCTTACCGGTTTTGGGAGAGAACCTAAACAAGACTCTTAATCTCTCCGAGCCTCACTTTTCTCATCTGCAAAATGGGGATAATGACCTTTGCAAAACTTACCTCACAGGGTTATTATAAAGTGTTTTGTAAACTTAAGATCATAGAAAAATGAGCAGTTGTCAGTTGTTTACTCAGCAAACACTTAAGCACTTTCTGAGCTGGATTCACTGAGGAAGAGACAAAGGTAGATGACGTATAGTCAAGGCCATACAGAGCTAGTAACCCAATGGCCTACCTTATGCCAGTGGGACACCACAGCCTTGAAGGAAAGGCAAGGAAATGATAGAGTGAATCCAGTAAGGAGGAATGTGAAAGGAAGGAGAAGAAAAGGTTTGAGGAGAGAGGGCAAATGGGCTCCTGATTTCTGGGATTTCTCAGTCTTTCAGAATTTGAAACAAAATCCATCACAGGCCCTAGAATAGTCACGGTTCCCTACTTTGGAGTAATTTCACAATATCTTTTAATTAGCTTCACGTTTTCTTATGTAAAATTATTTCACTTTCTGAGACAAATGGTGCTGCCTCAGCAGAATGCAAATTAAACAAAAGAGTAACACAATATACCCTGGAAGCCGTAACTCAAGCTCAGAAATTCAGAAAGGGCAGGCTTTTGACCCCATACCTTCAGTGACTTGCAGAAGCAGTAAAATAATGTACTTGGAGCTTACTGCCCGGAGGGGAGAAAAAAGTCATGCTCAGGCACTGTGAAGAATCAGAGCTAGAGATAAAGGAGAATCTTCTTATGTTTTCTCCTACCATGCAAAGTTACCCTTGCAAACTAAGATGATTTCCATTCAACATCGGCTTGTTCAGAATCAATGTTTGGCTCATTCTTCACAACTCTGTGAAGTCGATGGGATCCACAAGAAAATGGAACTCAGTGAGGGTGGATAGTTGGTCAGAACACAATCAATTTGTTGAGAGGTGAGGCTTAGACCACTCTAGTCTGATAGTTAGATCAAACTTCCCCAGTCCTCAAAACACTTCAATTTTTCCAGAGAAAAAGACACTGTCTCTAGAATCAGGAGACCCAAGTTTGAATCCCATTTCTGCCTCGAACTATCCGTGTGATCTTGGGCAAGTTGTTTAGCCCCCTGGGCCTCAGTTTCTTCATCTTTTAGGTGAGAAGACCAGAAAAGTCCCTTCCTGATCTCATTTACCACAAAACAATACATCATCCAAAGTGCTGCTTTGGGTGAGAGGTGAAGGGTGGAATTGTGGGAAAGTGTGTACAGAGTAGAGGCAATAATTCAGGCAGGTGGTAAAGGACATAGAATGGGGCAGAGAAAGTGAGAACAGAGAAGAGAGGTCATATAGGAAAGATGAGAGCAATCAAATTGACAGGACTTGGTTACTGATTGAATATACTTATTTTTATATTATTCTTTACATACCTATATACATATATGTTGTACATGTGTACATAATACATACTGTACCAACCACCCTCCACTCCATAACTTGGATAGTTTTTTGGTTTGTTCTGGATTAGTTTGGTGGGGAAAAAAATATCATTCAAATATCTTGTTTGACATCATATAATCCAAACAATCTGATGAGTGACTCAGTCCATTTTGCATCTGCTGCTCTGCCTTGTTTCAGCCCCACAGAAGGTTCCCCTCCTAGGACAAGCTCAACACATCACCATGGTGGTCTTGATGGATAGATACCATTTTCCTCTGCTTCCTCTTCCCCCTAATTGGAGGGTTGGAGGATGGAGGGCCAAAGTCCTCCCAATGTCTTCCTTCATAGAGGACAGAAGCTGGACTTAGCTCACTCTGTTTTGCTTCTGCTGCCCTGCCTGATTTAGTTTCACAGAGTAAGATTCCCCCATACCAGGTACTCTCTGGTATTCCTCACCTACCCTGCTTTCCTGCCTCCTTTTATATGTTGTCTTCTCCCACTAGATCGTAAGCTCCTTGAGGGTAGGGACTGTCTGTCTTTTTATTAATTACATCCCCAGCACTTAGCATAGTGCCTGGCATATAGTGGACACTTAATAAATATTTATTGGATGGGATTGAATGTTATCTCCCTCTAAAAAATGTAAGTTCCTTCAGAGTCAGGATTGCTTGATTCTCTGATTTTCTATCCCCAGCACTTAGTAATATGCCTGGAACAAAGTAAATGCTTAATAAATGTTTGTTGCTTGATTGGGGAGAGGTAAGGGTCTCTATTTGGAAGAAGTTTACTGCAAAAATTCCATGTTTTCTTTCATTTTTACACCCCCAACATGCTTCCAATGATCACTTTGAGTATGAATCTCTTACAATGCATTCAAAGCAAAATTAATACAATTTTGCTGTAATTTTATAAGAAAGATGTGTCATGAAAAATTTTTAAGAGAAACAAGGGGTGTCATAAAATCAATCATCCAACCAAAGGGTGCCACAGCTCCAAAAGGCTAGTAATTACTGGCCCAAGGACTTGCCTGCTCTTGGTTGATGCTGTAACACCCCCTTCTACTCCTTAATTTGCATAGTATTTGGGCTTCTTATTGATCAATTTGGTAGAAAAATGTTATTCAAATATCTTGTTTGGCATCATATGGTCCAAAAAAATGGATAAGTGACATAAGCTGAAAAGTGTATAGAAGATGGTAACTAGATAAGCAAAAGATCTTGAGATCATATTACATGAGACTTCATTGAAGGAAGGGGAGTCAGCCTGAAGAGAAGACGTAGAGAGAACCTGAAAACTGTGGTCAGCTGTCTGAAGGACTATCACCTGGCACAGAGATTAGACTTGTTCTTCTAAGCCCCACCAAGAACAATGGGTAGTGCAACAAAATTGTAAAGTCAGATTTAGGGGGAAGGGGGAAAAACTGTAATAATTAGACCTATTCCAAAGTGTAATGGGATGCCTCAGGGGACAGCAGGTTCCCCCTCACTAAAGATATTCAAGCAAAGTTATACCATAGGTGTTTATACCAATGAAACCAGGTTGTAACAGAAAAGAAATATGCAAAAACATAAATTTGATCATACTATATGTGTAGTAAGGGAACTTGCTGTTGAAAGATCCTATAGTGAACCCTTTTGATAATGTGAAAAAGAATGGAAGACCACTTTCAGATCTGCTGTGGAAGAGATTACTTTGCAGGGATGATTTGACTAGATACCTTTTGAGATTCCTTCCAACTGGGAGGTTATATGATTCTAAGTTGATGTCTGTGTTTTATTAGATATAATAAATACATTAATTAATAAATATATTGATGCCAAAACAAAAGGAAAATTATCATATTATGAATTAATATATTATACACTAAAAGTTACCATGCTGTAAACAATAATATTACACAAGATGAATAAATTATATCTTTATTAAGCACTTGCTATCACCAGAGATATAAATGACCAAAGGAGAAAGTATTCTGGTTATGTGGTGAGAATGATAGCAACTTGAGTAGCCACAAAACTTTAAAAGACCCAGAGGAAGGCTGCCTCCACTCACTGAAAGAGAGAGAGAGAGAGAGAGAGAGAGAGAGAGAGAGAGAGAGAGAGAGAGAGAGAGAGAGAGAGAGAATATATGTGTGCAGGAGGCTCAGAAGAGAGGGAAAGAGGGGAGGTATATACTCTATGAAGAGAAGCAGCATGGGGCAATGGAAAAGATGCCAATTTTCAAACCCAGCTCTGCAAATTACTATCTGAATGATCGTGGGCAAGTACACAACTTCTCTAGGCTTCATTGATCTCCTCTGAGGATTTTGTAATGATGATTCTAAGGTAGCTGACAGTCTACATATATGATCCTATGACTATAGAAAGACCAAGACAAAAATCATACAACATCTGAGGACATGAAGAGACTTCAATCTATGTTGGCTTACACTGAGATGGATCTTTCTCAGCCTGGTGAAGTGGGAAAAATGCTGGCTCTGAGTCAGAGGATCATAGAAATGTAGATTTACAACTGGGAGAGACCTTAAGAGGCCAGTCTGTCAGCAAGCATTTATTTATTAAGCACCTATTATGTGCCAGGCACCATGCTAAGTGCTGGGGAAACAAAGAAAATCGTTGCTCACAATCTAATTAATGGGGGAGACATATGTAAGCACCTATGTGTAAAAAGCAATATACAGTTATCCTTTCCACATGGGTGCACAGTGTCTTCCTGATCTGGATAATCCAAGTAAAATTTTTTTGACCTTCCCTTTGTACCAGAGAAGTTTGAATTTTTTTTTTCTTTTATGTGGTATTTACAATACCTTATTGCAAAATTTGGGTTAAATATTTGGTCATAGGCTCTGTGTTGTCTGTTGGCCTTTGGTGCCATCTGTGGCTTCAGCAAAACTCCCCAAAAGTGCTCATTTAATTTCTTATATTGATTCTCAATATATTAACCACAATGGGGAAAGTCTCGATGTGGAAGGGTTAAGTGTACAGGATAATTTGGAAACAATCAGCAGAGGGGAGTTATTAGCATTAAGAGGGTTCAGGAATGGCTTCCTGGAGAAGATGGAATTTTAGCTGGGACTTGAAGGAAACTAGAAAAGTCAAGAGGCAGAAATAAGGAGGGAGAGCATTCCAGGCATGGGAGACAGCCAGTAAAAATATAATCATATGGGAAATGGAGTTTCTTGTTTGAGGAACAGGAAGAATGTCAGTGTCATTGGTTCAAAGAGTATGTGGGGGAGGAAATATGTAAGGTGTAAGAGACTGGAAAAGTGGGGTGGCCAGATTATGAAAGGCTTTGAACACCAAACAGGGGGTTTTATATTTTGCCCTTCAGGTGCAGATGAGGAAACTGAGACCCAGAGAGTGATTTGCTCAGATAAGTGTCTGAGATGGAATTTGAATCCAGGTCTAGCCTGACCCCAGGCCTAAGTCCCTATCCACTATACCATTTTGCTACTCTTGATCTCATCTTGCAGATGACAAAAATGTGACCCAGAGAGTTTAATCACCTTTCCCAGTGTTAAATAGGACCTGGATGTGAATCCTGCCTCTGTCACTACCCATTAGACCTTCAGCAATTCATTTTAGATTGTTAGCTCCTTGGGAGCAGAGACTGTCTTTTGCTTCTTTTGGCATCTCCAGTGCCTAGCACAGTGCCTGACACATAGTAGGCTCTTAAAAATTGAACTTTATTAAATTTTATTAAATTGAACTTAAACTTTTTGAGACTCATTTCCTTCATCTGTAAAATGAGATTGCAGGGCAAGGTGCCGCCTAACTCTAAATGAATAGTGTATCAAAATATTTGTTTGGTGTAACAGCAAGCTCCCCAGGCGTCCTCAGGGTCGCTGCCAACACACAGTTCTTAGATCTGCTTTGTTAAAGGAAAGCAACTCAAAATGGGTTAACAAGCTTACTTTAATCAGTCAGATATGTATCTTTTACCTAGTTCAGGGGGAAAAGGTCAGCACCCCGAACTTCAGATATACAGATGGAATTATCAAGACAGAAACAGATCAAGTAGACAGATTTCCAAACTGTCCAACCAGAATCCAGATCAAATCACAGAACACTTCTCAAAGTGAGCCCCAAAACAAAGCTACACATCAGGGCTTATATAGCCTTCTCCTGGCTCAGAGAATGTAACAACCTTATTGACCCACTGGCCAATCAAAAAGTATCTACTGAAAAACAAGCCTCCCACCCCTGGCTCCAGGTGCACTTTAGCCTAGGGGCAGGGAAGATCTTTAAAATTTACATTCCCATTACATTTGGCCATGTGGTAGAAGTTATAGGGCTAAAGTAGACCTAGTTCCTGCCTTTCAGAAACTTATTTTTCCAAGGAGACAAATTTGACAGAAATGAAACCATTAGGATGCAATACAAAACAATATGTCTTGAAAGATTCTTGCTGCAAAGACTCTAGACTTGTAATGAGAAGACCTGGCTTCCAATTTCATCTCTGACATTTATAATCTATGTAACCCTGATTCAAGGCAGAGAGGCAGAAATATTAAATGCATCCTTTTCAGATCATGATACAATATAAAGTACACTAATAAAGGGACATGAAAAGATAAACTAAAAACCCATTAGAAACTAAATCTAATCCTAAAGAATGAATGGGTCAAACAACAAATCATAGAATCAATAACTTCATGAAAAAGAATGACAATAATGAAACAACATACCAAAACTTATGGGATATAACCAAATAAGTTTATATGGGAAATTTTATTTATCTAAATGCTTACATGAATAAAATAAAGAGGAGATCAATGAACTGGACACGCAACTAAAAAAGCTAGGGAAAAAAAACAAATTAAAATGCCCAATTAAATGCCAGATTAGAAATTTTGAAAATCAAAGTGATTAATAAAAATGAAATTAAGAAAACTATTGAACTAATAAATAAAATTAAGAGCTGGTTTTATGGGAAAAAACAATAAAATAGAAAAACCTTTGGTTAATTTGATTTAAAAAAAGAAAGAAGAAAACCAAATTACCAGTATCAAAAATGAAAAGGGTGAATTCACCACTAATGAAGAGAAAATTCAAACAATAATTAGGGCTATTTTGCCCAACTATATGCCAATAAATCTGACAATCTACACGAAATGGGTGAATATTTATAAAAATATAAATTGCCCAGGTTAACAGAAGAGCAAAGAAAATACTTAAATAACCCCATTTCAGAAAAAGAAGTTGCAGAAGCTATCAATGAACTCCCTAAGGAAAAATCATCAGGGCCATATTGATTTACAAGTGAATTCTGCCAAACATACAAAGAACAATTAATTCCAATACTATATAAACTATTTGGAAAAATAGGTGAAGAATGAGTCCTACCAAATTCTTTTTATGATACAAATATAGTGTTGATGCCTAAACCAGGAAGATCCAAAACAGAGAAAGAAAATTATAGACCAATTTCCCCAATGAATATTGATGCAAAAAAATTTAAATAAAGTACCAGCAACTTATCACAAAGATAATACACTATGACCAGGTGGGATGTATACCAGGAATGCAAGGCTGGTTCAATATAAGGAAAACTATCCACATAATTGACCATATTGATAACAAAAATAGTATTATTAACTCAATAGATGCAGAAAAAGCTTTTGACAAAATACAGAACCCACTCACATTTAAAACACCATAGAAGATAGGAATAAATGGAACTTGCCTTAAAATGATAAATAGTATTTATCTAAAACCATTAATAACCATTATATATAATGGGGATAAGCTAGAAGCATTCCCAATAAGATCAAGGTTGAAACAAGGATGTCCATTATCCCTACTGTTATTCAATATTGTACTAGAAATGTTAGCTTTAGCAATAAGAGAAGAAAAATAAATTGAAGGAATAAGAGTAGGCAATGAGGAAATAAAGCTATCACTCTCTACAAAAGAGAATCAACTGAAAAACTACTTGGGGGGGGGCGCAGAGTAGAAGAAGGACCTCCCCGCTGCTCCAGCTTCCACCTTCCCCAATCCATGTAAAAAGGGGACTCTAAACAACCTTTGGAGCTGAGGAACCCACAAAATGACACAGAGAAGCTAACTTTCTGCTGAGGACAGCCTGGCAAGCCATCAGGAATCCGCCAGTGCAGTGCTCTGGGAGCTGAGCCTAGCCCCACACTGAGGCATTAGCCCGAGGGCGGGCCTGACCAGCCACGGCCAGAGGGGCTCCAGATCAGCAGCAGCTGTGGCCATTTCCAGATTTATCAACACATAGATGTGAGAGACAAAATGAGAGGTCAGTGCAGTCTGGATTTTGGGACCCAGTAAGTGGGACTGTGTGGCTTTTGCCCCTGGGGCCAGACAGCACAGCCAGCCAGCACCAGGTGGCAGCTTCAGCTCCTGGCCTGCAGAGTGTAGAGGGACCAAGCACCAGTCTGAGGGGGAATCGCTCTTGCTTTAACCTGCTTGAATCTGGATTGCAGTCTAGGGTGGAGGTCCTGGGGTGTGTGTACAGCTTGTCAGAGCTTGTAGAGAACTCAGAGAGGGTACCCATCTAATACCTCCAGCAACTGAGAAAACCCCAGCGTTTGGGACAAAAGCTCCCCTGTCTGGTGGCAGAGTCTTACTGTGGCAAAAAGCCCAGGGGTCAAGTGACTGAGGGGCAATATGACCAGGCAAAGGAAACAAAGCAGACAGAAGATTCCAACATTACACTCCTATTTTGGGAAGAAAAAAAGCAAAGCATGGAACAGGAGGAAGATAGTGAAGTCAGAACTCTTGCACCAAAAGCTTCTAAGGAAAATACGAGCTGGTTACAGGCCATAGAGGACCTTAAGAAGCAGATAAGAGAAATGTAGGAAAAATTGGGAAGAGAAATGAGAACAATGCAAGAAAATTATGAAATGAGAGTCAACAGCCTGACTGAGGAAAATCACACCTTAAAAAAATAGACTAACTCAAATGGCAAAAGAGGCTCAAAAAGGCAATGAGGAGAAGAATGCCTTAAAAAGCCAAATTTGCCAGATGGAAAAAGAATCTCAAAAGCTCACTGAGGAGAATCATTCCTTCAGAATTGGATTGGAGCAAATGGAAGCTAATGACTTTATGAGAAATCAAAATGCTGTTAAACAGATCCAAACAAATGAAAGAATAGAAGGCAATGTGAAATATCTCATAGGAAAAACCACTGACCTGTAAAATAGATCCAGGAGAGATAATTTAAAAAATATTGGACTACCTGAAAGTCATGATCAAAGTAAGAACCTAGAAATCACCTTCCAGGAAGTTCTCAAAGAAAACTGCCCTGATGTTTTAGAACCAGAGGGCAAAAGAGAGGTTGAAAGAATCCACTGATCACCAAAAAAGATCCCAAAAAGAAAACTCCTAGGAATATTATAACAAGGTTCCGGAATTCCCAGATTAAGGAGAGAATATTACAAGCATCCAGGAAGAAACAATTTGAATATTGTGGAAACACAATCAGGATAACCCAGGATCTGGCAGCTTCTACACCGAGGGATCAAAGGGCTTGGAATATGATATTCTGGAGGTCAAAGGAGCTGGGATTAAAACCAAGAGTCACCTACTAAGCAAAACTGAGTATCATGTTTCAGGGGAAAATATGGCTATTCAGTGGAATAGAGGACTTTCAAGCATTCTTGCTGAAAAAACCAGAGTTGAATAGAAAATTTGACATTCAGATACAAGAAGCAAGAGAAGCATGAGAAGGTAAACAGGGAAAAGAAATCATAAGGAACTTATCAAAGTTGAACTATTAACATTCCTATAATAATTGTAACTTACAAAACTTATTTCAGTAGTTGAAGGAAATAGAAATATATATATATATATATATGTCTATATATATATGTCTATATATGAGGGTATATGGGCATATGAATACATATGTGAATATATGTATATATGTTTACAGGTATACATAGATAAAGGGCACAGGACCAATTTAACAGGAAGGGATGATACTTAAAAGATGAAATTAATAGGTGAGAGAGGAATATAATGAGAGGAGATGGGGAGAGACAGAATAGGGTAAACTATCTCATACAGAAGAGACAAGGGAAAATGGTTACAATGGAGGGGAAGAATAGGAAGGCAAAAGGGAATGGGTCAACCTTATTCCCATTGAATTTGGCTTGAGAAGGGAATGAAATACACACTAAATAGGGTATCTCACCCTCCAAGAGAGTAGTGGGGGAAGGGGATTAGAGGGGGGATGATGGAAAGGAGGGCAGGCTGCGGAGGGAGGGAAGTTGGAAGCACCCACTTTTGAAAAGGGACTGGATCAAAGTAGAGAATAGAATAAGTGAGAGTGGGGATAGGAGGGAGGGAAATATAGTCAGTCTTTTACAATAATTCTACTACGTTATTGTTTTGTATTAGCCACACACGTACAACCTATACTGAACTGCTTATCTTCCCAGGAAGGGTGGGTGACAAGGGAGGAAGGGAATGAATCTGGAATTCAAAGTTTTAAAATCAAATACTCAAATATGTCTGTGTATATTGTTATTAATACTATTTTATGTGTAATTGGGAAATAAGATATTCAGGCACTGGGGCATAGAGATCCACTGGAAAAGTCGAAATGGGGTATGGGAGAAGACATGGGAGAGAGCACATTGGAGGAGGGGATATCCTGTGGGACTGCTATTTTGGGGCGGTGGGTAGGGGGAAAACAGGGAGAAAATTTGTAACTCAAAATCTAGCGGAAATGAATGATGTAAACCAGAAGTTAATAAAGCATTTGAAAAATTAAAAAAAAAAATTACTTGAAATAACTAACAACTGGGGGCGGCCAGGTAGCACAGCGAGTAAGAGCACCAGCTCCAGTGTTGAGAAGACCTGGAGATCGAATCCAGGGCTCAGACACTTAGCACCCACCAGAAACACCTGGCTGTGTAACCTTGAGCAAGTTACTTAACCCCAATTGCTCAGGGGCGGCCAGGTGGCTCAGCGAGTAAGAGCATCAGCTCCAGTGTCGGGATGACCTGGATCAAATCCAGGCTCAGATACTCAGCACCACACCCAGAAATAATAACTGGCCGTGTAACCTTGAGCAAGTTACTTAACCCCAATTGCTAAAAAAAAAAAAACAAAAAAAAAACCTAACAACTTTAGCAAAGTTGCAAGACATAAAGTATACCCACATAAATATTTATATATATATATATATATATATATATTACTAACAAAGCCCTGCAGCAAAATATAGAAAGAGGAATTACATTTAAAATAACCATAAACAATGTAAAATATTTGGGAGTCTAGCTGCCAAGACAAACCCAGGAACTATATGAACACAATTGCGAAATATTTTTCACACAAAGTCAGATCTAAATAACTGGAAAAATATCAGTTGCTCATTGGTAAGCCAGGCTAATATAATAAAAATAACAATTCTACCTAAATTAATTTGGTCATTCAGTGTCATACCAATCAAACTACCAAAAAAGTATTTTATAGAGCTAGAAAAAATAACAGCAAAATTCATCTGGAAGAACACAAGACTATCAAGGGAATTAATGAACAAAATGCAAGGAAAGGTAGCCTAGCCCTACTAGATCTAAAACTATATTATAAAGTAGCAATCATCAAAACTATGTGGGTAAGAAGTAGAGTTGTGGATCAATGGAATAGGTTAGGTACACAAGACACAATAGTCAATGACTATAGTAATCTACGGTTTGATAAATCCAGAGACTCTAGTTTCTGGGACAAAACTCACTATTTGACAAAAACCGCTGGGAAAACTGGAAAATAGTATGGCAGAAATTAGGCATAGACCAACATCTTATACTGTATACCAAGATAAGATCAAAATGAGTACATGATTTAGACATAAAGGGTGATATCATAATCAAATTGACTGTCAAAATACCCATCAGATCTATGGAGAAGGGAAGAATTTATGACCAAACTAGATATAGAGAACATTATGAAATGCAAAATGGATAATTTTGATTACATTAAATTAAAAAGGTTTTGCACAAACAAAACCAATGCAACCAAGATTAGAAGGGAAGAATAAAGCTGGAAAATAATTTTTATAGGCAGTATCTCTGATAAAAGCCTCATTTCTAAAATACACAGAGAACTGAGTCAAAATTATAAGAATACAAGTCATTCCCCAATTTATACATGGTCAAAGGATATGAAGAAACGATTTTCAGATAAAGAAATTAAAGCTATCCATAATTAAATGGGAAAATGTTCAAAATCACTATCGGTTGGAGAAATGCCAATTAAAACAACTCTGAGGTACCACCTCAGATTGTCTAAAATGACAAAAAAGGAAAATGACAAATGTTGGTGATGTGAGAAAACTGGAACACTAATGTATTGTTGGTGGAATAGTGAACTGATCTGAATATTCAGGAAAGCTATTTAGAACTATACCCAAAGGGTTAAAGAACTATGTATACCCTTTGATCCAGCAATACCACTACTTGATTTGTATCCCAAAGAGATCATAAAAAAAAAGGAAAAGGACCCATATGTACAAAAAAATTGTAGACCTTCTTTTTGTGGTGGTAAAGAATCAAAAATTGAGGGGATGTCCATCACTTGAGAAATGACTGAACAAGTTGTTGTATATGAATGAAATGGAATACTATTGTGCTATAAGAAATGATGAGCAAGGGGAATTTAGAAAAACCTGGAATAATTTACATGAATTCATGCTGAGGGAAGTGAGCAGAACCAGGAGAATATTGCACACAGTAACAGCAATATTGTGTGACGACCAACTTTGATAGACCTAGCTCTTTTCAGCAATACAGTGATCTAAGATAATTCCAAAAGACTCATTATGGAAAATGCTATCCACATCCAGAGAAAGAACTGTAATCTGAATACAGATCAAAGAATACTATTTCCTCTTTTTTCTTTCTCATGGTTTTTTCCCTTTTGTTTTGTTGTCTTGGGGAGGGGAGGAGGGAGAGGAAAATTTGGAATTCAAAATCTTATAAAAGTGAATGTTGAAAAAAATAAATTTAAAATATAATCTACATGACTCTGGGAAAGTCACTCAAATTCTCTGAGTCTATTTGTTCATATGTAAAATGATTATCACTGACTGTCCCTTTACTTCATAAGGCTGTTGTAAAGATAATGAGATAATAGATGCGAACATGCTTTTAAGCTATAAGACTTTCTATATGGAAGCAATTGTGATTATTTTTATCAATCAAGGGTAAGTGGTGGGGTACAAATCATTGATGAATAGACAAGAGATAGATAGATAGATAGATAGATGGTAGAGAATATATTAAATACTTACTACATGACCCTGGGCAAGTCACTTAACTTGTTTACCCCAGTTTCCTCATCTGTAAAATGAGTAGGAGAATGAAATGGCAAATGATTCCATTTTTTAATTTTAATTTTACAAATACAAATAAATAGTAATATATATAACAGGGAGTTGGAAAGCAGGGGGAAAGGATGGATACTGGGCAAGCCAAGATGTCAACAGCTATTCCTAGCCACATGGTGTGGCCATGGAAAGACAGTGACTTGGAGGCATAGTTCGGGGCAAGCTAAGCTGAAAGCACACCTGGCAGAGCTGAGGGTGGTGCCAGAGGCATAGTCTACATTGCATGAGGGGAGGAGTTGGGGATGATGGTCGCAGTGACAATATTGACATGGTATGGAGATGCCTGGAAAGTATAACAGGAAGCCAGGGAAAACAAAAGTCAGCCTTCCTGGACTAACATTGGTCACTGGAGAACATTTTGAGCACTACAGTACACAGTGCACAGTATACTGGGAATTACAGGGAGGGGAAGGGGAAAGGAATTTATTATGTACCAAATATGTACTAAGCGAAGTACTTTACAGATGTTATCTCATGTGACCTCACAACAACACAACCCTGTGAGGCAGGTGCTATCATTATTTCCATTTTCTAGTTAAAGAAACTGAGACAGACAGAGGTTAAGTGACTTGCCCAGGGTCAAAGAGCTAACAAGGACCTGAGAGCAAATTTGAACTCAAGTCTTGCTGACTCCAGGTCAAATGTGGACTCTATCACTAAATAGCTCTGTAACTTTGCATGAATCACTTTACCTCTGCCTCACTGGACCAGTGGCCCCATTGCAAGATCTAATGGGATCCTTATCTAGCTCTAACAGTTTATGATATGATGGTTGTTCTACTGCCTCCTGGAGATATTTCTTACTGAAAAATGAATATATCATAAAGAGACATTGCTTACTGAAAAATAAATAGATCTAGTTGCTAGTAGCTCCCACTAGAGATGTGTGGGTTTGCCAAAAGAAAATAGACTATTGGCCACCAAGATGATTATTCCAGTCAGCTCCTGGGGATTTCCAACTAGTTCTCCTTTTCACTGGAAATAAGCCAAAGCAGTACACTGCAAGGGAGGAGTTGATTATAGGCAAAGGTGTGGCTGAGCTTTCTGTCACCTTTATTCCAAAGGGCTTAATGTTTGTGCATCTCCATGGTGATGTCCCAGCTAAACTCAAGTCTACCTGGTTTTACAAAATAGATGTGTTCTTGAACTCAATTGGATTCCATTCAATGAGCATTTATTAGCCCCTACTTCATGCAAAGCAACATGGAATAGAAGATAAAGGGCCAACCTTGGAATCAAAAAGACCTCCCTTCAAGACTAGCCTCTGACATATACTAGCTGTGTAACCACAGGCAAATCCCTTAATCTCCCAGTGCTCTAGGCAATCTCTAAAACAAAGTCACAGGAAAGATGATGATCAGGACCGGTAAAGGGGATCTCCATCCTGGGAGCTGTCTGCTCCAATGAAATCACAAATCATTGACAGAAAAGAAATGTGCAAAGCATTTGTGAATGGAGGAAATTTAATTATATTTCATATATGTGAGTGCATGTATGTGTGTATAAATGATAATGGAGTTTGTTATTGAAAGTTCCTACAGCAAAACTTTTTATAAGGCAGAAAAGAATCAACACATGATTTATCTTTTGAGTAGATCCAGATTTTTATATATTATGCCTCTTATAAACCCCTATAAATTTGGGCAAGTTACTGTACATATCTAGGCCTTGGTTTCTTTGTTATTGAAACAGAGGGGCCCAGGATGAATATTCTCTAACTAAAGTTTCCAACACCAATGTTCTGGGATGTTGGGGAGGGGGGGTAAATCAGATGATCTCTGAGGTCCTTTCTGGCTCTAACTTCTTTGGTTCTGTTCTCACTTCACTTTCCACCAAAGCTCTCCTCTCATGCCTCATTGTAGCAAGGAGGTGAACTTGGATCTGAAAGACAATCTCGGTAGAGTACAAACATCTTTAAGGTCCAAGGAAGCTGGAAAGTTTTCACATATAGGTCTAGTGATAGACTGTCTCCTATCTGAGAACCAGTCTTGCAAAGTTTGAAGGTGCCCATCACAGCACTGATCACTAGGTGATCAATTTCTTTGACTCCAGTAATTTCTTGATCTACCAAGGATCTGTGATTCACGTTAGTAGAGGGAACACTCATAGAAATGAAATCTTGGATCATTTAAATATTGAAATATATTTGCTTCAAGTGGAAACTACTCATCCTGCCAATGCCAGTTGCAAGGAGACACAGTCCAAAACTGAGTTCCTGTCCTGTGAGTAGAATTAGTCTTTTTCATCTTAAAAACTTTCTCAACTTAAGATCAATGCAATGACCAACCATGATTCCAGAGGACCTATGATGCTACCAGAGGACCTCCTGACAGAGAGGTGATGGACAGAGACATACATTTTTGGAAATGGCCATTATGGGGGCAGCTAGGTGGCGCAGTGAGTAAGAGCGCTGACCCGGAGTTGGACCGGGAATGGGTTCCATCCTCAGATACTTAACACCCACACAAAAAAACTGACCTTGTAACCTTGGGCAAGTTACTTAACCCCAGTTGCTTTAAAAAAAAAAAAAAGAAAGAAAGAAAGAAATGGCCATTATGTGGCTTTGTTTTTGTTTGACTATGCTTATTTGTTAGAAAGATTTTGTTTTTCTTTATCCTCCATTGTTAATTAGGAGGGGTGGATTCTGGGAGAAAGAGTAGGGTTAGCAATAGTGATGCTGGGGGGAAAGGCCGTTAAAATGTTTTTTTAATGCAAAGGAGAGAACAGAAGGAAGTCCAAACGGAAACGAAGACAAGCAAAACAGTTTTGAAACTAACAAGTGGAATTTATTAAATACTTTATTTTAAAAAGCAAGGGGTGTGAAATCAAGAGCCACAGTTTCGTGTACAACCCTTTTTATGCTCTACTGTGTGGACAGAAAAGGTTATTATGTGTAAATCCCGAATTTTAAAACAAAATTTTTAAGTTAGTCTTTTTCTTTGGGACAACTTCTATGAATTGGTGCAGACCAAAATGAACAAATCCAAGAAAATCATTTATACACTGACCACAACAATGAACAAAAAATAATTTTGAAAGAAATTGGAACCTGATCAAGGCAATAATCAATCAGGATTTCATATAGTGAAAAATGTTTCTTTCTCAGAGATGGGAGACGATAGATATGGAAGGAGGCATCATTTCTCAGAAATGGACAATGTTTTGGGTGGGGTTTTTTCCATAATTATTTTTTAAATTGCAAAGGAGGGTTCTTTATGGGAAAGAATGCTTGGGAAGTAAAAGTTATGAGAGAGAGAGAGAGAGAGAGAGAGAGAGAGAGAGAGGGAGAGAGAGAGAGAGAGAGAGAGAGAGAGAGAGAGAGAGAGAGAGAGAGAGAGAGAGAGAGAGAGAGAGAGAGAGAGAGAGACAGAGAGAGAGAGAGAGAGAGAGAGAGAGAGAGAGAGAGAAAGGAAGGAAGGAAGGAAGGAAGGAAGGAAGGAAGGAAGGAAGAGGCAGGGAGGAATGAAGGAAGGCATCAATAAAAAATTTTGAATTTTTGTCTTAATCTGTAATCTCATAAGGAGAGTAAGTAAATTCCCTTTAACAGTGCAGATCAAGAATTATTCTGCAATTATAGTTTTAAGGAGTTGTCTGTGCCACTGAGAGGTAAAGTGATTTGCAGTCTCAGTTAGGGCAGGTAGGTGGCAGAGTGGATAAAGTGCCAGGTCTGGAGTCAGGAAGACTCAATTTCCTAAGTTCAAATCTGGCCTCAAACATTCTCTATGTGACCCTTGGCAAGTCACAACCCTATTTGCCTCAGTTTCCTCATCTGTAAAATGAGCTGCAGGAAAAAATGGCAAACTACTCCAGTATCTTTGTCAAGAAAATCCCAAATGCGGTCACAAAGAGTCAGATGAGACTGAAATGACTGAACAGCAAGGTCTCACAGCTGATGTGTTCAGGAGTCAGCTCTCTACCCATTATAACATATTGCCTCTTATTTTTCCACTCATTAAAGATAAGTTAGGGCTTTTCCCTAGAAATGACTTTTACTATGTTTCTCTCAAAAACTGCTTTCTCCTTGTTCTCTCCCTACCTATCTAACTATTCCTTCTGTTTCTTTGTTCATTATCCATGACAGGACCATTAACTATAGGAATCCTCCATGGCACTGTTCTGAGTCCTCTTCTCTCTATTTTTTTTTCACTTGATAATCTCATCAGCTCCCACAGATTCAATTATCAGCCTTTTCCAGATGATTCCTAAATCTATATATCCAACCTTAGACTCTCTGCTAAATTCAATCCCAAGTCTATTAGCCATTAAAAACTGGGTATCTCATAGGCATCTCAAACTCAGTATTTCCAAAGTAGAACTTATTACATTCTCCCCCAAACCCTCCCTTCCTACTCAACTTATCTATTTCTACTGAGGGCAAAAACATCCTCCCAGTCATCCAGGCCCATAAACTCTGCTCCTTTCTCTGTCTTCCCACATACCCAACAGAATGACAAATCATATTGTTTCTACTTTCACAACATCTCTCAAATCCATTTCCTTCTCTTCACTTACATAGCCACCACCCTTTTCAGGCCTTAATATTTATTTCTCACCTAGATTATTGCAGTAACCTCATAACTGATATCTCTGTTTCAAGTCTCTCCCCATTCTAAATTATCCTCCAAATAATGACCAAAGTGATTTTCCTAAAGTGTAGATATGGAATAGGTAGGTGGCACAGTGGATAGAGTACTGGGCCTGGAGTCAGGAAAATTCATCTGTATGACTTCACATCTGGCCTCAGACACTTATTAGTTGTGTGACCCTGGCAAGTCATTTAACCCTGTTTGCCTCAGTTTCCTCACTTGTAAAATGAGCTGGAGAAAGAAATGACAGGCCACTCCAGTATCTCTTGTCAAGAAAACCCCAAATGGGATCACCAAGGGTCAGATATGACTGAAACAACTGAACAAAAAAAGATATGACCATGTCAGTCCCCTGCTGAATAAACTCTACTGCCTCTTAAATGAAATCATATAAAAACTTCTGTTTATTGTTTGTTTAAAGTTCTTCACAACCTAGATCCTTCCTACATTTCCAATCTACTTTACTCCTTGTTCTTTCCCACACTCTACAAGTAGGCCTACTTGTAGTTTCTCACACATACATTTCCCATCTCAGTGCCTTTGCACTGGCTGTCTCCCATGTCTGAAATGTTCTCCCACCTTACCCCTATCTCCTGGAGGCATTTGGTTTCCTTCAAAAAGTAGTTCAAAAGCCACCTGTTGTGGGAGGCCTCTGCTGCTGGTGTCTTCACCTCCAAAGTTTCCTTGTATTTAATTTGTGTATGTCTTGTATACACACATACATGCATATTATATATGTGTGGGTGCATTGTGCATTATATGTAGTGCATATACTTATGCATATATGTACAGATATATATACATATAGATGGCACACATGCCCACACATATGTACCTGTGCTCTCCATTAGAATGCAAGTTCCTTAAAAGCAGGAACTGTTTCACTTTTCTTTCTGTATTATCACTGCTCAGCAAAATGTGTGATACTTCCCTACCCCGCCCTAGTAAGT
>NW_027187360.1:15532218-15650637 GCF_028583685.1 Petaurus breviceps papuanus | reverse complement strand
CAAGCAAACTTTGTTTTATTCATTAGGTATAGTGGAGTCACATTAAATGTACATTCAACTCAAATTCAACTATAAGCTCTGCCCAGAAACAAAAGAAAAAATGAGGAGTTACTATTTAAGTGGGGCTAGCACTTCTGCCATCCTACTTGATGATTGTATATCCTAGAGTGAAATGGAAGACTTGAATTCATTCTCCCTCAATTGGTCCCCATGTATCCCATATACATCTCATATGTATGGAGCATGTGGCAGTATAGTGAAATTGAAGAATCCCCTCTTCATCAAGCCCACAGATGGTCATTCATTGTGATCATGCATATAGAGCTAGTAAGGACAGCCTTCCTAGCTCTCCTGGCCAGTTAGGACAGGGGTGGGAAACCTGTGACCTCAAGGCTATGTGGCCTTCTAGGTCCTTGGGTGTGGCCTTTTGACTGAGTCCAAGTTTTACAGGACAAATCCTTTTATTAAGGGGATTTGTTCTGTGCAGTTTGGATTCAGTCAAAGGATTGCACTTAAGGACCTAAAGGGCCACATGTGGTCTTCAGGCCACAGGTTCCACACCTCTAGCTAGGAGCTCCCTGCTGTACTTACTCCCTTTGACTTGCTTGTACCCCTTCCTGCCTCCAGGAAAAGCAGAAAGAAGAAACACTTATAGAGTGGTGTGATCACTCTTTAATCTAATCAACACTAAACTGTGAAGAGCTGTTAAGAATATCTGGGGGAAGGCCTCCCTCCCCTAATCATCAGTGTTCCTTCTAAAGAAACCTTTACCTGGTTTTATTTTCTGCGATTTGAATAGAAGTCCAGATGCCTTTCCTCTGATCAAAAGTTTAGCAGTCCGTTGTGAAAAATAAAATTTATATTCAATTATTTTCCAAGCAGCCATCTCAGATCCATTTGTTCTTTGCTACAGATTGTCTTCTTTTAAAGAAAACTTATCCCTTTTCCAGCTACATTGCTAAAGATATTATATGGTATTTTGTGGGAAGTTGAAGGGGCTTTCAAAGATAATTTTGACTATATGAGATCTTAATTTTACTGGCTGACTTTAGAATCTAACCTCCCTCCCCTACCCAAGATACTTTTTCCCCCTAAAATGATATGAGTAGATAGAATTTTTAAAATTCAAACCTCTTTTAAATAAATAACCAACTCAATAAATAAAAAGGGAGCTAGCTACTTAAAAGAGTGAATCCCTTCAAAGCAAAGACTAGATTTTGTACATTTAAGCATCTCTCCAAGTTACAATGGGTGGACTAAAAGTAAGGTACGTGGTACACCTATATTTTGCTACAATGGGGAATGTGGGTGGGCATTAAGGAAAGAGTCAGGAGGGTTTTGCTAAGGTTGGGAAATTGGTGACTTGACTCCATCATTTATCTTGGACTGCATATCTCAGGGCAGAGGTCACTGCATCATTCAGGGTAGATTAGGATAATAGAATGGAGAAAGCATTAGATTTGGATAAGAAGGTTTGAATATAAATCCCAACTTAACCATTTAAGTGTGACTTTGGACAAGTTGTTTTTACTCAACTAGGCCTTAATTGCTTTGCTGTTAACATAAGGAAATTGGGCTAGATGACCTCTGATTCCTTTAATCTCTAAATTTCATTGTACTAGAAGGAATCTTGGCTTAGGATGGGCTGAATTGAATTATTTGAATACTAGGATTGCCAGTGGAGGAAAAGAGGATGTCATCAGGCAGCGGGTGTCTAGAATGCAGGCCAGTAAAAAGGCAGATGGCAGGTCAAGGCTAGGAGAGGAGGGCCAGGGAAGGTGGATCTAAGCTAAGAGTAGGGAGGGTAAATGTCAAGTCTGGGGAGAGCAGAGGTGAAACCTAGGGAGGATGAGTGAACTGAGCCCTTGACCAGGAGCTAGCTGACAAGGGTGTGGTCAGCAAGCTGGGTCATGATTAGATAAGCAGGGAGGGGTGGTGCAGTGCTGTACCCAAGGTCCATAGCTCCAGCTAGAAGTTTCAAAGAGGGCAAATTGGTTTCTGGTCAGGCTTAGCAATCTAAGTAAACTACCTTTCCTAGAACACATCCACTTCCTAAGGCAGTTTGAGCTCCACTGTGATGACAACTTTAACTTCCCTGGCCCAAATATTTGCTAACTCTCAATTCATAACATTATTTCAAGACCAATTGGCATACCCTCGGGAGCACAAAATACACATTACTGTTTTGTCCAATTAATGGGGAAGGGGTATGTGGGAGGCCTGGAAAGGGACAAGAAAGTAGGGTATGGACAACCTCTGACAATATCTCCCAGGCTTCCATTAATTGCAAATTTAATTAACATAATCTACTTATCCTCATTTGTTACCTCCAAATTAATTTAAGTCAGGATAGAGCTGATTGCCCAAAATGCAACCATATCACCGGTCTAATGTACATTATGCCAATGATGGATATGATATGTCCATGAAGTGTAAAGCATTCTAAGTTTATGATGGTATGTGAGGACTTTGGAAGCAAAACTTGCTTCCAACCAGGAGACTGATAGAAGGTGATTTATCAATACAGACAAAAAAATAAACCCAGGTACAATTCTTATATCTGCTGATACTTGCCTGTTTGTTAACCCATAAAACCACTCATTCCTTCATTCAATGCTTTATTCAATATGCTTGCAAGCTGTTCATTTGGTATGTCTATGCAGGTCACTACAAAGATTTATATAGTCCAGAAAAATATTGTTCTCAATCACAAGAAGTTTACAATCTAAACAAGATAAACTAAACCCTAAAGGGGATACCTTAAATCCGTTGACTAGGGAAGGAAGAAAAGAAAAAGACTATAGTATACTTTGTCATGCCGGGGTGTAAGTGGCAAGAGGCTAATATACCAGATGATGTGCCAAGGGTTGGGGAAGCAGAACATTTATGGAATGTAAGGACCTGAGGAGTCATAGAACAGGTATGCAGCAGAAGGAATATATTAACACAGAGTATATTAATACAAGAGGGCAGAGAATGAAACAATGACCAAAGTCCATGTAAATAGTCAACAACCAAGAGACAACTATAGAAGTTGAAGAAGATTAAGAGAATAGTTAAATGAATGGGAAAATAGTCAACAGTTGCAAATTCCAAAGGCAGAGTTATGCAGTGAACTGGGAACTCTGGACTGGGGAGTCAAGAGACCTGAGTGCTAGCCCTGTTTTCTGCCACCAACTAGTTAGAGGCTTCCTTGCCTATAAAATAAAGGAGCTGGACTACATGTCTCAGATCTATTCAAACACTGAATTTTTATGAATAGGTTGGTAATGGGGAAGGAGAACATATATAAATATAGTTGAAAAAGTAGATTTTGTTGTTGTTCAGTTATATCTGACTCTTCATGACTTCATTTGGGGTTTTCTTGGCAAAAATGCTAGAGTGGCTTTCCATTTCTTTCTCCAGTTAATTTTATAGATGAAAAAAACTAAGGCAAACAGGATTACGTGACTTGTCCAGAGTCACACAACTAGTAAGTGTCTGAGGCCAGATTTGTATTCAGAAAGATGGGTCTTCCTGACTCCTGACCTGGTGCTTTATCCACTGCGCCACCTAGCTGCCCTAAAGCAAAAAAAAAAAAAAAAATAGAACCTTAAAACTAAACCCTGTCTTAGCCACAAATCCTCTTATATTCATTTCTCCCTAGTAAGAAACGACACCAAGGTCTACCTGGAGGACAGATGATGTTAATAACTTTTTTAAAGTGAATAATAGTAAATGCTGAAAAGGCATTTCCTCACATTTGGGACAACAACACAATTGGTTTTAAAAGTATGAAATTTAACCAAATCAATTATTTGATATGATAGGATATGTGTCAAACTTACAACCAGAAAGCAACAAAACTCCAGTGTAACCTAAAAAAAGATTCACTTGTAATAGAGGAAATGTTTAACAAAATAAATAAAAATATAATACAACATAGGTATAGTGCTCATTTGTGGTTTTCTAAGTCAAAATGCAGCCCCTAGGATCAGTTTTTATTTGAGTTTGACACCACTGAGGAAAAAAAAAAAGAAGAAAAGCCATTAAAAATTTGCTGGAATTGAGTTGAACTTTTCTTTCCATTTAATTCAGTCAAATAATTTCTTGAAGCAGAATGGTACACCAGAAACCACATGGAATTCAAAGTCAAAGAAACTAAGCTCTAATCCTGACTCTGCCACTATGTGACCCTGGGCAGGTCACTTAAGTTCTCTAGTTCCATTTTCTTCATCTGTAAATACAGGAACTAGTCTAGATGGTCCCTTCACGAAAGTGCCTTCTATCTCTAAAGCTATGATCTTATATTTATTGAATTTAATTTAATTATTTATACAAATATAGGCAGGTGCTAGAACCTGGAGTCAGAAAGGTTGACACACAGGCGACTGTTGCCATGTCTTTAAAAAAAATATTTACCCAAGGCAGAATAAATCCTACTAATGATACCTGGCATTATATGTAATCCAGCTACATAGTATCAAGGAAAAAATAGTGGGGTAGAAGTCAACCAACTTGTACTCTAGATTCTTCTCTGTAACTACCTGTCTATGTGTTATCGAATATATTTCTCTATTGTTTTCCTCATCTGTAAAATGGAATAAAAATACTTGCCCTACCTACTTCATGCCTTATGGGAATCACTTGAGAAAATTACTCTAATAGGTTTTCAAAAGAAGAAAGCACTATCAAATGCAAATTGTCATTATTGATCTTTTTGTTGTGGCAAGAGTAGACAGCTAATACTTATTAGACTTCTAAGCAGTACTTTTGGCTTTTCTATCAATAAACATTAAATAAGCATCTACAGTGTGTGTATTATAGTAAGTACTTACTATGCTTTGTACTAGAAAAGCTTCAAATTTTAAGAAAGACATGGTTTGGGGCAGCTAGGTGGAGAAGTGAATAGAGCCCCAGCCCTGGAGTCAGGAGGACCTGAGTTCAAATCTGACCTCAGACACCTCGCACACTTACTTGCTGTGTGTCCTTTGGCAAGTCACTTAACCCCAATTGCCTTGCCTTTCCCCCTCTAAAAAATAGTCTAAAAAAAGAAAGACATGGTTCTTGACATCACAGAACTTACAAGCACAAGCTTACACACAAACATAATACAGTGTAACACATGAGAATATACCAGAAGCACAAAGTGCTGCATGATACCCAAGGGAAGATCAGCAATGGCTGCCTAGAGAAGGTTGAATTCAAATTGAATTTTAAAGGAAGAGCAGAAACACAATAAATAGAAAAGTCAGGGAGAGAACTGCAAGAAAAAGGAAAAGCTTAAACAAAGGTCTAGACATGGGAAAACATAGGGCATATTTTGGGAATGTGAGAAGTACAATTTAAGTGGCGTATAGCCTATGTGAAGGACAGTTTATTAGATAAGATTGCAAAGACAGAGTGTTGTCAAATTGTGGAGGCTTTTAAATATCTCGATTTGAATGCTAGTCAGAAATAATGAGCAATTAACTATGAATACTGGATTGAATAATTGAGAGAGTAAAGGTAGGAACAACTAGTAAGAGGTTATTGATGTAGTGCAGGAGGAAGAAATTCAAACCTCACCACCTTATCCCAGCATTTCAACTTCTAAGATACTATATCGTCCCCTTGTCTCCTGCTATGGCAACTAATCAGTTTCTAATAGAGAAAGGAAAAAGAATTTTCCCATCAGAATCCCATCTACTTCAAGAATCACAGAGGGATAATTAAACTTCCTATTTTTTATATTTGGGGTATGCCAGAAAAATAGTATACAAACATGAAGGTAGAGATGAGGGGAGCAAGAGTCTCATGCACTTCTATCTGAACTGAGCAACATGATTAGATATACACACACAAAGAATTTAACATAGAAATACATTAAATTTAATTAGGAAACCATTAGGGACAGGGAGAGAAGGGAGTGGGGTTTAAGAGGAAGGGCAGAGTTGAGGAGACAAGAACTACAAGCAAAATAAAATTCAACTTTGAAAGATGAATAATAGAGAATTAAAAGGAGAGAATAAAATAAAGCACTATGAGAACCACTAATCAGGCTCTAGACTAGGTGAAGAGAGAAGGGGTAACAGAGTAGGATCAGACCACTTCAGTTATTGATTACTAATTTTGATCACAATCCTTTTTCTCTCTACCTTCTTTGTAAAGAGAAGATTAGATGTCAAAGATAGGGAAAACTATAAGGAGATATATAAAGGGGAAAACACAATTAGCAATCATAATTGTGTATATAAATAAGATGAACTCACCCATAAAAAGGAGAAGAGTAGTAGAATAGATTAGAAAATAGAATCCAATAATATGTTTTTTAAATAATAAATTCACTTGAAACAAATACTCAAACAGAGTTAAAATGAAGTGTTGAAGTAGGATTTATTCTGCCTTGGGCAAATTGTTTTAGAGACATGGCAACAGTTAAAATAAACATCATTAAAAAAGATAAACAAGAAAACTTCATTATGCTCAATGGCACCATAGATGATTAAATAATATTAGTAGTTAATATACATGCACCAAATATCATATCATCCAAGTACATGAAGAAAATTACAGGACGAAATTAAAAGATAGGTCAACAGAGAGAAGTAAAAACATGTAACAAAGAATGTATAAAAAATGTGGCATGGTACTTTAGGAATAGTGTCAAGAGTGATAAAGTTCAAAATGAAAGTTTTGTAACAGTCAAAGAAAGCTAACATAACCTTGGCTTGCATTAACGGAGGCATAACGTCCATGAATAAGGACGTGATAGTCCCAGTGGTGCACCAGAACAAATCAGAAGTATTGTACTCAGTTCTAGAAGCCATAATTTAGGGAAGACATTGAGAAGCTGTATCAAATTCAGAAAAAGGCAACAAGGCTTGTGAAGGGACTGGAATTAATGATAAAAGAAAAAGTCAATTGAAGAAACTGAGGATGTTTAGCCTGGAGAAGAGAAGATACGTGGGAGCCATGATAGTTTTCTTCAAGTATTTTAAGGTTTGTCATATAGAACAATTATTAGACTTATTCTGTTTGGCTCTAAAAGCAATGGAGGGAAGTAAAAAAGAGGAAAATGTAGTTTTTGAGTCAGGAAAATTTTCATATTAATTGGAAGTATTCATAAGGGCAATTGGTTACCTTGAGAAGTTGAAGTTTCTTCCTCATTAAAGGCCTATAAACAGGGGGTGGATGACCAGAATTTCCTTTTCAGGAATAAGTTGGATTAGAGGGCTTCTGAGGTCACTTCCAACTCTAACCTAATTCCAGTCCTGCCTGAACAATTTCCTCTTAGACATTTCAAATTGAATATCCCATAGGCATCTTGAACTTAACATGTCCAATGTAGAATTCATCATGTTTTTCACCCCCCCCCCCTTCTAAACTTTCCTATTTCTGTTAAAAGGTACTACCATCCTTCCAGACACATGGGTTAGCAACCTCAGAGCTATTCTGATGTCCTATTATCTCTCACCCCAGACATCCAGTCAGTTGCTAAGATTTATTAGTTCTTTACTACTGGTCTTAATTTTTTTATGTCATAGACCCTTACGGCATTCTGGAGAAACCTGTGTGCCCCTTCTCGGAATGATGTATTTTTTTTAATTCATAATTGAAGGGAATGCTCTCACCCCTCCAGTCCATCTTCCTCACAGGTGCCAAAGAGATTTTCTTACAGTGCACGTCTTCCCATAAAATTGCCCTGTTCAAGAAGCTCCAATAGTTCTCTACTGCCCCTAGAATCAAATATGTACTCCTCTGTTTGGCATTTAAAGTCTCCAACCCATTTCTCTAGGCTTTTTATATATAATGCAGCTTCATATGCACTACTATCCAGCTGTTGTCCACTAAGGACTTGGCTTCAAATCATGGGAGAACCAGGATATTGAGGACCACAATGCAATAGCAAAATGAACATTTCTTAAGGTGAGAAAGATTGATTTAGAGAGCTCATATGTCCAAAAACCGAAGGAAGACCCAGAGATCCTGTGAAATGGTCACTTGTAAAGGAACCTTCTGGCATCACTGACTCCATTCAAAAAGGGCAGACCACTTCTATTTATCCCACTCTTAGGTAAGCAGCCTAACAAGTTTCACAAAGAGTTGTTAAAAATAAGGGAGTTCTGCAGGCCAGTGAGGTTAAAGCAGTGGTGATGTGTATAAGGCCTTCTGTTGACCAGGTTCCAACAATGGTCACTAATGCAACAGAAACCAGTTCTTTGCTCATTTTGTCCTTTCCACGAAAGTGTGCCACAAATTCTCTGTCTCTGACACCAGTTAAGATAGCTTTCTTGCTTTTCCTTACACAGTAAAACATTCCATCTCCCATCTCTATACCCTTCCCCAGGCTGTTTCTCATGCTTGGTAAGCCTCTTAGAATTCCTAACTTCCTTTGTATAGACAAGGCCTAGCAGAGTGTATTTAATAAATGCTTGCTAGTTGATCTAAAACCCTGCAATTCTGTAGCAGTATAGACAGAAGAAAGAAGAAAGGCCATGCAGACAAACTTGGGGGTTTAAAAGAGGAAGGAAAGCAATCAAAGGAGGTAGAGAAGCACTATTTATAGAGATAGGAAGACAAAAAGAGAGGTATCTCTGAACAGAGGAGAGGATATCTAGAAAATGGGGATAGTATGAAGTCCCAAATATTGCAAAAGCAAGGACAGTGAGGGATGAGAACCCCAAAGGCCTTTTCTTCATTTTCAAGTTTTTCACTTTTCTTTCCTCAAAAATGCTCTACTTCAAATCTACAGAGCATATTTCCCACAGAAAAATCTTCCCAATTTAGAAATAAGCCTCCTCCTCCTGACCACTCCGTCACTCTTCAGTGCCTCTTTGTGTGAGTATAACCTTTGTTACCAAAGGTGTCCCCTTCCACACTCCACCACATCCTTATCTCTCTGTTGACATCTATCTCCAGCCTTGTCTTTCCTGGGAACTACACAGGTCCATCAGCCTAGCAGAAAACTTGACAGGCATTAGGTGCTGTGACCTTTACTCCTTTACCAAGTAATCCATCTCTCCACAGTGAAGAAGCTTCCAGCTTGAAATAATCAAGTGTCTGTTAATAGTCCTGCTCTGAACCAATTGAAGAGCAGAGAAAGAGACAACTGAAAACCCTTTAGGAAGATAGATTAACAAGAGGATCTTTGCAGAAACACTATGCACATATCACACATTGAGGCAACCCCAGCCGACTTTTGAACTTTCTACTATGACCCCTCATTTTGGGAATAGTCACAGAATACAGAGTCCTGGAATACCTTGCTTTCTTTAAACTTCCTCCCTTCTCTGGAAGATATTTGCCCAATGATATAAAAAGAATCCTACCAATAAACCCAAATAGAAGACTAAATTGGGAAAGGTGTAAACAAATCTGCATCCTTATTCTATCCGTGGAGCAACAGTAGAAGATAGCAGTATTAATAATAATTTGTTTAGTCACTTAGGTCATAGCTGACTCTTTGTGACCCCATTTGGGGTTTTCTTGGCAAAGATAATGGAATAGTTTGCCATTTCCCTCTCTAGCTCATTTTACAGATGAAGAAACTGAGGCAAATAGGTTGTGACTCACCTGGGGTCACAAACTAGTATTATAACAATAGCTAGCATTTATATAGCACTTTAAGGTTTACAAAATGCTTTACAAACATTATCTCATTTTACACTCACAACAACTCTGGGAGGAAGATGCTATTATTATCCCCATTTTACAGATGGGGAAACTGAGGCAGATAGCGGCTAAGTAACTTGTCTTAGGTCACTCAGCTAATAAGTGTCTCAAGCAGGATTTTAACTCCGTTCTCTCCAGATTCAGTGCTCTAACAATTGCACTATCTGTATGTAAAGCACTTGGTGAAGTAGACGTTTTGGGATTAATCTTAGCTTCTTGATTTGATCAACCCTGCTAAGAAACAACAGAGCACTAAGGAAAGAACATTGAGGCCTGAATTCAGGTGGCAGCCCTGCCATTGACAGAACGTGGGACCTTTTATGATTCGCTTTCCCTCTCCCAACCTGTTTCCTCATCTATAAAATGAGGACTAGATTATGTCTGAGGGCTTTTATAGCTCTAATTGTTTATAATTGTATAATTGATGAATTATTAGGTAGTAAATAGCACCCACTTTAGTTATAATACTGAAATAAATACAACAGAAACTAAGGGAAAACTTAATATGAAAAGCCACAGTGGTAGGTGTGGAGGGGCATAACAGGGTAGAGACATTCTGAGGAAGAAAAAGAATACTATGTTCTTCAATGGAAAATACCTCACGACCTCAAAAGACTGATAATTAGGTGACAAAATATGTGAAAGAAAAACCTATAAATACTTACCAAGCAAATTAATATAATAAAGAACTCTTAGAGAAAATGACAGACAAGTTCCTTGCGTTCTGTGAATCACTTAACCAAAAGACCTAAGACCATGAATGACAGTTTCAAGGTTGTTTGGAAATGTAGTTAAGATAAAGAGTGTCTTTCATCTCTCAGCTACTTTAGGACACATAACTGGCCTCCAGTGACCCTAATTCAATTCCCTCTTTGCACCAAGCACTTGAATGACAGATGAACCAAGTATGTGACAGACAAGGGAAGAACCTTCTCAGAACTGAATCTTTGGCTAATGGTCAGCTCAGTTTTTCTCTGTAGTGTGTGGCACAATGTAGACCCAGGGTATGTGTTCAATCAATGCTGATTTATGGATTGATCAGCTTTAGAGCTGTCTTAAAGTCAATTTTAGCAGAAACATATTTAATGTTTAATTTTTAATTTATGCATAAGACATAAATCATGTAGTATATGTATATGTTTCCACTTCATATACTTAAAGTCAAAGGGGTGTTGTCACCAGCTTGTAAAAAGAGAAATGAATGAAAAGGGAATAAGGCAGGCATGGTAAAGGAAATATGTGTGGAAAACAACACATTTGGCATTAAAATGAAGGACTGATTCATTCTTCCCTCCCAACATACATTTTTAATTTAAATCCAGAAACAGATTTCTAGCATTTGCTTATAATGACTGGCAAGCAGAAACACAACCAGATGTAGCTATGGATCCAATGAACATATACATTGTTTTCTTACAAAATCATTTTTTCCTTTCTTTGGGCACAACTCTAGGAATATGGGCCCTATTCTCTCTATGGAAGCATCATTTCTGGGTCTTCGTGGGTCACTCTCTTCCTACATTATAGACATCATATACTCATTCCACACTTTCAGAAGCAGAAAAATCTGCTTAATGTATATATTGTGATTTGTTGACAGATTTATTACCAAAGGAGATTTTTTTTCTTTTTTTCTATGCAGCCAGTTAATTTTCATTCATCCTTTTCTTTCTATTTTTGAATCTGGCCTTTGGACAGCATTACAGAGCATTGTGTTGCTTTTAGTTTTATTGAAGGAAGTTTAATGAGAACCACAAAATGGCATAATAAATGTAGATTCTCATTGGCATATTGTTTTTGTTTGGAAGAAATGCATTAGTAGAATGGACTGATTCAGTGTTTAAAAGTAAAGAATTATTTTGGTATTAGGATAAATTAATGATCATCAGAATTACTTTATATGAACAAATAAATGAAAAGAGGCACATTAAGTACATGCTATGTGCCAAGCACTGAAGATACATATAGTAAAGACAGTCCCCGCTGTCAAGGAGCTCACATTCTAAAAGGGAAAACAACATATATTTGTACATATATGTATATAAAACACATATAGAAGTTTGAGCTGAAAATCAGATGGAAAGGCACCATGGTCCTTAGTGCACAACCGGAAAGCAGATGATAATGCAACTTCTTTAAAGTCATTTCCAGTGACAAAAATCCAAGCTTATTCTGATGTTGAACCATTTAACAGTGTCAGGGACTTTGATGGTAAGAACTTTCCTGCAGAAGAAACTGACAGGTCACACATCCTCAGGGGTCGTTTCTCTACCCTCCCTCCATATTGCTTGCTGAGGGACAGGCTGGAACCAAGAAAAGGGAAAGGGCAACCTTGCTATTCCCAGAGTTTAAGGGTTCAATTCAAGGGGAGGTGGTGGTGGAGGGTTAGAGACAACAGATTTGAACTGCCAGGCACATGCTGCTTCCTGTCTGGCCCGGCCCTCAGAATGCCTTGCTCTTTTAGCTAGGCTTGGTTGCCTGTCCCAGTAGCAACTGAAAACCAAGAATGTGTATGTGTCTCTGTGTGTGTGTGTCTGTGTGTGTGTGTGTGTGTGTGTGTGTGAGAGAGAGAGAGAGAGAGAGAGAGAGAGAGAGAGAGAGAATATGAGAGAATGTGTATTTGAAAGAATGAGAGAATACAAGAGATAGAATGATAAAGAGAAAGAGAGAAGGAGAGGGAGAGAGAGAAATTCTAAAAATGATTTAAACAGTACAAAGAATTTGTGATATGGACATTCCTTTGATGTATAACCTTTCAGCAACTTATATTCTTAAAGTTTTGCCTAATGTAATATATTAGGATAAATTAATGATCATCAAAATTACTGGTAAAGAACAAATAAATGAAAAGACACATTATATGACTTTCCCCTGTTTACACATAGTATGAATCAGAGGCAGATCTAGAACCTAGATTTTCCCTATTCCAAGACAAGACCTTCAGACGATAAATCATGATGCCTCAGTATATCCATGTCCATTATTTTACTCCTTTCAAATATGTACTCTTTACTGGCTCCTTAAAAATATACTTTCTTCTCTTTCCAACCCCCCCCACTTCAAACTCTCTTAAAACAAAACAGACAACTACCAAAAAATTAGAAAGAGCAGAGTAGAGATGATAAACTTGAAGAATACACTGAGAATGAATTCATAGCCAGCTACATGGTGATGATTTCACAGTTGCCTGCCACAGATGTGTTGCCCCAAAAGAAACAAAAGAGAACTGCATTTTCCTGGCAACTGAGAAAGGAGTATAGGCATAAAACAACATTTATCCCTCTTCTAGATTGTATCTACTTAGTATTTTTGCTCTTAGAATAGAATCTCTATGAGATTTGTATGGTCACTATTGTCCTTAGAAGTCAGGCAAGCAAAGCATGCATCTCATAAGAAAATGTTTTAATAAACCCCAAAAAACAGGGCAGAGGTTGTATAAATAGGCTTTGGGACCCAATCTTTCAGTAATAAGCAGAAAACAATTGTATGGTGCAATGAATGCTCAAAGCATTCCAAATTCAGTAGAAGAGATCACTGTGTAACAAGGAAAATAGACCAAAAGCTGAAATAAAATTAAACTTCCCAGTTGCTGTGATTTAGGCCAAAATACTCAGTTCTACCAGGCCTATCATAGCTGGTTTCATGCCAAAATGATTAGTGGCTTCAGATTCCCTGTGCTGCTGCTGAGATTCTCACACCTACTACACAAAGAGAGAGAGAGAGAAGGTTGAATTCCAGTCACAAAGTCCAAATAATCACAGTATCTGTTATGATAACTTAGCTACCAAAAACTTTGGCTAAAAGCAAGCCTTCTCATCCAGAGAGGAACTCAATATTCCAAATAAATAAGAAAAATAAGCTAGCCTCCTCTGAGTTGAACCCCTTTAGTTATTAAAAAGAGAGAGAAATTTGAGCAAAGAAAAGGGAAATATTAAAGTAAGAAATTAAATAACCATCAGTAGGGAGTTTAAAACTGACTATATCAATTGAAGAGGATCATTTCATTTCAAGGGACCTTCTGCACAAAAAAAGGCCAGAGGACCAATATTATACTTGTATAGAGAAGATGCAGCTCAGTAGGCACATAACTGAATTTGAACCGATGACTGGCTTACCCCTGCACATAGTTGAAAGAAATTGGAGGGCAGAGGAGGGGAGAGGATAGAACAGGAAGAGAACACAAAAGAAACATTTTGTTACAAGGTGAAGGGGAAAAGAATACAATACCTGAACTTGGAGAGACAAGCAAGCTTGCCTCATTTTAGTTCCCCATTTTATACTCAAGATCAAAATTTGTAAGTCTACATAGGTAGATGTCTAACTTTAAGCAAGTATCCCAGTGTGCATCAACTGAAAGCTACCAATGGCAAAAACAAAAAACAAAGCAAAACAATAGAACATTGATTATAGTTGCCATTGTTACTGTCCTTGCCATTAATTAATTTGATACATTCTCACTCTATTGCTGTAAAATTTTCAAAGCATTTCCATGTAGCATGCATAGAACCTCTTGCTGAAAGCATAAGATATTTGTAATACAGTTTCCCTTTGGTTTGTACTTAAGTTAATGCACATATATCTTTACGTAAACCACATAAAGGATGGAAAAGAGACATTTTTAAAAAGACAAACCAGGGTCAATGGAAAAGTCTTTAATGAGTTAAATAAGTAGTTTTATTAGCTGTGAGCCCAAATAATTGTTCCAACATAGGATTAGAGCTGAAAGAGGGTTTAGGAATTATCTAGTTCAACCCAGATTCTCTCCTCTTTTATACATGAAGCAGATAAGGTCTAGAGAGGGGAAGGGACTCACTTTTCCAAGGTCACCCAGGTAACAAGTGATGAAGCCAAGATTCAAAGCTGGGTCATCCAGTTTCAAATCCAGTGCTCTTTCTACTACCTCAGCTCTCTTAAACATAAAAATTTAGCCACTAACTCATTTTAAATGTTTGTCCTTCTGAAGATCTGTTATCTCCAGACAAAATAAGACCTTCTGTTTCTTGTCAGTGGAGAAAAGGAACCTGGAGCCCTCTTATTTTCCATTTTCTTGTAGGCTCATTCCGGTTAAAACAGGTCTGGACTTTTCCCTGGAAAATAGCAAGGATAAAACATGCAATGCAAATACTTATACATAGTATTGATTGAAAGCTTCTGCAGCTTTTAAGCACATGTCCTCAGTTATGTAATTATCCTTTGAGATAGTTCAGGCTAGCTGGTTTATCAGCTCACCATTGTTTGGAAAGATAGGGTATCTGTTAAACCAATAGAACTTTTACAGCTTCTAAGAGATTGAGCCTAATCTGGCACTAAAGTAGTTTTTTTTCCCCCTTTGATCATAGCAATCAAAATAATTACTTTTCCTCAGCAACCATTTTTCATATTGAATCCCTAATGTCCAGTGATCTATTTAATAGTTACGAATATGGAGTTTGTAATGTCCCCAGTAAATACAAATAATAAGCCAAATAATTTTTACAACCATTACCATAAAATGGAATACTCATCAATGGCTAATTGGCCATTCAGTGAAACTAAATTGGAGAGAAGTCACTGGGGAAGTGTTGGAGGGGGACCTGCTAGCACTCTTAAACATGCCATTCACAAACCATGAAGTTGCTGAATTTCTCCATAAGCATTTTCAATAGGGAAGAAGACAGTGACTTTACACAATGATGAAGTTGAGACTAAAATTACGAAATGCAAAATGAGCAAAAGACCAACTAAAACTGAAAGGACAATGACTGTCTAGTACAATGAGAAGAGAAGTGGAATGGAAATCAGGAGGAGCAGGTTCTAGTCCTTATTCTGGACATTAACCTGATAGATAAACTTATCGCTGCCTTGGTTTCTTCATCTGTTAAATAAGTGCACTGGACTAAATCAACCAATTAATAAAAGCATTTATCAAGGGTTTAGGTACTTTACCAAGCACTGTAAGAATACAAAGACAAAAGTGAAACTGCCCTTGCCTCCAAGGAGCTGACATTCTAAAAGGGGAGAAAACACACACATATACATGGGCATAGAGAGAATACATACAAAGTGAATACGACGTAGTTTTGAACAGGAAGACACTAGCTGTGGTGGAGAATCAGGAGAGACCTGCTGCACAAGTTATGATTTGAGCCAGTCTTGAAAGAAACCAGGGATCATAAAAGGTGGAGATGAAGAGGGAGTGCATTCCAGGCATGGGAGACAATCACTACAAAATCATGTGTGCAGAAGAGCAAAGAGGCTAGTGTAGCTGGCCTATAGAGGGAAGTGACAAGTAAGATTCTTGTTCATCCTTCATTTTTGAAGAGGAGGACTGATGACATCTAGGAAGGAGCAAGCGATATAATTTTAAATGATAAACAGATATCTTTTTATTTGATCTTCATGACCATGGAGAGCAACTGGAATTTATTGAGTAGGGAGATAATTTAGATTAGCCTATGCTGTAGGAAAGTCATCTTGGCAGCTATGTAGAAAAAGGACTGGAGTGGGGAGGGACTTGAGGATACCAATTCAATAACCTCTTATGTACCTTCTTTCCATTATTGATTTATATAATTCTAAGGGTAACATTTAACTGGTTTGTTTGATTTGTTTTTTTTTTTTTGCAAGGCCATCACTTTAGAGCAGTCAATTGCTTTCAAGAGATTCAGAGAGATTTGTCTTTGCCTCCATGTGGCCAGCATTTCAGTGGCAATGTCCAAAGCTTTCATATCAACGTTGCTCATTTTCAAAGACAACAAGGATGGCAGTATAACTTTTCTGTGCTTGTGAACAAATTTGGTTGAACGTGAGACTTTTCTTAATGATATCTTCCATTTCGATATGCCATTCTACTTCCCAAATACTTTCCAATCAGTCAAAAAGTATTTATTAAACATTTGCTGTATGCCTAGCACTGTTTTAGGGACTGGGAATACAAAGACAAAAGTGATAACAGTTCTAACTCCAGCAAGCTTACATTCTAATCAGAGAGACAATAGGCAAATATATTTGTTCAGTTATTCAGTCATGTCTAACTCTTCATGACCCTATGAACCATAGCATCCCAATACTGTCTGTGCAGTCTCCTTGGCAGAGATACTAGAGTGGTTTTCCATTTCCTTCTCCAGTGGATTAAGGCAAATAGGGGTTAAGGGACTTATCCAGAGTCACACAGCTAGTGTCTGAGGCTGCATTTGAACTCAGATCTTCCTGACTCTAGGCCCAGCACTCTATCCACTGAGCCATCTAGTGGCCTCAAAAAATATATAGGTATATACAAAAAAAATCTCCACATGCTTGAGGGAGTCATCCCCCTAGCTCACTGATGGGTTTTAAGGACTGGGTGGTTTCCCTCAGTCTGGTTTAACTTGTCTGCCAAGACGGTTTTACAAGGATATGACCACTGCATTTACTACAGCTTCTTGGAGCCACGGGTGATAGTTGGGTGACAGGTGGATAGCAAAAGTGGATGAGCAGCCCTGAAAGTGAGTGCTTAGCAAGCCCTCACACTAGAAGCGCTAGTCCCTCACTTGGAATGGGCAGATGAGAAAAATTTGTTCCATCAACCATGAAAGCAATTGAAGCAGGCCTTGGTTGGTCAGACATTGAAAATGCCAAGGTTATCCACTGCATCCTGGGCCATTACCAGTCATCTTGAATTTCTTGTCACTGAATTTTAATGTCTCAGGAAGAAAGAATGAGGACTTTGCCTAGCTCTACCTTCCTTAAATCCAATTCACTCCTGAGTCAAGGCATTAGCCATGATGTCATTAGTCTGCTTTGAAAACAAAGGACTACCCACCCAGAAACACCTGGCCATGTAACCTTGAGCAAGCTACTTAACACCAATTGTTTAGGGGCAGCCAGGTGGCTCAGTGAATAAGAGCACCGGCTCCAGTGTCGGGATGACCTGGGGATCAAATCCAGGCTCAGATACTCAGCACCACACCCAGAAATAACTGGCCGTGTAACCTTGAGCAAGTTACTTAACCTGATTGCTTAAAAAAAATTTAAAAAAAAAAGAAAGAAAACAAAGGACTAACAACAATATAGAAAAAATATACAAAACAGATATATGGTGAACTTGGGGGGAGACACTAGTAACTGGTGGGACCAAGAAAGATTCCCCCACAGAATGCGGCTCTAGAGATGAGTCATGAGGAAACTTGGGATTTAAAGAAACAGAGGTAAGGAGGATGTGTGCAAGTAATAGTAGAAGGTTAATTTGGCTGTATTGTAGAGTTTGTAGAGGGGAGAAGAGTCTAAAAGTATAGGAAGGAGGATGCAATTATATTGTAAAGCACTTCTGCTAAACAGAGAAGTGTCTATTCATTCCTAGAGGTAATAGGAAGTCACTGGGGCTTATTGAGGAAGGGGGTGATGTGGCTAGACCTCTATTTAGGAAAATTACTATTGTGGCTATGTGGAATATGGATTAGAGGGAGGGTGGAGGTTGATTTGTACCCAACACAGCCCTGTGCAAGGGCTAAGGCAGGCATAAGTATTTCCATTTTACTGTGGGGGAAACAAAGGGAGGGAGAGTGTGAATGACTCAACAAACTAGAAATAAAATTGACACTAGTTCTTGGATCTCCTGCCTGTAAGCCTTATGCCTCTGCTACACTATATTATTTAAAGGGTTTTCTATGCCATGTTTTCTTTGTGGTTACTGATGCCAATTGGTAGGCCTATTATTATTTGATAAAATGTCATAGTGTGTACAGGTTCTATACACATAAATTGTCAGGCTGGGTTTTCTGCTGCTATTTCTCTGCTGTTAGTGGGAATGGTCATAATTCTGGGTTGGGACATAGTTTCTTGAATAAACTGACCTCAGAATCATAGGATCTCAGAGTTGGAAGCCATACAAAGGGCATCTCATCCAACACAAAACTGAGCAGGAAACCTTGTTACCATATTCCCAACACACAAACCTCCCACTCTAATTCTCATGTGCTGAATCTATGTTGTTTTGGGAGGGAGGGTGGGCAGTGAAGAGGGGGGAAGAAGGAATAGAAAAGACTCAATATTTATGGCCACTGGAGTCCTAGGCACTTGGTCTCATTAAGCATGGTGTGAAAAAATAAGGGGTGAGTCCTGAAGCTATAAGCCTTCCTGACCCCAGTTTGTTTATATCCCAGGCCTGTCCAAGAACGAGAGCACACAGAAGGCACTTCCCTTGGACTGAAGTTTCCTTCTTTATCTCTAGTCTCTCTTTCTCTCCATTCCTGGGCAGAGTCCTATCCTTCTCCTCACTTTTGCCCTTTGGTAAAACCAAAATAATTCTATTCCCTCTTCCCAACTTTGTTTTTTCTATTTGTTGAATTAAATATTCAAAGGAAATTGTCTCTCCTAAGTCTTTTCCACTTGATGCTGCTTGTTATTGTTGTCATCAAATTGTTTCAGTCATGTCCGACTCTTTGTGACTCCATTTGGAGTTTTCATGGCAAAGATACTGAAGTGGTTTGTTGTTTCCTTCTCCAGCTCATATTTACAGATGAGGAAACTGAGGCAAAGAGGGTTAAGTGGCTTGCCCAAGGCTCACACAGTTAGTAAGTTTCTGAGGCTGGATTTGAACTCAGGAAGATGACTCTTCCTGACTCCAGGCCCAGTGTTCCATCCACTGCACCCCCTAGCTGGCTCTCTTCCTCATGCTTCCCATCCACAGTTCCTTCTTGTGTAGATAGCATGGTTTATCACCTCTGGATATACTCTAGTTTGTCAACACACTTCCTAAAACATGACATTCAACACAATGCCACAGATGAGGTCTTGCCAGGACAGAGAACAGCAAGCCTATAACCTCCCCCACTCTGGATATTGCCCATCAATTCATGCCAACTAAGATTAATTAGCTCTTTTGGTGACCATGTTACATTATCAAGTCATAACAAATTATGTCTTGTTGGCTAGCTTCAAGAAGTATAGCCATTGTCTCCTACCTGGTTGTCATTCTTTTCACCTCTACTAAGACACACATCTCTCCTATAAGGTTTGCATCTACACCACAGACAGTCTCTTTAGAATCTCGAGTTTACACAGGTGCTTTCTTGGAGCATAATTTCATTATGGCAGATATGCCTATTCTCCTGTACTAGGAAGTATAAGTGACTTTAGCTAGGAAATAGAATGCGTGTTAATGTCACTACAGATACGGATACTAGAAATTCTTACTCAATAATTGAATTGTCCAAGCACTTGAAAGGAGTGACTTATTGGAACTGATTTAGAAGAATGTTAAAAAATCACTTCTCCCAAACCCCCATAAATCTTTGTACCAAACCTGGTACTGTCTGTAGTGTTTGAAAAATGGTGCTAAAGGGATTTCAGTAGCAGGAAGTGGTCTGAAGGCACCTCTAATGCCACAAAGACACCAAACCCTCTTCTTCAAGAATTCAAAGGTCCACAGCTGTTATCAATTACAAAAAGAGACCTTCCTGCCCAACATGCCACATTCTCACACATTTTTATCTCCAGCTTGAGAGACAGAAGCAGCTCTTCAAACAAATTATATCTCCAACATACTTAGGCAGTGAAGAAAACACATGCCCTCATGGGGTATCTGTTTTTCATAGACTCATAGGATACAAAAGCTGGAAGAGATCTCACATTTTTATCCTCTCACCACAAAATTCAAACACCCTTCTGGCTCCAGGGTAGAAGCGTTCCTTCAGAATGAGAGGATTCCTAAAAGCACAGGCATGTAGATTTAGAGCTGGAAGGGAACTTATAAGTCATCTTGTCCAACCTTCATGTTGCAGATGAGGAAATTGAGACGTTCATGAAGTACAGTGATTTCCCCAAGGTCACACAACCAGTAAATGACAAGTCTCAGGATAAAACTCACATCTTCTAACCTTAAATCCATTGCTTTTCCCCACTATTCTAAACTGGCTATTAGTTTAATTTAAATCACTCCAGGGTGTGCTTGACACAAACTGATCAAGAGATGACTTGGATCCTTCCCCCAACAGCCTCTTCTACTATTCCCACTCACCAGCTCTCCAAGACCCTTAGGATCATGAGTTTGGGCTGATTTAAGTACTATGTCCCCTTTAGTGTTAAGCCCAAGAGGTGTTTTGGGTTTTATTTGTTTGTTTTTTCCTCTGCTGTCATACCACAGCAGGATTTCTGGATTTAAGTTCCAGATTAGATGACAAATATAGCAAACAAAAAGAAACCTATTGTAGTTTCTGTCATGATAATGAATGCATATTTATTAAGCACGTATGATGTGCCAAGAACTGTGATTGATTCTGGGGATGTAAATATAAAAGGAAACACAGTCCTTGCCTTCCAGGAACCTGCATTCTAAAAGCTGGAGACAACACATACAGAGGAGTGGTGGCCAAGAAGACATGTTTTGTCTTGGAAATTTACAGTGATATGAGTAAAGGCGTATGGTAACAGAATGACATGTCCCATTCAGGACTAGTGGCAGAGTAGATTCGATCATAGTTCATGGTCACACCAGGGCAGCTGGGTGGTGCAATGGATGGAACACTGGGCCTGGAGTCAGGAAGACATATCTTCTAGAGTTCAAATCTGGACTCACAGGCACTTCCTAGCTGTGTGACTCTGGGCAAGTCACTTAACCTTGTTTGCCTCAGTTTTCTCATCTGTAAAATGAGTTGGAGAAGGAAATGGAAAATCACTCCCGTATCTTTACCAAGACAATGGGGTCAAAAAGAGTCAGATGCTACTGAAAAACAACATAACATGGTCACACAAATGGAATGGGGGGACAAGGAAGGGTATGGGTGCTACAGGGAAGTGGTGGGTAAAGCAGACACAGAGGAAATGGAGAGGAGGAAATTAAGTTAAGCATGACTCATGCTTTCTTGAAATCATATTCTAGGAGAGGCAGTCATTAATCAGGAAAGAGATCCCAAGTCAGAAAAAAATTCCTCTGGGGAGTGGTCTCTTACACAGGTAGGAAAAGTGCTTGATTGTGATGGAGGTGATCTGAGAAATGGGCCTGAACTGCAATTAAGAGACCTTCTTAAGCACACCATTTCCCAAATCTCCACATATCCTGTTATTTTCCATGTAAATCTGGGATATTATATGATGGAAATGCTGTTGTTCTTTGTAAACTTGGCAGCTGGGATGCCACATGTTTACCAACATGTTTGTGGGAGACATTCTTTATTGTTCAAGGGAAGAAACAAGCTTAGATTTGCTTTTCACCAGCTCTCTGCAGACATCAGCCCATGAGACTCATGTAAACCACACCTAGATTGTTAAATAATCACTGAATTAATAGCACAACATTCTGGGAAACTCATTCAGTAAGTATCCCTGTAGAAGGCAGCAGTGATATAATGGAGAGAGGGGTTTAGAGTAAAAAGGCCTGGGTTTGAAATCCAGATTTGCTTTTTGGTAGACCTGCAATGTTAATAAGTCATTGTCCCTCTCTGGACCTCTTATTTTCTTCTCTGTAAAATGAATAAAGTGGATTATATGATCTCCAAGGTTTCTTCTAGCTCTAATGAGCTTAATGACCTCTAAATGAAAATTTATCCTGTGTGCACAGTACTATACAAAGGACTGGAGAGAATCTAGACATAGATAAGACAGGCCCTTGTCCTTGAAGATCATATAATCTAGTTGAGGTATGAAGACAGGTACAATTAGAATATAATAAGTGTGCAAGAGGAGATAGTGTGGTGGAAATTCCTACTAGACCGGAAGTCAGATCTGGGTTAAAGTCCCAGGACTGTCACTTTACTAATTATGTCGCTGATCAAATTATGTAATCTCAAATTCCTCATCTGTAAAGTGCAAACAATAATATTGGTGCTCCCCACTTCACAGGGATGTTTTGAGGAAAGTACTTGAATTTTAAAGTGCTCTATGTAATTCATAATTACATTTTAATGACTATTTTATTTTCAGAAAAACATTTGTTTTCTTGAATTTCCCTTTTTGTTTATTCTAATTTGAAAACATGTCCAGTACAAGCATCTCCTAACCACAAAACCTTACCATTTGGTTGTTGGATTTCAGTGCTATTTTATTCAGTTCACTTCCTTGTAAAACTTTAATCGCTCATCTTCTTGGTTAAAAAAAATACTTGCAGATGGATGATGCATAGCTATCTGGTGACACTGAGAAAATCATTCTACCTGAGCCTCAGTTTCCTTCTCTATAAAATGGGGAATAATAGTACACTATCTAACTCTCATGGTTTTAGTGAAGATTAAATAAAATAGCTTACAAAAAGTGCTTCATAAATAAATATTAAAGAACAATATAAAATGCCATTACTGCTATGTAAATGTAGCCCATGGGCTCAGTCACCAATTGAGGAAACCCTTTCCTTACCAACAGGTTAGTGAACAGGAACTAGTTATCACATACCTGTGCACCTACTGAAGTCCATATAGCAGTGTTCCATAAGGCCAGGCACACCAATAATTCTCATAAGGAATGAGTGGTCAACGGCCTCCATTACATAAATGTAAGCCAGTATTGCTGTTGTTGGACTTACCTTTACAATGTGCACGTGCATACTTTCTCCTCCAGCACAGACCGTAACCTAATGATGCATCCTCACTCTGTGTAATTCTTGTCCATGCCATCAAAGAAATCCTCCACAACAGGTCTATCCAAATGCCAGGGGGCTTCCTATATGTCTTTTAACATTACCAGATTGTCAGTACAGCACTGGGGCTTTGCATCTGTGAATATGCTTGTTCACATGCTATCTCTCCCATTAATTAGATTGCTAGCTCCTTGAAGTCAGGGACTGTCTCCTTTTTGTCTCCTTTTATGTACCCTCAGCACTTAGCATGGTGCCTTGCACATAGTGGGCACTTAATAAATGCTTGTTGATTGATTGAATATTATTCATTTTTGTAGTTTGGTCCCTATCGATCAGGTGCTTTTCAACAAAAGACTGTACTCTTCCTATTTATAATTTCTGCAATTTATTTTAACAAAGTAATAATAGCATACCTTTACATTATACTATATTTAAAAGCAGCCAGCTAGGTGACACAGTGGACAGGGTGCCAAGCCTGGAGTCAATCTGACCCCAGTCAATCTGACCCCAAACATTTACTACCTGTGTGACACTTAGCTAGTCATTTCACCCTGTTTGCCTCAGTTTCCTCATCTGTAAAATATACTGGAGAAGGAAATGATAAACCACTCTAGTATCTTTGACAAGAAAACTTTGTATGGGGTCACAGTCAGACACAGCTGAAAATGACTGAACAACAACAACATTTACAAAAGGTTCTCCCCCACAACAATCCTTTGAGGTAATTAATCAATTTATAGACAATAATAAAAAATAAGCTATCATTATTGCAAAGCACTTTACAAATATTTTATCCTCACAACAACCCTGGGAGATAGATGCTGTTATCATCTCCATGGTACAGATGAGGAAACAGAGGTTAAGTGACTTGCCCAGAGTTACACAGCTGACAATTGTCTGAGGGTGAATCCAAACCCTAATCTTCCTTACTCCAGGTCTAGTACTCTACCCATTATGCAACCTAACCACCTCAACAAGTATATATTAAGTGCTTACAAAGTCCAGGAACTTTGCTAAGTTCTAGAGGTAGCTACAAAGAAAAAAATGAAACTGTCTACCTTCAAGGAGCTTATAAGGAGTAGACTAGATAGATAGATGATAGATAGACAGATAGATACATAGATAGATGATAGATGGATAGAAATTTATACAGATATTTGGATAAAGAGAGAGAAAATATATGCAAAATAAATACAAGGCAATTTGTATTTAATAATAATAATAGATAATAATAAGAGCTAACACAGTGCTTACAATGTACCAGGCACTGTGGTAAATGCTTTACAAATACTATTTCATTTGATTCTCAAAACAATGTTAGGAGGTACGTGTGATTATTATCCTCATCTGCAAGATGAGGAAACTGAGGCAAACAGATGTTAAGTGACTTGTCCAGATCTACATAGCTAGTTAGTACCTGCGGCAGAATTTGAACTTGATTCCTCTTGATGAAAACTCACTTCTCTGTGCACTATGGTGCCACCTATGCATCTATTGCATTCTGTACTAGCCACAGAAGAAATCAGAAAAGTCTTTGTGTATAAGGTAGCATCTGAGCTTCCTCTTGAAGGAAATGAGGATTTCTAAGAGGCTTTACCGGGAACCTTAACGGAAACTCTGAAAGAGGATTTTCTGGTTGCATGCTTACAGAAGTCCTGGAGGAAGGTTTTGGAGGTCCTGGAACTTTACTGATGATTTGTGCTGACGTCTTGGACCTTGTTTGTGAGTCTGTGTTGATTTCTATGTTGATGATTTGTGTTGAGTTCTCAGACCTTGTTGGTGGGTCTGAGTTGATCTCAGTGAATTGATAATGGTACCGTCAATGTGGATGAATATTATTGTGGCTTTGTCAAGCTTTGTCTTCCCAGAAACAGGAACTGCAAAGGACTTGAAGTGGACTGGAAATTGTGAATTTCAATATGGAATGGGAACTGGACAAAGAACTGGACAAGGAACTGGGAGCTGCCTGCCTTTGAACTCAGGTGACAGTTGGAGCTGGGACCATGGAAGAGGAGCCATGGAAGCTGAGAGCCACCTTGAGTCAAGCTGAAAGACTACTTGGATGCTGTGTCCAGACTGAGAAGATGACGATTTACTGTGACCTAAGAATGGAGAACTTTGATTTTTGTACTTTGTGATTGAATTAAGGATTTTGTGATTGACTAAATGAATATACTTTGTTTAAGATTATGTGACTACTTTGGTGAAAAAACTATGTGGCCATTTTAGTGATAAGCTGTTGAGTTGTGATATGATGAATGCTTTATTTTGATTTTCTGTGATAAGTTTTAACATTGTGAATGCTGTATTTTGATTTTCTATGCATGTTTTGCTCTGATTTGTTATTGAATAATAAAGAGTTTGCTAAACTATGTAATCAGAACCTTGAAAGCTGTTCACAGCAGCAGTCCTCTGGAAAGCTGCTCATGTGTGGCACTACATTATGGCTATATTTCTAAGAGAAGACAATGCATTCCAAGCTCTGGGGAGAGCCAACACAAAGTCCTAGAAATGGAGTCAGGTAGAGCAAGTATTATTTTCCCACTTGGAAAACTGAGACTCAAAGACATTAAGTGACTTGCCCAAGGTCACATAATTAAAAACTTGAAGCTAAGATTCAAGTGTGAATCTCCTGATTCCAAATCTAGTATTAACAAAATTAGATATCTTTAAAAAGGATATGATGGGGCAGCTAGGTGGCACAGTGAATAGAGCACTAGCCCTGGAATCAGGAGGACCTGAGTTCAAATCCAGCCTCAGACATTTGACACACTTATTACCTGTGTGACCTTGGGCAAGTCACTTAACTCCAATTGCCCTGCATTCCCCCCTCCAAAAAAAAACCACAAACCCCCCAAAAAGGTATCCAAACTTACTTTCTATGTAATTCACAGGGACTAAGAATAAACAACTCAATTCAACTAGCATTCATTAAATATCTCCTATGCAGAGAAGGTCTCAGATGCAAACACATGATAAATGAATGAAAGATGAGGTGACCAAGGTGATTTCAGAGGACTGATAGCAAAATATACCTCCTGCTTCTCAGCAAAGAAGTAGTAGACTACAAATGAAGAATACAGAATCACACATAGCTGGTGTATAGATAATATGTTGCTTAACTATATTTGTTACAAAAAATGGTTGGTTGGGTATTAACACATAAAAAAGAAAGAAAAGAGTATCAATAACACTAAAAATAAGAATAAATGAGAGGTACAAGGAAAGTGTTATGCCAAGAATAAAGGGAAGAAGGTCACAATCAACCTTGGGGAGAATAGGGAACACTTCCTGGAGGGCAAATTAGAATTTTAAAGAAAGGCTAGAATTAAAATTAAAAATCTAGATATGGATATGTCTTGAGTTATTGCAAGGTCTTTTTAAAAATGCTTTTATACTTTGTTCCAGCCATAATGGTTATTTTCATCCATTAACATATATATGTTTACAAACATATGTGCAAATATGTGTGTGTCAGTCTAGGCTGCTAAATCCTCCTCCTTATGACCTTGCTTGATCTTCACAAAATTACACAGGAGGAGAAAGATTTCCTGCTTCCTAATTATGTTTACTCTTCCAGATCTGGTCAACTTCATCCAAAGACTTCACCCAGAGTGGCATTTCTAAATTCATGTGTTTCTTTAAGCATACACCATCCATAATCTGTTAATCTACTCAGAGTAAACATGTTTCTACAGCATTCCCATCCACAAACATATGTGAACTCTTCAGTAAACTGAATGTGTCTTCCTGCAAGCTCAAATGAAAACCATGTGTAGTCTCTCTTCTTTTTTTTATATCACTTATGGTCTGATCCAGGGAGTATGCTGGTAAATGTTTAACAATCAGCTCTCGGAGGGAGGAGGAAGGGTAGAAATTTGAAATGTACCTGCAACACACATTTAAATTTAATATAAATTATTACCATTTCTCTATAGTTTTCTTAAGTCTGGACTGGTGGTGTCAAACTCAAATAGAATCCATGCACAAGATCTTACCTGCTGTGTATTGACTTAGTTTTGAAATTTATTTATATTTTATTATATTCTTTATTTCTTTTGCTAAATATTTTTAATAACTTTTTAATCTGGTTCTGACTATACTTGGGAGCCATGTTTGGCACCTCTGATTTAGATAAAGAAATTAACAAATCTAGCCCTACTTTGTAATCATTTGTCGGTTTCTGAGGTATAAACTTAACAGAAGGCTTTTATTAACTGATTTGAAGTAGTTCCAGCACACTCCTGATCTGGTCCCACTACTGATCAGCACAGAAGCTTTAACCTGAGTCATTTTTCTTATTTGAGCAAGTTCACCCCATTCTAGACAGAGTAGTGGCTCTCCACTGGGCAGGAGACAGAGGATTGATCACTATATCGGGTATGAGACTTAGTAAGAATACCTGATCAACTTTAGCTCTACTGTAGTTCAGAACTCCTGAACTCAGGTGATCCACAAGCCTCAACCTCCCCAGTAACAGGGTTTACAGGCATGATGCTACCATACCTGGCTGTATCCTCTGGATTCTGCCGACACACTTCTTTCTTTCTCTTTTTTAAATAATATTTTATTTTTCCCTAATGATACGTTAAAAACAATTTTTAATATTTGACTTTATTTTTAAATTTTGAGTTCCAAATTCTATCCCTCACTCTTCTCCCCCTCCCTGAGATAGTAAGCAACCCAAAATAGGCTATATGTGCTGCCAGCACATTTCTTAATGATTGATTTTCATAATAAATCAGGATAGAAAATTATGAAAATCGCAACAGTAAAGCATAATTCTCATCATAACCATGCCCAAAAATTTCTATTACACATATTCGTATGACACACACACACACACACACACACACACGCACACATATTTGTGACTACCTCCTTCAATCTTCAATGATCACTGAGTTTATCAGTATTGGTATTTTTCTAATAAGGTTTCAGAGCAACCTTAGCTGTGCTAACTAAAAATTTCATCAAATTTTCTGGTGATGAATCTCTTTGAATTTAGCTAGACTGGTTCTTAGATGATAGATTATCATCAGTCCAAAATCAAAACCAATTTAAAGACATAGAACCCTGAGCTTGAATCCTGCCTCTCTCCAGGTATGGTGCCACGTACCTGTAATCTAAGCTACCAGGGAGGCTGAGGTTGGTGAATCTCTTGAATTCAGGAGTTCAGAGCTACAGTGGGTTTTGCTAAGTGTCCATACTAAGTCAAGGACCAATATGGTGAACCATATGAAACAGAGAAATAGTGGGACACCTCCAGGCTGCCTATAGAGGGGCAAAACATTCTAGATCAAAAACAGAGCAAGTCAAACTACCATGCCAATCAATGAAGGATCAGGCCCCTGAGTGACCCTGCCCTTCCAGTCTGGATGAGATGGGAGTACTCAATTTAAAAAGTTAAATTAGAAGTTAAAAAAGAAAAATTAATGAATTGTGGCTCTGCCATTCACTATCCCTTTTACCTTGGACAAATAACTTAATCTCTATGAGCTTCATTTTCCTTATATGTAAAATCAGGAAGTCATACTAGACAGTCACTAAAGTCTTTTCTAGCTCTATAGTTACGGTCCATTATCCTCTTCCAAACTTCCTTATTACCCAATGAAAACTCCTTGATGGCAAGAGTGATCTTTTGTCTCTTTTTGTACCAAACATTTAGCACAGTGTGTGGCATGTAATAGGCACTTAATAAATGTCTGTTGATTGATAAAAGAAAAGGGAATAAGCATTTATATAATACCTACTATGTACTAGGTACTGTGCTATGTTTTTCACAGATATTATTTCATTTGATCCTTTAAACAACCCTGAGAGAAAGATGCTAATATTATTCTCATTTTACAGTTTAGGAAATTAAGGTAAATAGAAGTTAAGTGACTTGCCCAGAATCACATAGCTAACAAATGCTTGAGATCAAATTTGAACTCAAGCCTTCCCTACTCCAAGACCACCATTCTATCTATTGCATCAGAAATAATATTAGTAAATAAATTGGCAAACCTGATACATAATAGATGCCCAATAAATACTTGCTCCCTCCTTTCTCCCTACTGTTAGGAGAACTGCCATGCCTCCACTCACTCAGATTCACTCTCAATGTCATACTCACTTGCTCACACTCACTCCTCATACCCAATCTGTTGCCACATCTTGTCATTCTTCTTGCCACATCTTTCCCATATGTCCCCTTTTCTCCACTCTCATAACTACTACCATAGTTCAGGCCCCAATCACCTCTCACCTAGACAATGTCAACAGCTTCCTAATTGGTCTTCCTGCCTTCAGTCTCTTCTCTCTTCATTCTACTCCTCATACAAATGCCAAAATTATTTTCCTTAAGTGCATATCCATCCATATTACTCTCTTACTTAATAAATTCCACTCGCTCCATGTGACCTCTAGGACCAAATAAAAGTTTAGTTTGATATCTAAAGTTTTGTGCAGCCTGCCTTCTTCCTTCATAGAGGTTTACTCTATGCCGCTTCTATGCAAGCTACAATCCAGGCATAATGGCCCACTTTCTGCTCCTCATATGTGATGCTCTGTCTCCCATTCCCGTGCCTCTACAGCTGCCATCCCTCATTTCTGAAATGTTCTCTATCCCCACTTTGGTCTCTTAAAATCCCTGAGTTCCTTCAAAAATCAATTTAAGAGCCACCTTTGACAAACAGTTTTTGTCCATCCCCCTGGCTGCTAGTGCCTTCCCCTCTAAGGTTACCTTGTATCTCCCTTGTATGTATCTTATAGATAACCCAAATATACAAACTATCTCCTTTTTTAGAATGGAATCTCCCTGAAGTCAGGAATTAATTTTTAAATTTTTTTTTTTTTTTTGTATTCCCAGTTTTTAAAAGACTGTCTGGGGGCAGCTAGGTGGCGCAGTGAGTAAAGCACTGGCCCGGAGTCAGGAGGATCCGAGTTTGGTTCCAGCCTTAGACACTTAACACCCACACACACACACACAAAAACTAGCCGTGTAACCTTGGGCCCTCCAAAAAAAAAAGCGCCTAAAAGACTGTCTGGATCATGCTAATTTCTGATTATTTATAAATTGATTAATTGATCCTGTTTGTAGAACTTACTGACATTTGAACCATTGAGAATTCAGTCATGTTCACACCACAATAAAGCTTTTAAACTCTTCATATCTCTAGAATATTTTCAACTACCAAATTTCCTAAAGGAGACCATACCTCAGCCAACAGATGGCTATAAGTGAAGTTGAGACTTTGTTCGAAGCACTTTCAAGTGATACAACACACAGTGTGAGCAAATGAAAAGGGCACTGAGCTTGGTGTAATGGAACCTGAGTTTAAACCCAGTCTCTGACACTTAAGTGACCTTTGGTAAGTCGCTTAACTTCTACTGGATTCATTTTACCTATCTGTAAAAGAGAGGGGCTAGGCTTGGCTAGACAGTAGGGAGAAAGGAGAGAGCAAGCATTTATCACCTCTGAAGTCACTTAGATCTATGTTCTAACCATTACTGAATTCTAACAGACAGCTCCATAACTCTTACAGTATGTGAAAAATTACTAAAAATAATACACATTACTGGGTTGATTCATCAAAAAGTTATGACTGAATTCACCAACAAGCTGTAAAAGTCACACAAGTTTTTGGCACTAGTTACCAAAACACTGAGCACAATTTAGGTCAAGGATTTGGCATGCTTGTGTTTTATGCAGTTATCCCAGTGATTAAAGGGAGATGCTTTAATGGCAATGATGAGAGGAGACCCACCAACTTGCACCAATTTGTAGAGAAGTTCTCACCACAGTCATCTATAATAGACTAATTCTGGAGGTGGTAACACTGGTTTTCAGGGTGATCGGGGAAACATGGCAGCTGTAGTGGACCTGGATAAATCACTCAACCTTTATTTGCCCCAGTTTTCTTATCTGTAAAATAGTGCTAACAATATCCCACAGGGGTATTTTGAAATTTAAATATGGTAACAGGTCTCAAGCATTTTAGAAAGAGTGCCATAAAATGTCATATTATTATACTGTAACATTTTAATATATGTACGCTGAAATCTTGTCATATCTCTATCTACAACACCTCTCTGTTCTCTCCATTCACACAGCCACCACCCTAGTTGAAGCCCTAATCACCTCATTCATTCAGATACTCCCTCCAATGGTCTAAGTTGTAAGCCATCTATACCTTCTTATCTGGAACAATTCTTATACATGTCCTCTCATTAATTCTCCATAAAGGATCTACCTAACGTTCTGGAAGCTCTATAGGTTTTTTAACATCTGGCGGGTAAGAGCTTATCACTCGGGCTATTATTAGTAATCATAATAAATTGACTTCTTCAGTCATGTGGATTCTACTAGATGCCACTGTTTTGGAGATTAAAGATGACTGACTTCGAACAGAATTACTTCAAATTTAGCAACAGATTGAATTAGAAATAATCTGAATACAAAAGAGGCAATAAACTTCTGTTTATCCCCAGAGAAATTATGGATAGAAATCATGAAAAGGCAAAGTTAGGCTTTCTATAAGGAAAAAAACTTTTAAAATCTTAGAGCCATTCATAAATGGAATGGGATAATTATAGAAATGATGGTCAAACTTCATTAGGGGTCTTCAAGCAGAGGTTGGAATTTTTTTAAGTGTAGATTGAACAAATGGCTTCTGAGGTCCATTCCAACTCTAAAATTCTGTGAATATTCTCAGTACAGTGATATTGCAAGTGATTTGCGGGCAGGAAAATTTCATGTGACAAAATGGGAATTTTAAAGAATTTTATTCTCCATGTCTTCTAGCAATATCTTTAATTGAGGAGTTGGCTTTTGCACCAATATCTGGCTGTAAAGGCCACAATCTGTCTATAAAACTCAAATTGCCAGCCACCTGTCTAATTTCTCCTAGTCCTAGCTAGTCACGCTGAAATTCATATATATGTAATTGGAAATTACATTTCCTTCTTGCAGTGTGTGAACCAGCTAACCACTGACCAAAGTGGTGATTAATAGTGTTGCTTCTTCCTCCCCAAGCTCCTGAGCACAGAGTAAAGTCAATTCAATTACCACCTTTAAATCCCCTGCTGCTTTCAAGAATATTATTTCTTTCAATTACTAAGAAAATTCTACCAATCTGGTTTAAAAATAAAAATAAAATCCATAGGTGTTTTTGTTGACTTATTCTATAGACTCCCACCCACCCACCCCCAAAAAAATGAAATGCAAACAATTAAAAAATCTCCTTATCATTTATTGTCCTTTCATTACCTCTCTCCATTTCCATGTGTATGTGTGTGTGTGTGTGTGTGTGTGTGTGTGTGTTTTCCCTCAAGGGATGTTTTTCTCTTTAGCTCCCCTGAAGGCCTCTGGAAAAAGCTTCCCACTCTGCACTTTTATTTTCTTGACCACTTGTGAAAATTGAGTCATTACAGCTCAGAGGGTTGATGATAATTTATAATCCACCCCACTGGGAAACATTTAGCTTTGGGTCAGCTGTTCAGGCCAAGCCAGGTACTGAAGCAGCTGGATCAACAAGACCACTTTTTGTCACTGAGCAGACCAAGGGATTTCCATTAAGTTGCCCGACTTTCAAGAAGTCAAATGTTAGCCATTCCCTTTAATTAACAAACCATAAACTCCCTTGTCCTTGAGGACACTTGACTTCAAGTGTCCTCTTCAAACCCTTCAGAGATAACTAATTTTGAAATAATTCTTCTCTATACTCTCTTCTTCTGGTAAGGCTACTTGTATGTGAGCTTTAGAAATGATATTTATAGCAGCTCTCTTTGCAGTGGCACAGAACTGGAAATTGTTGAGATGCTCATCAATTGAGGAATGGCTGAACAAGTTGTGGTATATGATTGTGACTTAATATTACTATGCTATAAGAAATGATGAGCACAATGATCTTAGAAAAATATGGATAGACTTGCAAGAAATAATGAAGCATGAAATGAGCAGATCTAAGATAACAGTGTATACAGTAATAGCAATATTGTTTTAAGAACAACTTTGAGTGTCTAAGTCATTTTGATTACTATAAATACCCAAATTAACTACAAAGGACACATGAAGGAAGACATTATCTGCATCCACAGAAAGAACTAATAAATTGAAGTATGTATAGAATGATTTTACATACACACACACACACACATACACACACATATCTGTGTCTAATAGTAGCCATCTCTTGGTGGGGAAGAAAAAAATTTACATGATAACTATTATATATTTAAAGGAATAGAAAGTTATACAGAATTGATTTGCAGTTTCATGTGCATCATCTTTTTAAAAATTATACCATGTTATAGAAATGATTGTTTTATTCCATAAATTAAAAATTAAAGTTTTTTAAAAGAAATTATGGAGCTTAAATACATGGCAGTTGATGTAAACTGGTTCAGCATTTTCAAACTGGCTGATTTCTATAGCAGAATCACATATCTGCTTAAAGAAAAGCCTAAAAATTTTCCCTCTTTAAACGTAAGCACCTAAGTCATAAAGAAACAACCTCAATTTCGATCATCTTAGATAGAGGCCCAGCCATGGAAACATTGTTCTAATTAGCTCCCAGGGAAGAAAAACCCATCAAATTCTACTTTCCCAAGTCAGTTAAAGTGACCATTCCCCAGGTACTCCTCCATTCTACTTTTAGAGAGGGGCCAGATCTAAAATTTGAAAGAAAAAAAAGGCATGGCTTCTGGAGTTTCATAAGCTCCCACTTAAGTTATTCCAATATGGAATAAAACAGGAGAGATCCTCCTCCTTCATAATATCTAGACATCTGAATATTTGGATATATCCTGATGACTGAATTTTTCATTATCTGCCCAAATGTTCAGCATTGGAGAGATGCAGGAAAAATTTCAAGGACAATGAGCAGGAGATGCTGGCCACCCACTCCTCTGTAATAGGGCTTATGAGCAGTAATCTTCAAATCTTATGGTTGACTAAACCATTACATACCATCTTTCTGTAGCTGTTCAGTTGTTTCAGTCATGTTTGATTCTGTGACCCCATTTGGGGTTTTCTTGGCAAAGATACTGGAGTGGTTTGCCATTTCCTTCTCCAGTTCATTTTATAGATAAGGAAACTGAGGCAAACAGGGTTAAGTGACTTTTCCAGGGTTGCATAGCCAGTAAGTGTCTGAAGCTGGATTTGAACTCAGAAAGATGAGTCTTCCTGACCCCAGGCCCAGCATTCTATACAAGGCGCCACCCAATTGCCCACATCTCATTTTGCAGCTTTAAAAATCCTACAGAGAACAGTTGTGATAAAGAATATTTATAAAGTTAAATCACAAGATCTAACTATGACCTTAGAGGTTGTTGAGTCCAACCCCCTCATTTTACAGATAAGGAAACTGAGGTTAATAAAGGTTAAATAGGGGCAGCTAGGAGGCACAGTGAATAGAGCACTGGCTCTGGAGTCAGGAGGACCTGAGTTCAAATCTGACCTCAGACACTTACTACTTACTAGCTGTGTGACCTTGGACAAGTCACTTAACTCCAATTGCCCTGCCTTCCCCCCTCCAAAAAAAAATGATAAAGGTTAAGTCACTTGCCCAGGAAGACACAGCAAATTTCTGAGGTGGGATTTGTACTCAGGTTCCAACCCTGTGTTCTTTTACATTGTTCCACCTAACTGAAGTCCTGAGAAGACCAAGATGGGATGGGTGGTTGTTTTGGGCAATTTTGGCTTATGCCATTTAAGATGTACCTCATGAAGCTATTTCAACTTCTGGTATCTTTCATGAAAGAGAATAATGGAACGACAAACTGTGGATACCATAAAACAAATATAAATTCTATAAATTCTGATCCTTCTCCAACTCCTCCCTCTAGTACACATTTTGCAGAACACCTCATCTCAGGCTCCTACAAAGATTTCTTGGAGATCACACCCTTACAATCTTTAATGAAGCCATACTTTGTGATACCCTGGGAGATAGCCCAAAGGTCTTTCCCCTAGAGATGAAATGGGGCATAGAAAGGCCCAGGGTCACAACTTGAACAAAATCCATGAACCTGAACTCTCCACCCTCTAAAAGAACACCCAAGCAGTATTTCCACCTGCATTCACAGCTTGAACCAAATACTTTAAGCAAAGACCCTGAAAAAAACAGCCTAAGAGATCCCCAGTGAGATCTAGAGTTCTGATGTAATGATTTGAAACAAATGCAAATTCATTTCAAAAAGTCACCAAAAAACTTGTTGAAAATTCCTGCCTCTTGGGCTTTTTGTGCCATGTGATCGAGCACCAAAGAAAGATTAGAAGGTGAACACATGTAGTTACATTTAGCAATTTTCTCCAAAGCACTTATCTTTTAGTACAAATGTAACAGTGACTTGTATAGGGTTTTTCCATTAGTTTCTTTGTGCAAGAGTTTCATTAATTCATTTTGGCTCAGAACTACACTGTCTCATAAGTTAAGATTTCAAGCATTTGTACTTTTGTAATGTCTCTGTCTCCTTTCCTGTTAATCTTTTTGTCTCCTCGTGACACCCATGCCAAATTTTTTATTTCCTACCTCCAGTAAATGCATGATGTGTTCTCATAGAAGTTAGCTACACATATGGGGGGAGGGAGGCGGGGCGCAGAGTCAGAAGGAAAAATGTTCTATAGAACAAACACACTGCAACCTTCATTAATTGGAATGTTCAGGAATTAGGACACTATAGTTTCTAACTGCTAATTAAATAGGCAACATTGGATAGAAAGTTGAACACAGAGTGAGGGAGAATAGGATTCAAGCTCTGCCTTAGACACATACTAGTTGTGTGACCCTGGAAAATTCACTTAATCTTTCACTGCCCCCAGACATCATTCTAAGAACCATTAGTTGCAGATAAAAGTTCTGACCTACATTGGCAGCCAGTTTCCCACTGATGAAATCTGGTAAAAACCAAAACCAAAAACAATCCCAAAAAACAAATTCAAGCTAGCTGAGAAATCCACCATTACTCCAAACATGGTAGTGGAAACTCTTTATAGGACATACGTACGTATTAGTCCGTGTCTTTTCTTAGTAAATGGCCATCTTACCCAGGAGCTTCCTTCTTTACCCTGTCATATCTCTCTATCACGCTAATCCTCCCCTACTCCCATTTATCAGTCTTAGTTCTCCATGGTAGGGAGAGACTGGAAGCAGCCAATCTTCATTCCCCTCCTGGCTCCACTTTTAACTTTCTAGACTTTGATACTGCCTCCTGACACTGGTCCTATACCCATCCTTCCTTTCAGTTCCCTTTTTTGTGTTGTCTTTTTCCATTAAAATGTAAGTTCCTAGAACCAGGGGAACATTTTACAAAGTAATAGAAATATTGTAAGGATGATCAACTGTGAAAGACTTAACTACTCTGATCAAGATAATGATCCAAGACAATTCCAAAGGACCCATAATGAAAAATGCTATCTCTCCTGAGAGAGAGAGAAGGGATGAACTCTGACTTCAGACTGAAGTATACGTTTTACTTTATTTTTCTTGTTTGGGTATGTGTGTTTTTTCTTTTGCAGTACAGCTAATATGAACATATGTTTTACCTGACTTCACATGTACAAGTGATAGTATATTTCTTGCCCTCTCAAGAGGTGGGAAAAGGGTAGGAGGGACAGAATTTGGAACTCAAAACATTTTAAATGAATACTATTTTTACATGTAATTTGGAAATATTTACAGAAATAAATAAAACTATATTTAAAAATTTTTTAAAGAATGTAAGCTCCTTGAAGTGGTTTGCCATTTCCTTTGTCGGCTCATTTTACAGATGAGGAAACAGAGGTAAACAAGGTTAAGTGACATACCCATAGACACACAACTAGGAAGTGTCTGAGGTCAGATTTGAACTCGGGAAAAGCAGTCTTCCTGACTCCAGATCTAGAACTCTGTGCATGATTATGCCACCTAGATGCCTCACACTAGAGCCAAGTCTTTTCCTATGTCTTCTCCCATGTATCCTCTAGATTTGCCCTTTCCCATTCTCAGTATCACCACAACAGCATCTGAGAGAGTTTATGCATCATAATTCTCAACAAAAATTCACATTATATGGTACCAGAAATGGATTTGGTGTAAGAGATAAGGCTTGTAGGTGTGTTGATTCTAGGACATATACACACATGAAGTTGGAGTTTTGAACCAACCAACTTAGAAATTTTTATCATAGACTATGTACTCAATCCCATAGTCAAGGCTGATAGATAAATTTTTATGAATAATATTAACACATAGTACTAACTACATGCCTGGCACTATGCTAAGTGCTTTACAATTATTTTCTCACAACACCCCTGGGAGGTCTAGTCTGGTTGTCCTCCTTTGTTCTCAAAGAGGACCAAAATAGCATCACTATGTTGGGGCCAAGGTACAGTGTGTCCAGCTGTGACTGATTAGACCAGTGTGAGTTTGGAAGGCTCCCCCACAGGTTAGGCACAAACAGTTCATGTGAACACTGGGAGTAGTGATGTCTCTAAATTTGTGCATCTCATGTTTCTTTGGAGCTACTGAAATTCTGTTTTGCTCAGAGAGCACAGTGCCTTCTTTGACGTGGGCACACCATGCTGGGCGGTCCTGTGCCAGTGTCTCCCGTGTCTCAAATTCATTCCAAAGTTCTTCAAAGACACCTGGAAAGTGTCTTTGTATCACTTCTTCTGACCTCCATGTGAGTGCTTGCCTTGTGCGAGTTCTCTGTCAAACAGTCTTTTGGGCAAACATATGTTTGGCATTTGAACAACGTGGCCAGCCCATCAGAGATGCACTCTCTGAAGCAGAGTTTGAATGTTTGGCAGTTCAGCTCCAGAAAGCACCTCAGTGTCTGAAACCTAATCTTGCCAGGTGATCTTCAGAATTTTCCCAAGACAATTCAAATGAAATGATTCCATTTCCTAGCACGGTACTGACATATTGTCTAAGTTTCACAGGCATACAACAATGAGGTCCGCACAACGGCTCTATTGACTTTGGTCTGGTAGGCAGCCTAATACTTCTCTCCCACATTTTCCTTCGGAACCTCCCAAACACTGAGCTAACTTTGGCAATACATGTATCAACCTCATCATCTTTGCGTAAAAGTATAGTGCCAAGTTAAGTGAACTTATCCATAGCATTAAATTTTTTCTCCAGCCCCATTCTCCATTCTCTGTTATTTGTGCTAATTTTGGCAAAACAATTAAAATTTAAAAAGCAGCGGTTCTCCACCAACCACCATCACTTCATTCATACAGGGAACCATCAGTTATAGCAAATGGAGAAATTTTGAATGTTGTGGATAAGTTCACTTACCTTGGCAGTGTACTTTCCAGGGATGTACACCTGGGAAGCAGGTGCTATTATTACCTCCATTTTACAGATGTGGAAACTGGGGCAAATAGGTTAAATGACTGCCCCAGGGTCACACAGCTGGTGTCACATTTGTGACAGTCACATTTGAACTCAGATCTTCTTGACCCCTGGCCCAGTGTTCTATCCACTCTACTGCTGAGCTGTCTTTTATTTTCTGATTTGGTTCATACTGAAGTGAACTGTATTCACAATGAAGTAATAAAAATAAGGCTTTTATTCTTAGTGCTAAGGCATGGACCTGTGATTTCACTGGTATACTTAATGACAAAATAAGGAAACTCCCTCTACCAATGCAGAACAGCATCTTCTCTTCAACCTGTTATATGATGGAGTGGCCTGGAATGTTGAGAAATTAGGTGACTTGTACAGGACACTAACTAGCTATGTGATTTGGGGGCAAGTCACTTAACCTCTTTGGGCTTGTTTCCTTATTTATTAAATAAAGGCATTATATTAAATAATAGCAGTGAGGTACTGCAGTGAATAGAGCACTGAACGTGGAGTCAGGAAGACCTGAGTTCACAATCTGAGCTCCTCCACTTGCTGTGCAATTCTGAGTAAATCTCTTCATCACTGTCTGCCTCAGTTTCCTCATCAATAAAAAGGGGATAATAATAGGGTTTCTGGGAGGATCAAATGAAATAACATTTGCAAAGTTCTTGGCAAACCTTAAAACATATAGAAATTCTAGCCAATAACAATGTCTAAGGTTTCCTGAACCTTAAAACCTGGAAGTCTGTGATTTGATATTCCTTTAACAGTTTGTTAGACACTTGTTTCAAAAAGTGAAGAATCAAGATTTGGGCATATAGAGGATTATATATCTTTAATGAAATGTATCAAGAAAATTAAGCCTAATACTTTGCCTACTGAGTTTATTGACCACTTTTGGATTCAAAGACACATTCTCTATAAACACAGCTACCCTTAGTTCAGTGTGAAATAACTCATTTGTTAGGTTCACACGGATAGTTATTGAAGCTAATAAAAGGTCAAAGCAGATTTATAAATACATTTTAAAACTATTAATATGCTATCTCTCAACCTTCTTTCTTCTAGGTAAAATAAATTAGAATTATTCACCCTGAACCAAACAGACAAACAAAAAGGTGATGTGTTAACAGAGTATAGGATGTGTTCTTCCTTTCCGAGAATAGAGGAGGAAATAAATTTATTTGCAGCAGGAGAACCTTATGATCCTGATAAAGGCAATTTTGCAGCAATGGTAAGTTTAAATACTGAAAAGAGGTTTGCAAAATTCTGGATTAGGTTAGAAAAACCTTCTCTAGGACTTCTTTCTATGTAGAATGTGAGGTCCTTGAAGGTAAGGACTGTCCTATTATTGATTTTTGTACCCCCAGTCTCTAGCACAATAATATAAAATAGTAAGCCCTTAGTAAATGTTTGTTGTAATACATTACATTGTATGATAGACCCATACCTCTCCAGGATGATATGTGTCTTCTTTTCCTGGGGTGGACAATGGGGTATGGGAATGTGAAATTAAATAACCTCTTGTAGCCTGACCACTTTTCCATGCCTTTATTCATGCCATTTTCTATACCAGGGAATGCTCATTTATTGATCGATTGATTGATTGATGGATGCCCTTGCCCTCTTCATCTTCCATTGAATTTCTATCTATTCTTTAAAGTCAAGTTCAAATGATACCTCCTCAATGAAGTCATCCTAAATACCTCCCCATCAATATAATCTCTCCCAGGATCTCACAAAGCACTTTAGTTTGCAGCTACATAAAGAATTCAAATCCCAACATCAATTAAAGACCTACAGTACACAAACTATTGTGTTAGGCCCTGGAGATACAAAGTCAAAAACACAACAGTAAATGCAAAAGATGTCCAGCAAGCAATTGACATTTGAATGTATGAATGGAGTTAAGAAAAAAAGGTCAGGGCTAAAAACACATTCGAACCCTGCATAAAGTTGATGAAATATGAGAGATAAAAAAGGAGGGCCCAGGACAGACTCATGAGGAACAAACATCCTGAGGGGACAAGGGACTAAAAGATGATCCAGCAGTGAAGACAGGAAAGGAGCAGACAGATGAGAAGAGAATCAGGAAAAAAGTAATAACCTAGAATCCGAAGGAGAGATGACCAGGAGGAGAGGATGGCCAACATTTCCAAAAGCTATGAGAGGTCTAGGAGGATGAATGGTTGGAAAAGATGATCATATTGATCAGTTTAGATAACTGACAACTTTGGAGGGAGCAGTTCCAGTCCATTTATTGAGTCAGAAGGCAAGTTGCTGGGATTAAGACATGAGTGGTAAAGAAAAGAAGGCAGTAAGAGTAAGTGGCTCAGGTAGTCTGGCAGTGAACGTGAAAAGATATAGATGATTATAGCTTGAGGGGGATGGGAGTAGTTTGCTGTTTTTCTAGAAGATGGGGAGAACTGTATATGGTTGAAGCTAGAAGGAAAGGATTCAGTAGGTAAGAAGAAACTGGAGGTAAGACAGAGATGACCCAGGGGGGCAAGCTCATTATAAAGATGGAAAGGGAGAAGACCAAGGGATGGGGCAAATTTTGCATTAATCTTGACAAAAAAAGAGTTGCTTCTTTAGAATCTGGAACAAAGAAAATAATAAGAGACTGCAGGGAAGGGTTTTGAGGTGTGGAATAAGAGAGAAGAGAAAGAACACTAGGGAATGTTTATTTTTCCCAATAAAGCAGGGGGTGACCAGATTTAACAGACCTATAGCAATTTATGAATGGGAATGCTGAAGACTATACTAAACAGATGGAGTGAACCTCAAAGGAAAAAGAGGTTTGATGTTTTTAGGAGCAAAGGAATAGTCTGAAAGTGACAGTGAAGCACAATGAGTATGTCAACTCCTTTCCTACTGATCCAGGGTGTCAGAGAGTACCCTCTCAAAAGCACCAGACACTAGAAATGTCTAAGAATTGAGTGTCCTCAGGAGGGAACCCTATTACATGGAACAACAGAAAGTTGGAAGAGATTTATAAGAGGAAAGGGAACATATAAACAACAGAACTGGGATTCCAGAGAATACAATGGAATGAGAGGACAGAGGGTAGGCTATGTACCACGGTGGGATAAAGATGAGCTGAATGAAAGTTCTGAAGAGACAGTAGGGGGAAAGAATTTTCCCCTGAGCAGATGGTGACTAAATATAGAGATATGAGTAGCACAAGGTGGTGGCTGGAGGCCACAAGAATGGGGGGAAAGCCCTGACTTCCAGGATCCTGTGATAACTGAGCCAAGATCTAGACACAGTGATGGTGGCATCTACTTCTGTCACTTATTCCAAAATCTGGGGACCTAAGGGTGGAGACTCTGGGCAGAGGCAGCAGGGAGCTCTGCTCTAGAAGAAACACTGAACATGGAACAGATACTTCACTCCTAATCTCTGAATCCTGGCAAGTAGGTCTGGTACCCTGAGGCTCAGCATCTCTGATGAGTCCATTCAGGATCTCTGTCTGAGACATGTGGGCCCTCACAAACCTTCCACTCTCTCCCTCAAGTAGTAGTCAATGGATCTGTGAGCTCACGGATTCAGGTGCTCTTATCCACACATTCTCATTAGGGTGACTCTGGTCTAAGTCGTCCCATAAATCCTCCATAGGACATCCACGCAATGGGCCCTTCCTCTAGGTCTCTTGACATTACATGGATGTATCATCAGGTGCTATGTAGCACTGTCCACCAGTTATCCCTCATTCTCACTATATCGGGCTCCCCACCATTTAGGGTCAGACATCTCTTTGAGGACAGCTTTATAACATTTCATGTTTCCAATTTCTTCATCAATAATATGCTGCAGCCTACTTAGATCCACCATTCATCTGTCCATTAGCCTTGATTTTGGTTCTTCAGATAATGTGGTTTTCCATGTTTCATATAGTACTATGTATTATAGTCATGTGTTTTTTGTTTTAACCTTATATCAATCAGTTCTAAAGGAGTAGAATAAAAATCTTATCTAAACTTAGTTTTCCTTCCTGTGCCTATCATAATGCCCTCTGAACCAGAGTATGCAGTAGGTGCTTAATAAATGTTTGCTGAAGGAATGAACATCTTAACCACATATGTTTGGCTTCTAGAGAGTACTTGATCCCTGGCTATCTCATTAGCCTTATTTCTGAGTTCTCAATTTTAACCAACAAACCAGAGAGACAGAGGAGTTTGTGTGTGGGTTCAATAGAATGTCACCTTACTGGAGAACTGAACAGCCTGTCTCCAAGAGCAAACAGATCCAACAAGGGATCTAATGCACATCAATTTCCCTTATACTTAAAAGACTCAATCCAATTCTCTTGACCTTTGTTTATAACAGACTAAGAAGGCCTGATAAGTGCCTGAATTGCTTCTTGTAAATGTGGTCCACATAGTTGGCAGAGATTTCTCCTCCCATCAGCAACAAGGCTTGTGTAGACCACTGTACATATTAAAGGAGTGCTTTTCTTTCAGAGTTAAAAATCGAAAAACAATTCACCTATTTATGAGCTAAAATTGCAACAGGCTAATCCTCTGCCAATCAATCATAAGTGATGCAGGATTTGCCTCTAGTGTGCAGCTGGGAGACAGCTAAGAACAAGAGGCAGCTGTCCCTGCTGGAAGCAAAGTTTCCAGATGTCTGAGAGTGAGACCTTTGCATTTGTGGAGCAAAGCTCAACAGGCTGTAAATAAGTAGGAGACTTGAGACCTGCTCTCTGAGCCGTTGGTGGTGCTGCCCAGTTCATTTGCTTGTAATCTAGAAGGATGGAAGCCCTTTCAAAGCAAAACTGATGGAAATAGTTTGTGACTCAACATGAAACCCTGAGTATGGTTTTCTGGGAGATCCAATTACATTCACTTAAAAAAAAAAAGCCCACAGAACATTCCCTTGGGTTTGGTAGATGTGTGGAGGTGGTGGCCCAGCATGGAATGTTAGTTAACAAAGAGCAAAGCTTGACTGAAGGAACTGATCACCCAACACCACCCCCCTCCCCTGCCACACACCCCATAACCTTCCCCTCCTCCCCAACCATCCTATAGCCCTAGAGCCTAAGCAAGGAAATTCCTCCACTTAACAGGAGGTGGAGCTGATTACCCCAGAAATGTTTTGCATCGGGAAGAAACAAAGGATGCATTTCCTTCTTAGATTAACTGATTATTATTGGAAAGAGTTTGATTAGTTGGAAGAAGGCTATCAATGCCCTTCAGTAATTAATAACTTGATTTGGTTTTCCTCAGCTTCAGACTATCCTTTTTTTCATCCCTATTCACTTCAAAGGAGATTTCTAAAAGACAGGAAGATGGACTAAGATTGTGGGCATGTAAATTAAATTTAATCTTACCCCCAAAAAGCAAAGGAAGTCTGTCTACAAGAAACCCTTTTAAATTAAAAATGCTTTTGCATCATTACCAAATCATATGCATATTGTTAAATAAACATGAACCATAATGGAGATAAGCCTGTGTTTTTCTATTGTCGACAGTGCCCTCATGTGGCTTACAAGATCAGCTACACTTAAGAATTGTTTAAAACTCAGGTCCAGTGCTGGTGTGTGCATGTATGTGTGTCTGTGTGTCTGTCTGTGTCTGTGTGTGTCTGTGTCTGTGTCTGTGTAAAACATAGCAGAATAAAACCCCCTGGTACACTTCGGAAAGGAATAGTCTCTCCTTCCCCTAAAAAACTGTTAGGAATAATGGGATACAAACACAAACCGAACAATTTGGTGGGTCAATTAGCCAGCATTGATAAGTAAACAAATGCTTACTCACCACAAAAAAATTCTTTACAATAATTCTGAGCCACTGAAGCACTATCACACCATTTTATTTTTATCTCCAATTTTATTTTATAAAAAACAAAATAATTTAACAATATAAAGAAGAATAAATTCCAACAATCTGCAAAAAAAGTCAGTGGCTTCCCTGATTCTGAACAATCAACAATCTCAATTTTAGTTGAGTACTGTACCAGCATATTTAACAATTGTTCTCCTTGAGGGTCCAGGTGGTTGTCTCCCCATTCCCCATTATGCCCCCCCAAACACACTCTTTCTTCTAAGGTGCAAAAATGTGTTCAAATTTTCCAATACTCGATAGGACCTGCTATGCATTGTGAATCAACACAAAACAGGTATGTAACTTAATAAAGAATCTTAGAAAGTTTCCTGAGACTCACAAGAGTAAAAGGACTGGTCACACAGGTAGCAAACATCAGAGACAGGATTGGAACCCAGTTCTTGCTTACTTCAGACCCAGAACTCTATATACTATCCGATGCTGTTCCTAACAACTGCACTTTACACACCCTACACAAATACAGCTGAAATATGGGATTGAAAACTCTCATACAAGGTTTTCTAAGACCTGACTCCATGCTTCATGAGTTCTGACAGAAGTGAGAAATAGGTCTGTATTCAAAGTATAGAATTTTTTTAAAAAATCTTTATAGTGTCTCACTAAAACTATGGAGGAAAACAACTGACTGTAATAAAGATGGGTGACATATGTGCTGCAGGAGCACTCTAGGTTTAAACTAACCATTTCCTGTTCTGCTGCACTCAATTTTGCCAGAAGTCAATAATGGTGTCACAATTTCTCTCACTACAAACATCTGCTGCATTAAGAATCTCATGCAAAGTGCAAGGTAAAAAATAATAATAATAATAAATCATGGATTCATTCTAAGTCCTCGCTGGAAATGCGAGTAATCGCCTTCTGGAATTAGATCTCAAGTAAGTCTTGTCTATTTAGTGCCTAAGCCTCATTTTTCCAGAGAGAAGACTGGGCAGAGAGAGGTAAAATAACTTGCCCAGGGTTACACAATCACATCAGTAGCAGCAGTGTCCCTGGTCATATCCTTCAGGAATCTGGAAAGTTATGACAAAATAAAAAGCTGCTCTCCATTTCATCCAGGGTCCAGATGGGCTAAGTTAATCCCCTAAAATCATACTGAAAGTCACTAATAATGTTGAGTTTTCAACTCAAGATTCTAGGCATGGTCTCTGTTTTCCTCTGCTTTTTTGTCTTCACTATCAGGGGGTTATTTCTACTGATTTACAGATCCCTGATTTACAGATCTCCCCCTGAAGCCATCCTTCCATGCCTTTTTCAGGTGTGGGGGTAAGCCTGAGTTCTAGAAGCCTTTGCCAGAAGACTGCAAGCTCCAGCAAATAGTTCCCACCAAGATGGAAAAATGGGAGTCCAATTTCAGACTGACTCAACCTGGGTGCTCATCATCAAAAGGTTGGCTACCATGTGATGATTTGTTTATTTTTGGCCATAATCACCCATGTCAGTCAAATGTATGTGAAAAAAAAATTATTTTTTTTTAAGGACCAAAAGTTGAGTCTATAGCTCAGGTCCTGTCATTAAAATATATGCCTATGTCAGCAATGCAAATACAGGTACATTCCACTTTAAGCAAACTGATATATAAAAATCAAGATTTACAAAACCAGGAAAACCCAGATTTTAAAAATGAGTGGTTATTCATTTTTACAAAAGAATACTTTACCAAAAGGAATTCACCATAAAATTTAAATAACAAGCCCTTCTCTACAACACTCCCATATATAGTATTTTAAATAACTGGATTTAAAAAAAACAGCTTAAACATAGCCTTTCAGAAATACATTATATACAATGAGGTACACTTGTAAGACTGCTTCCAAATGGGCCACCAGTGTGAATTTTTACACAGCCCTTTCTCTTCCTCTCCAATACAGAAAATAAATTTTCTAAATGCAACCTGAATTCTCAACTACTGGAACACATTATTGATACCTGTCCTTAAGGAATGAGCTAAGAGGCAGCTAGCAAAGTTGGCTAATGGATCAATGAATGACTTTTTACCTCTATCTTGAAGTCATTACCATTTTGTGACATATTTGTATTTCTGGCCCAGCTACCTAGCTGAGTCTCAGTGGAAGCCCAAGTAGAATGGGCACAAAGGAATTCTGATTCTCTTCCTATGGCAATGTCTTCAGGACAAAGAGGATCTTCTTTACTGGAGTACTTAACTCTGTAAGAACCAGCCTTTTGTGTTAAATGAGTCATCAAAGATGTCCACTCTGGCATTTCTCAAGACCATTCAACTTATGTTTGGAAAATAGTCAACTTTTAATTGTTCATGCTGACAGAGGAAAGATTATAACAGATCAATCAATTGACAAGCATTTATTAAGGACTATGTGCCAGGCACTATGCAAAGGCTGAAGACACAAAGGAAAAACACAATGGTCCCTTCCTTCAAGAATCTTATATTTTAAAGGGGGAGATAATGTATATAACTCAAAGCATAGGAGATAAATAGAAAGCAGACAGAAAGTAACTTTTGAAAGAATAACAATAGCACATGGTGCTTGGCCAGATAAGCCAAAAATCATATTTGGTTCTGAAATCGTGAGGGATTAAAAAAATATCAAGATAACTTTTTGAAATGATGCAGGCCAGGATAGAGAACAAAATACAATAGAAGGCCAGCTCAGCTGTCATGCTTGTACCCCATCGGGCCTCCAAGTCAGCAGAGGATTTATGAAATTATGTGGATGAGAATTTCACAGGATGAAAAGGCATGGAGGGGTTTCAATATGTAATAATGGGGGGAGTACCTAAGTATACTAATTATAAATAGTTCCAGATCATAGGATCGCAGATCTCGGGTTGGAAGGGACCTTAAAGGTCATCTAGTTCAACCTCCTAATTTTACAGATGAGGAAACTGAAGATCAGAGAATTTAAATTACTTGCCCAAGGTCATATTAATAATGATCTCTCAAACATGTTTTTATTAGCTAGTACTGAAGTTAGTTTGCCTTCCCTAAGTACACATTAATTCACAGTACATACAATCTGGGTAACAGAGAAAGCTGGTCTAGGCAATTCTAAAAGTAGTTAATTTAACTGAAGGTCACTGAAAGTTGACCATACATAGACAAGGGCTAAGACCTATTGTAACATCACCACCAGATTATGAGATATTTCTCATTTTTGTCTTTCCTCTGAAGTATAAGTAATCATATAAGCATCATTACAAGAAAGTTAACCCAAAAGATCATACAATATAAATTTCAAAATTGTACAAAATCATACCAAAGGCAAGTATAAAATTATAACACAGCAGTGCAAACCTCTTTAAACTTTTCTATACCATTTAAACTAGAGAAACCAAGAATACAGTAAATCTAGGAGACTGAGTGGCATATACCTATTATTTTATTCACTGAGTCATGTTATGGCTAGGAGTATTAAAATTTTTTTAATCTCGTTCTAGTATGATTTATATAATATACCAAGATTTAATTCACAGCAAACCTCTCAAAGAAAATGACTAAAATTTAAGATGGCATAAAACTCCATTTAGTTTTATATCCTTCATCCTACTGAAAGAAATCCAAAAAGCCCTTTCTATTGTATGAACAGAGCACTGATCTAAGCTTTGGATACTGGCAAAAATATAACCCTCTAACTGAAATTGTTTGGACCATGATATGACAAAAATAGAATCACAGAGTCATATGATATTATCCCCCAAAATCTCATTGGAGAAAACTCCCCCAATTAACTTTTTATTTTTTTTTTGCTTTTTTTGGAGGGGAGAAGGTAGGGCAATTGGGGTTAAGTGACTTGCCTAGTCACACAGCTAGTTTTGTGTTAAGTGTCTGAGGCCATATTTGAATTCAGATTCTCCTGACTCCAAAGTCGGTGCTCTATTCACTGTGCTACCTAGCTGTCCCCCTAATTAGCTTATCAGTGTTCTCAAAGAAGAATTGCAAAATCAAGGATTTTTAAAGTTCTCAGCAGAAAAGGCATCAGCCACAGAAGTAGAGCATGGTTGTATTATCTCACCATAAATGAACATTGGTCATTTGTGCAACATTTAAAAATGATCATTATTTCATAATGTCACATATGTTTGGAGTATATTTACAAATCCCACTAAAAAGGCTAGCCATCATAGCCAAACTTGAGGGGTTTTGTATAAATCTGAATTCAATCATCCAGAACTGGCTTACATTCCCGAGTGGGCGAGTGTGTTGTAGTGGAAACTGAGATTGGAGTCAGAAAGACCTGGGTTTGAATCCCTGCTCTGTCACTTGATATGTAGCCCTAGACAAGTCATTTAATGTTTCTAGGCCCCAGTTTCCTCATCTGTAAAATGAAGAGGTTCAAAAGGTCCTAGATAATCTCTAAAGTCCCTTTCCAGATCTAAGTCCATGAAACCCACTTTACAGGACTCAATTATCCAAAAATGCTATCTCTAAACACATTTACACTCAGTATAATGTACCTCATATTCCTCCCCTCTAAAGAGACCCTCACTGACTCAGGTGGTCCACCAACATTGTATAGACTTCTTTGAAACATGTAAACAGTCATGGAGCCCCTTCTAGGGAACAAAGGATAGAGAAAATTCTAAAGAGAAAGGAAAGTGGGGATATAAAGAGAGTCTTCATGTAGCAAGGAGTTAAGGTACAGAGAATATTTACAGGTTCTATTCAGAAACAATAATTTCATGACTAGTTTTATTGAAGCAAAGTTGCCTTTATTCCACGTGCCACCCAGAGCCATAGAATGGAAGGGAGTAAGCCTTTTGCCCATAACTTGGCCTCTAGCATCCAAGAAAGTTTTTTTCTAATCTTAAGATGCCTCATGAGAGAAATTCAGTTTTCCTGTCAACTCAGTGGTATTTGTTTCTAGGTCCCTCTCATCCCTGTATTCTTTTATAATACAACCTTTCTGTTTTCTAGAGTCTCTACAATTCTATAACTAAGCGGTCTTCATCGTCACTACTGGTGTCACTGTATTCTACTCGAGTTTGCTTCCTCATCCCTTCTAGGCTCCTCTTCTTGAGGGCTTTAGAAGATGCTCCAGAGATATCTGAGGACTCTCCAGGACTAGCAGCAATGATGCCCTCTTTAACTGTGACCATTCTAGTTACTTGATTTTTCCCACTATCACTTTCATCTACACAAGTTCCATGCTTTTCCCCACAGCTATAATAGCTACTGGTAGAAAAGTATGTCCGAGGTCTCACTGTCACCTGGTGTAAACTGCTCGTGCTAAGTCCTGAAGGTGACGTCTCCACTGGAGTTTTCCCAGTCATGCCCACTGAAGCTGAGAATGAAATTCTTGATCCAGATGGGGGTTTCTCTGATAAAGGCGAACATGACTTACTTACTACTATAGGTTCTCTGTTTGGGATGCTTTGTGACAGAGGGTCTGCTATTGCTGAACCTTGGGCCTGAGATTCATCACTGTGAATTCTCAGGGTTTTGTGGTTTGATTTGGCCCCTAAAGAAATAGAAATGGCAGATCCAGATGTGACAGCATCAGGAAGATGAAATATTCCCTTGGCATCCAAACAAGAGGGCCCCAAATGATCTAAGTAACTTTTTGAAGTTGAGTCTATTGGAATGTGTTTCGATGTTTCTTGGGAAGGAGTCAACAGCAATCCAGTATTAAGACTACCATCATATGCAAATGGCTTAATCTTAGTTGTGGCCAAACCATGATGTGTTTGCAGAGGTAATCCTGAAGTGGTTGTAGTGTTCTGAAGAGAGGGATCACCACACTCACTAGCAGATGGAGGCAGATCCTGAAATAAATGAAAGGAAAAAAAGAAAAATTTTAAATGTCAGTTAGTAAGAAGAATTCTGGTAAAAGACAATGTAATATTAATTTAAAAAGTAATGATATGTGCAAAACTGAATGCAATCCAATGCACTCAAAAGCATTGGAAAATTAATAATTAGTTGAGACATTATTAATAAAATAATAACAGTTGTACGGTGTTTTAATGTTTGCAAAGAACTAAACCAACTAACCAATGTAATCAAGGAAGTTGTTGATATCATTTTGTATTTTCCATCTCTATCATAAATTAAAATATTCAAATATCCAATAAGCTCTCTCCTTCCAATTCTCAAGTTATTCTCCTTCAAGGTACTAAGGCACTAACAATGACTCATTTTGCTTTAGACTTATTTTTATTTATATCAATTGTTCTTAAAGGAATCACTTATGGTCCTCTAAGCAACTTATGAGCTAATACCTTGTAATATTTGTTTATAATATGATCATCAATAGCTACCTATTTTCTGACATGAATGTAAAATGGCCTTGGGATATCTAATAAGGCCCATATGTCAAACTATTTGCTCTTATCAAAAGCAGTCCCATTCTTCTCATTGATTTTGGTGAAATTTTATGACAGCAAGTAAAAGGAGGAGGAATAAGTGGTTTGCAGAGGTGTTCCTCCACCAAAATTATGCCAAAGAGGTTTCAGAATCACTGATGTATGGCAACCATTGGGCAAGCTCACTCTGAGCTACTTACTTCCACATGCAGCTTGTCTGTTTCTTGGACGTTTCTTGAACTTATACTGTGAGAAAAGTTTCCTGAGTTATTTTTACTGTTATCTTCACTCTTCAGTTCATCCTCATAGCAAAGTGACACTTCTGAGATTGTGCCAGATGACGTCCCTTGTAAACTTGGACCTGAAAAAGAACAGATTTCTAGAGACATCTGAAACTAGTACAAAGTCAACACTAATTTCCTAAAATTTTATTTATTAATTCATGAAGATATCTCATCTTAATCACTATTTTGTACAATAACTACAATTCATACTAAGTCAGTTCCAGATTATCTACTCTAAAAAAGTTTGAAATAATCACACAATAATTTTTATTTAGTTTTAGAGTATAAGGTTGTTAGGATAGTTTTTTCCCCCAACATGTTTGCTTTTCTAACTATGTTTTCTTAGGTTAATATGAGAATAAGGAGGGTTCACTGAGAGAGTTGTCCTGAGACAATCTTTTGAAAATATTTTTCCCTATAGAATATGGACATAGCAATGAAGACTTTTTTTTTGTCTTTTTTGGAGGGCAATTGGGGTTAAGTAACTTGCCCAAGGTTACATGGCTAGTTTTTTTGTGTTAAGTGTCTGAGTCCAGAACCGAACTCAGGTCCTTCCTGACTCCAGGGCCAGCGCTTTACTCACTGCGCCACCTCACCACCCCCAATTAAGACTTTTTTAAGAGAACAAATGTAGCTCCTCATCGAGTTCTAGTAACCAGGGTTTCTCCCAAGGTGATTGATTGGATGGGACTCTAGAGAGAACGGATTTTGATCAGAGGAGCCATTCCACTTTATTGACCTATGAAACAGAGTGGGCAGGTCATTCTTGTTTTTCCCCCTTTCCTTTATTAAGAGAACAAAGTAGAGTAGAGCTGTGCTCTCGGGTAGGTGGGAGTAAGCCTGAAAATGCTCAAAGTATCATCTCCCTAGGAAATGTTAACTGGGGCCATGGAGCAAAAACAAATGGGAGCTACATGGTCTGGCCTACAGCTTTCTCACTCACACTGTCACAGAAAAGAGTGCCTGATAGTAGACTTCCCCAGATGAAGAGATGGCCACAGTTAGAACAACTGAGCTTCTGTAGAAGCCTAAGGAAGATGCTTGCCTGAGTAGTAGCCCAGGAAAGGAATTCACGGGCAATGTCCCTGAACTCTGACCTCCAATGTAGATGAGGGGAATTCCCTAGACAGCGAGATCCTAAAATCTAGCAAAGAAAAGAAATCTCTTGGGCAGCATCAGCTTTGGTGGTTGTCTCAAAGTAATTCCAAAATTGAGTCTGGGGAACAGAAATGATTATGATTTTGACATGTGAGTTCATGGATCAGACCTCCTAGAAAGAGAAAAAGGTTTCCTTATTAGTGAGCCTCTTGGAAAATGAATAGAATTGCCCCTGTGGTTCCATGGCAGAGGAGTAGTGATGGTTAAAACCACAACAAAGAGAAGCATGGGATCTGGACCTTGTCACGTCTCACAGTAAGCATGCAGACAGCAGTGGTTCAATGGTGTTGTTCATCTAATAGTTTTAAAACATGAGGGTCTTCCATAGAGAACTCAAACTACACAAAGTACTACAAATCTTAGGTAAAAACTGGACAGATGCCTTTGGGAAAGCTGAGGTGTACCTGAAACATCTGGGTGCTGTCCTTTTGGTAACTCTTGAGCTCATTCCCATCCAAGAGGAACTACTATTAGGGCCTTTTGTTTCATGGATCTGTTTATGGTCTCCTGTGTATTGTTTATGAATGCTGTATTTTGTGTGCAGTGAAAAAAAAATCTCCTCTAGTCATTTTTCATTTGTTACACTGAATGCTTATATGGAAATTTAGGATTCAATTACCCACATTTGTGAAAATCTGGACACAAGTACATTTGAAGATGTTCCTATAGTAAACTCTTAGGCTGGGATATGAAAAGGCAAATAAGAAAATTATTCTCTTGGGTTATCCCCCAAAAGCAAACCTTTAAGGGATCTTAGACCATAGATTACATCTATATCAGTGTCATTCCCTGACTCTTCACCCACTGGGGCAAAGGACTAACTCAGAAGCTTGCAAGAGATTGCAAGGGATTAAAATATCACCATAGATTATTATGGGGGAGGTCCGACTAGGCAGTTTTTCTGGGAAAGATTTGGGGGTTTTAGTGGACCACAACCTCAGCATATGTCAGCAGCATGATGTGGTAACCAAAAAAGCTAGTGTAAGGCTGGAGTAGATTAGAAAGGCATAGCTTCCAGAAATAGAGGAGACAGTCCTGTCATTCTATGTCCTTGTAAAACTGCATATGTATTTATGTGTTCAATTGTTGGTTCCACTATTTAGGAAGGACATTGATAAAAAGTGTCTAGAGGAGAACAACTGGGATGGTGAAGGGCCTTAAGTCAATGTAGTATAAGGATCAGTTAAAGGAGAGGAGAAGAGGGGAGGGGAGGGGAGGAGAGGAGAATAGAGGAGAAGACAGGACAGGATAGGAAGGGAGGAAACAAGGGAGGGAGGAAGGAAGGAAGGAAGGAAAGGAAGGAAGGAAGGAAGGAGGGAAAGGAGGAAGGAAAGGAAGGAGGGAGGGAGGGAGGGAGGGAGGAAGGAAGGAAGGAAGGAAGGAAGGAAGGAAGGAAGGAAGGAAGGAAGGAAGGAAGGAAGGAAGGAAGGAAACATTTGTTATTTGCCCCTTAAGTGGAAGGCATTGTGCTAACTGCTTTACAAATACTATCTCATTTGATCTTCACAACAACCCTGGGAGGTAAGTGCTATTATTATCTCCATTTTACAGATTAGGAAACAGACGAACAGAGATCACGTGATTTACTCAATTTACTCGAGTTCACACAGCTAATAAATCTGAGTCCAAATTTGAGCTCAGTTCTTCCTGACTCCGGGCCAAGTGCTCTATCCATTGTGCCGTCTAGCTGCCTCTAAGGAGTTAAGAGTTGTCATTTTGCTTGGCCCCAGAGGACAAAAACAGGAGCAAAGAATATAAGTTGTAAAAAAGAGCAAAATGTAGTCTTGTTATTAAAAAAAAAATCTAATGATAATTTGGAACTGCCCCCAAATGGAATGGACTCCCTGGAAGGGAGGCGGGGTCTCTCTCCTCTGAGGTCTTCAGATAGAGACTGGATAATGACCACTTGTTGGCTGTGTTATAGTGGAGATTCCTTTCCTGACTAAATGGCTGCTGAGATCCCTTCCTCTAACTCTCAAATCCCATGATTTTTTGAATCCTGATGTACTCAGATAAGACAGAATTGACTGTGTATTCAGTTACTCTAACACATTGTAGGTGCTTATTAAGCATTTATTGATTGACTGATGGATTGATTGATTATGCCTCAGATAGCATATACTATATACCATCAAACATGAACCATTGTAAATCTGTAATGTCAAATTCTCTTTATGATAAATTTATCAATCTTATAAAATGATAAAAATAATTATTTAATTATAGTTATTTGAAAATTTTAAGTAAATTTCAGTAAATTATTAAGTAAATAGTAAATTTCAATTCATTGACAATAAAAGTCAATTCAATTGACTTCTTAATTCTATATTTATGATAGTTCAGATGAGTTAGTATGAAGTTTATTTTTATATTTCCTATGAATACAGTATTTGCATAGCAAATTAAAAGAGAATATGAAAGATCCAGATACTATTTAGAAGTTCTCCGTATAAGGAATTTATTCAGGGTATGTCAACAGTGTTAGCAATTCTAAATTCCTGTTAATTAAGGCAGGCTTGTCAAGACTTTGGAAGGAAAACCTCATTTTCTGAGATTTCTAGATATCAGAACTCTACCTCTTTCATTCAGAAACATATCTGCTTGGAGGACACTTTGGAAAGGAAAACTGAGGTGGGAGGGTTGTTCTATAAAAGGGAGAAGGTTTATTCCCCTGAATTTTTCCACAGGAACATGGAATTAGAGTTGGGCCTGACTTTAGAGATTACCTAGCCAAACTCATTCATTTTAAAAACAAGGAAAAGTAAATTCCAACAGGGTGAGATGACATGTCCAAGGTCACGTATTCATAAAATAAGAAAGCCAAATTATAGAAAGGCAGATAGATTCCAACAGTTCTTTAGAAATTGAAACAGTCTAAATATCAGGTTTGGGGACTGAAAATATTTGTCTTTTAATATTAAGAAACTTGCAATTCAACTGAGATCACTGAAAAAGTTTCTCATCTTTCCTCAAGCTTAACACCTTAAAAAAAAAAAGAAGAAAATATTCTGTTTCTACAATCCATAGCAATATGATTTAACTAACAACCTTAGGAAAATAATTATATTTTTCTATGAATTCTGACAAGGAAAAATGGGGGTCCAAAGATAGATGACTATAAACTAAAAATCAGCCATGGAGATAGGGGGTACATGAGTTCAAATCTAGCCTCAGACATTTACTAGCTATGTGGGCAAAGTCTAGCTGTGTGACCCTGGACGAAGTCACTTAGTCTTTCTCTGCCTCAGTTTCCTTATCTGTAAAATGAAGATAATAAAAGTGGTAGGGGCGGCTAGGTGGCGGCCCAGAGCCAGGAGGACCTGAGTTCGGTTCCGGCCTCAGACACTTAACACCCACACAAAAAAACTAGCTGTGTAACCTTGGGCAAGTTACTTAACCCCAATTGCCCTCCAAAAGGCAAAAAATAAATAAATAAAATAAAAGTGGTAGACTTTTCCCACAGTTTTTGTGAGGAGCAAATGGGTCAACCTATATAAAGTTCTTTGAAAATCTTTTAGTGCTATATAAATGCTAGTTATTACTGTTGCTACAACAAAGATCACCAGATGACTGACCACATGATGATCAAGTTTTTATCCATGACCACTGCCCAATACCCATGGAAAGCTGTTATCTCTGATGGTAGAAGTAGTATTCACACTGATGAAGTCATAAATTCTTAAAGTATTAAAGAATCAAGGAATTTTATAACTTCTCAATCTTCACTCAAGATTTCCACTTAGAAAAATAAATATCTCTGTATTACGATCTTGGAGCAGCATTATTTAATAAGCTTTAGAAAATAATTTATAATGTTTCTTTGAGAGAAGTAATAAAATAGTGAGAGTCACCAATTTCAGTTAGAGCAAAGAAGGGTGGGGTGGGAAATGCTTCCTGTTTAGCCCAAGCTTAGTCTTTTGTATCACTGGTCATCTTAGGAAAACAGATAATGCAGAAAGAGCAAGACAAGATGAGTATTGAAAGAAATAGGCTATGCAAGATTAAGAAAGGGCTCATACAAAAAGAACAAAATAACCAAATCCTAACAAAATTCTACAATTTTATATGAATCTTGTAGTTGAAAAAACACCTCTCAGACAGATCTTTAATTTTGCATTCTTTTAGTTGAAAAGCAATGAGTCAAAATATTTTCTCTCACAGATATATTATCTAAAGCTCCCTAAGGGAAATGTGCCTTTAAATATGGCATAATAATGAGGCCAAATGAGATAAATACAAAAAATGAAAACTGTTCCCCCCACCAAAAGAAATAGATATAGGATTACGCAGGAAAGTTGTTTGTTTTTTTAATTTATAAAAAAAGGAAGATGAGTGATTTTATTTAATTAAAATTAATATTAAAAAGTGTGTTCCTTGAAACTTGCTGAAGTATTTGACATCTTTCCATCTTTCCTCAAGATTTCTACATACAACCACAAAAGAGAGGGTATTATTCTATTTCTGCAACATTTTAACAATATTTCTTAATTAAAAGGTTTGAGGAAAGAATTATGTTTCCCGATGAATTCTGACATGGAAACAAAAAAGAAGGGTGTGAGTGGAAAATAGAATAATGTTATAAATTGGCTTCCATCATCTTTATATCACCTGAAGAAAATAATCAAATAATGGGAGGGGGAGATGACAGTATGGAAATGAGAGTACTAAGTAGTAGCTCAGGAGATCAGGCATGACAACTGAAAAAATTAAGACACTCAGGGAAAAGGAGGTGGAGGAGAGGAAGTTGGAAGGAAGAGAAAGAAACAAACTAGTCAAAAAGTCAAAAGACTGAAAAAGTCATAGAAAATTTATTATCTTTAGGAAATATTGAGAAAAACCACCCTTTATAAGTAATTCAATAAAACTTTTACTTCAGGAATCATCTTTTTGGCAGTTCATTTTACTTTTCTATGCTGTTAGCTGAAAAAGAGTCAGTTTAAGATACTTTTCCTCCCAAAAATGTTTTCTAAACAATGTCCAATGTTACTTAATTAACATTTTTCAATAATTTTTTTTATTAATTTTACCAAGTTAGTTATGGATAAAAGTGACAGATAATGAAGAACAGAGAGGAAAAAAGGGAGCTAATTGTGAAATTAAAACATGAAAACTGTTTCCTCAAATCCTCATATAAATACAACAAAATTATTCAGGAATATTTTATTTTTCTGGACTTTCTAAAATTAAAGATGACTAACATTTAATTAAAACTATCTGAGGGCATTTCTGTCAAATCCACTCCATGAAATATACTAAGAAATGTAAGAAAACTCTCCATACTTCCTCATTTATTTCTACCACAAAAAGAAGAATTATTCTCATTTTTCTATTTCTTTAAATCTATAATAACATGACTTTTAGTTATAATGGGCTTTCAGAAAATAATACACATTGTAAGAGAAAAGAATGAGAGAGGACCATTTATTCTTGTCAGAGTGAAAAGAGTTGGGAATGTGATTTTCAGGAAGCTGGCATGAAAACATTTTGAAGAAGAAGTCAAGGGGAAGAAAAAGGGTGGGGAACCCTGAGGGAAATGCCAACTCTTCAGCAGTAAAATCAGATAAATGAATACTAAGGGTGAAAGAAACAGGGAAAAATGAGTTAAGAAAAATCTCAAGGTGGACTTAAGAAAAACCTGGGGAAAGGGGGGCTAGGTGGTGCAGTGAGTAGAGCGCTGGCCCTGGAGTCAGGAGGACCTGGGTTCAGATCTGGCCTCAGACACTGACACATACACACAAAAACTAGCCGTGTGACCTTGGGCAAGTCGATTAACCCCAATTGCCCTATCCTCCCCCCTCCAAAAAGCAAAAAAAAAGGAAAGAAAAACCTGGAAAGGCTTATAATGAACTGATGCTAAGTGAAGTAAGCAAAACCAGGAGAACACTGTACACAGTAACAGCATTACTGTGCAATGTCTAACTTTGATAGACTTACTTCTTCTTAGCAATGCAAGGATCAAAGAAAACTCCAAAAGACTCATGACAAAAAATGCTCTCCACACCCAGAAAAAGAACTATGGAGTCTGAATGCAGATCAAAGTGTACTATTTTCTCTTTTTTTCTGTTTCTTCTTTCTCATGGTTTCTCCCATTGATTCTAATTATTCTTTACAACAAGACTAATGAGAAAATATGTTTAATATGAATGTATATGTAGAGCCTACATCAGATTGCACGCTGTCCTGGGATGGGGGGAACTAGAAGGAGAAAATTTGGAACTCAAAATCTTATGGAAGTGAATGCTAAAAATTAAAAATATATCAATTTTTTAAAAAGAATATTAAAAAAAGAAAAATCTCACCAAATTCCAAAGAATACAGTCTCTACCTCTTTTAAGCAATTTATATTAGTGAGGTTTTTTTGTTTGTTTTTTTTAATTCAGGAAATTACCCTTTTTACTTTTGTGCTTTCTTGGATGAAAGGCAATCAGTCTACAAGGTTCTAGATGTGCCACTTCATTACATATTTGCTAAGTGACCTTGGGTAGGTTATTTCATGTCAATGGGCCCTTGGTTCCTGGTCTACAAAAGGTGGGAACTGAACTAGATGATCCCTAAAATGACTTGGAGCTATAAAAGTCCATGATAAAATTCCCTTTGGAAATTTTCTCCAAGCCATATAGCAGTTACAGTGCTTAAAATACTTCAGTAACAAGGATTTTCTTTTACACATATGACTGCTAAAAAGATAAAAGTCATCAACAAAAAGTATATTTTAACAGATTTCACTGATATCTTTTATTTTTATACCACCTAAAATTCCCTCTGTATTTTTTTCCCTACCAGAGAATCTTCCCTTATAACAAATAATTTTTTTAAAAGAAAGGAAAAAGACATGATGGAAAATGCTATCCACATCCAAAAAAAGAATTATGCAGTCTGAATGGAGAGCGAAGCATACTATATGCTTTCTTTTTTGTTTTGTTTCTTTCTTCTCTCTCTCATGGTTCATTCCATTGGTTATAATTCTTTTTTTTTAATTTTTATTTTTCTTGCTTTTTTTTTTGGAGGGGGGAGGGCAGGGCAATTGGGCTTAAGTGACTTGCCCAAGGTCACACAGCTAGTAAGTGTTAAGTGTCTGAGGTTGGATTTGAACTCAAGTCCTCCTGACTCTGGGGCTGGTGCTCTATTCACTGTGCCATTTAGCCACCCATAATTCTTCTTTACAATATCACTAACGTGAAAATGTTTAATACAAATATATATGTAGAGCCTATATCAGATTGCATGCCATCTGGGGTGGGAGGGGAGGAAAGAGAAGAAATTTTAAAACTCAAAAGTTCATGGAATTGAATGTTAACTAAAAATAAATATTTTTCTAAAAAGAGGAAAAGAGAAAAAAATTCAGCAAAATGGATCAATACATTCTAAAAACATGACTTTATATGCAATGCTTCACAATGGGGATGTTTCACAGTTTTCAAAGAATTGGGGAAGGTCAAAACTTTTTTGTGGCCACTTTTTTCTTTAAAAGTTCACAACATAAATTTTTAGCTGTATTGAGGTTGTTGTTCTTTCCATTTACACTGTGGGCATCATTGTATGTATTGTTTTCCTGGCTCCAGCTTCTTCATTTTGCATCAGTTCATCTAAGTCTTGCCATCTTGATTTCTCTTAAAGTGATTAGCTTCCATTTGCTCCAATCTAATTCTGAAGGAATGATTCTCCTCAGTGAGCTTTTGAGATTCTTTTTCCATCTGGCAAATTTGGCTTTTTAAGGCATTCTTCTCCTCAATGCCTTTTTGAGCCTCTTTTGCCATTTGAGTTAGTCTATTTTTTAAGGTGTTATTTTCTCATTTCATAATTTTCTTGCATCATTCTCATTTCTCTTCCCAATTTTTCCTCCACTTCTCATCTGCTTCTTAAGGTCTTCTATGGCCTGTAACCAGCTCGTATTTTTCTTGGAAGCTTTTGGTGAAGGAGTTCTGACTTCATTGTCTTTCTCCTGTTCCATGCTTTGATCCTTTTTGTCCCCAAAATAGGAGTCTAATATTGGATTGCTCTGCATGGTTTGCTTCCTTTGTCTGATCATGTCGCCCCTCAGTCACTTGACCCCTGGGCTTTTTGCCACAGTAGGACTCTGCCACCAGACAGGGGAGCTTTGTTCCAAACACTGGGGTTTTCTCAGCTGCTGGAGGTATTAGTTGGGTGCCCTCTCTGAAGCCTGGCAAGCTGGTCACACACCCCAGGACCTCCACCCTAGACCGCAATCCAGCTCCAAGTAGGTTAAAGCAAGAGCGATTACCCCGCAGACTGGTCGCCTGGTCCCCCTATACTCTGCAGGCCAGGAGCTGAAGCTGCCACATGGCGGGTGCCACAGCCCTCAGCAGCTTCTTGCCCCAGGGGCAAAAGCCCATGCACTCCCAACTACTGGGTCCCAAAGTCCACACTGCCTTGACTGAGCTCCTACTTTGTCCTTAGCATCCTAGCTGCTGGTGATCTGAAGTCCCTCCAGGTGGTTGGTCAGGCCCGCCCTGAGGCTAAAACCTCAGTATGGGGCTGGGCTTGGCTCCCAGAGCACTGCACTGGCCGAATCCTGCCGGGCTGTCCTCAGCAGAAGGTTAGCTTCTTTGTGTCATTTTGTGTGTTCTGTAGCTCCAAAGTTCGTTTAGAGTCCCCTTTTACATGAATTGGAGGTGGTGGCAGCCGGAGCTGCCTGGAGGTCCTGTTTTTACTCCGCCATCTTGACTCCCTTGCCATGCTTTTCTTTATCATGTTCATCATTTCTTACAGGATAGTGATATCCCATTACATCCGTGTGCTACATTTTCTTTAGCCAGTTCTCAATCAATGGGATTTACTTTGATTCCAATTTTTTCTGCAATTGCTACCAATAAAAATGTGTTGCTATAAATATTTTGGTACATATGGGGCTTTTGTTTTTGTCGATGCCATTCTTGGGGTATGTGACTAGCAGTGGAATCACTAGGACAGATAAAAGAATTATTATTAAATGCTTCAGTACCTTTAAAACTTGTTATGAATAGAAAGCAAAAAATATATTAAATCATTAAAACGGAAGTAAAAGAAGATGAGATAAAGGGGAAAATAAATTAAATCTGACCATTTATGCCAAAATATATTCAGAAAATCAACATCATAGGTTTAGAAAGTATATTATTACTAAATTTGTCATAAAAAAATCAAAGAAACAAAACTAGAACGTGACATAGCAGATGGAAAGAAAACTAATCTTGGAGTTACACGAAACCTTGGTCCAAACCCCATCTCGAACACTTCCTGTGTGATCAGAAGCTACTAACGACCTCTCTGCACCTGTGTTTCCTCATCAGTAAAATGGGGATAATGAGATACCTGTGGCTCCTAGCTCACAGAGAAGCTATCAGAATCAAATGAAATAAGGAATAAAATGCTCTTTGTAAATCTTAAAGCCATTAAATGTTAGCTATCATCATCACTATTATTGTGATTAAGGAAACTTACGTAAGGAATTGAAGGTGAAAATTTATGTTTTTCTATAAATTCAAAGATAATAATAGAGAAGTGAGCTCACAGATCTAGACCTGGAAGGGACCTTAGAGATGACCTATTCCAACCTCCTCATCTTACAAATGAGAAAACTAATGTCCAGAGAAGATAAGTGATTTTCCCAAGGTCACAAAGATAGTCAGTGGCAGGTCTGAACTCTGGTCTGGAGACTTTCTATTGCACCACAATTTCCATAAAAAAATAGAACCACTAAGAGATCATCTTGACTGATAATCTTTCTCAGGAAGCTTGTGAATATATTATATAAGGCTTCAGTGTGAAACAATATATACATGTACCTAGTGGAAAAACAAAAGCCCAACAAAAATAAAAAGAAAATTTAAAGAATTCATAGCCTGCCAAGAAAAAAAAATATCTTATGTTCGGTAAATCATTCTTCAAAAGTTCCATTCTGATAAAGTTTCATTTACCTGAGAAGTATTTCTCTCCTATAAAAAAGGGAAGACGTTATATATCAATTTATGTCCAAATTAGTGCTATATTCACTGGAAGGGATTTCATTAAAGTAAATAATCTGTCAGGGACAGAACAACATAGTCAACTTTTAAATAAATATGAGGAGAAAGAGGATGAGAGTATTAAGTAGCATGAGACAGATCATGAAATGGTAGGTTTTCATGAAGAAAGGTCCTCCATTATTCTTTATAGGTGCCCTTTACTCTTGAACATTCTTGTAGTATTTTCTATGTGAACTCTTTATGTCTTTGATATCTTTTTCCACCTAATACTTTCAAGGAAAGAATATTATAAATAGCTTTTCTTCAAAATTTTCAGCTTTGAAAAAACCCCTGCAAAATGAGTCTTTTCTTGATGATATGATTAGTGACTATGGAATTGTGCTAGGAAAACCGGAGAAGATTCTTTTCCTGAAACTTCCTTTCTCATCTACATTTAGTAATCTTAAGATAATGAAATTAATATCAGTCTAAGGAAGCGGTATCAATACCAATAGCAAAGTTACATCAATCCCAGTTCCTCAAAGCGGAATTCCCCCGGTGAGTTATGATGGAAGCAACCCTTGCTCAGACAAGCATATTTAAGGGTGATTATTGTGTTTGTTTTATTTAAGTTAGACAAGAGAGTCTGACTAGTCTACCAATGGTTGGTTGGGGAAGGGACAAAAAACACACTTGACTCTTGAAAGGGCTTCAGTTCTTTTTTAGGATAAAATAATCTGTTCCAACATAACTTGGCAAAGAAGTAAATTTGAGTAAGGGCATCTGAGTAATTTAGGAATAGAAAATTATTAGGAAATAAAAATTCTGATAAAGAAAATTGGCATAAAATTTCAGGAAGTTGATTCTGCCATGCTATCTCAGGCAGCCACCTCATGAAACATGGTTGTATAGGAAGCAATGACAGTAGCTGGGAATAAAAATATAACAGATTCTGAAAGATCCAAGGAAATAAATCATGAAATATAAATAGAAGATAAAGATGATAGCCTACCAGAAAAGAATAGGTATAGGATGTCCAATATATCATTTGACGATAATTTAAGTGTCACTCTGCTAAAGGAACCTACAAAAATTATATTTTGAAAAACTATCAGTATATTTCAGCTATGTACATATTATATTTCCACTAACTTTCCAGAAAGTAACTACTAGTTTCCTTTAACTTATAGAATCCAGAAGAGATTATGCAATACTCAAATATAGAAGGGAACTGCTACAAATATATATCAGGAGCCATTCCTCAATAGATGAATAAATCAAAATTATTTTACTTAAAGTCTCAATCAATCAACAAGCAACTATTAAAATACTCCATTATATGTGAGGCCCATTGCTGGGCACTAAGAATACAAAGACAAAAACAAAACAGTCTCTGTCCTTAAGGAACTTACATTCTATAATGGGAGACAACATGTACAAATACAAGTATATGCAGAATAATTGAAAAATAAATAGGGAGCTCTTTGGTGGAATCAGGAAAGACTTCACATAGAAAGTGGTTCAAGAGATGAGTCTTGAAAGAAGTGAGGGATTCTATGCTTTGGAGCAGAGAAAAGAGTGCATTCTAGGCATTGGGAATGGTCTGTATAAAAGGCAAAGAAATGGGAAAAGATGGACTGTTTTGTCTGAAGAATAGCAAGAAGAAAAGACTGGCTAGACTGTAGATTACAGGAATGTGAGTAACTAAACTACAAAAATATAGGTTTCAAAAGGCTTTAAAAGCCAGACAAAATAGTGTATCTTTTATCCTAGCAGCAATAGGGAGGCACCGTAGCTTTTTGAATAAGGGAGTTAATTGTTCAGACCTGAACTTAAGGAAAATCATTTTGGCTGTGGTGCCAAACTCATATAGAAACAGGGTCACTAAACCATACATGAGGATCTCTACAGCCATATATTAACTCAGAAAGACCTATATAATCTACATATTTTTGTATTTTTATTTATTTTATTAAATATTTCCCAGTTACATTTTAATCTGTTTCTACAGCAGTTGGAGTGTTGCAGCCTGTGGGGCATATATCTGACATTTGTGTTGCAGAGGATGAATTAGTGCCAAGAGCTTTGAAGCAGGGAAACCAATTAGAAGTCCAGGCAAAAGATGATGGGATCTTCAATTAAGGTGATAGCTGTGTGAGTAAGGGACAGATGCAAAATATGTTAGAGGTAGAAACAGCAAAATGCAACTGATTGGATGTACTGAATAAAGGAGACTGAGGAATCAAGGCTAACATTTACGTATCTGAGAGATGGGAAGAATTGTGTTACCCTCAACAGAAGCACAGAAGTTTGGAAGAAGAGAGGTTTTAAGAGAAATAAAATTAGTTTTGTTTTGGGGATATGGAGTGTGAGATGTCTATGGGCTTTGAAAAGCTTTCAAAAGAAAAATTGTAAACTATATACATATATATATATATAAACAAACCCCAAATCATTAATGGCAACAAAGATACAAATTAAAACAACTATGAGCTATTACCTCATCCCATGTAAAATGAGGTGCAGTAGACAGGTAGATAAGATGCAACTACTACCAAAACCTCCTGTTTATTCCGTACTTATATATCTTGTTTGTATAAGGTTGTTTGCATATCGTCTTCCCATTTGATTGTGAGGTCCTTGGGGCAAGGAGCTTTTTTTTTTTTTGGCTTTTCTTTGTATTCCCAATGCTAATACGCACAGTGCCTGGCATAAGATATATGTTTAACAAATGCTTCTTGACTTGACTAGTGGTATAATCTTTAATCTGTAGAAGTAGAGGATAGAGTGCCACCCTTAGAGTCAAGAATTCCACCTTAGACTCTTAGCAGTTTGTTACCCTAGGCGAGCCATTTTCACCCTCAGTTTCTCAATCTGCTAAATGGGGGAAATAATAGCACCTACTTCACATGGGTTGTTATGAGAAACAAACAAAATAATGTGAATAAAATGTTTTGAAAACCTCAAAGAACTATGCAAATATAATCTGTGATGATGGTGCTGACCATCCAAAGAAATTTAGTGAGTTCTGATAGTTTTCCTGGGCTATCATGTGGCATAAACTGAAACAACTGGGCCATCTCCAGGTGTCCTGATCTATATCTGGCCACTGGACCCAGACTCTGAAGGAGAAAGTGAGGTTGGTTGACTCTGCATACAGCCCTCCCTCACTTAAATCCAATTAACCTGCAAGTCACAGCATTATCTTCTGATGTCATGGTCTTCTTCAAGAACAAAGGACAAACCACACAACCTGTGACAGCTCCAAAGACCAAGGCAATTTGAAGAACTTTTCCAAAGTTTAAACAGATGCTGGGGAAAGCTTGGCCAGAGGCTCTGTTGAGACCCTTATGCTTGTGAGCAGCTTTGGTAGTCTCAAAGGAGAGTCTGCTCACAAGGCAGGCTGATAATATCCTCAGGTCTCCATCATTTCTGTAACTTAGAGTGATCAGGTAGTATGCCAGGTTCAACTGTACTGAAGTATGCTCCTATGGTGTGCAGGGAGACCATCCATGAATCATGGGCTAAAGACATTGACCTGAGGGTTAACTTTGGCAAAGAAGTTGGCAAAGCTCATGATATTTTCAAGAAAGAGGATGTGGTCATTGTACCAATGAAGTGGCATCAAAGTGTAGGCTTTACCAGCACTAACTGATTATGCTGTCAGTTCCATAAAAGGGCACTTGGATGACTTCATAATAAGGAGAAATGAAAGTGGAAGGAAAAGAAGGGGAAGGGGAAAGGACAGGACAAGAGAAGAATAAGTATTTACTTAAAATGTGCTGGCCATTGAGCTAAATTATACATACACATGTGTATGTATATGTATATATACACATATATATGAAAATCTCATTTGATCCTCACAATAATCCTGGGAGGTAGGTGCTATTATTAAATTTTAATTATTAATTAAATTTTATAATTGAGGAAACTGAGGCAAGCAGAGGTTTAAGTGACCTGGCCAGGATCACACAGCTACTAAGTCTCTCAGGCTGATTTTGAAAGGTCAACAGAAGGACCAAAGCCAGAAAATTAGAACATAATACGAATATTTTAGTTTTAATTATTTTTCAGTTGTGCCAGATTTTTCTTGATCCCTTTTAGGGTTTTCTTGGCAAAGATACTAGAGTGATTTGTCATTTCTTTCTCCAGATCATTTTACAGATGAGGAAACTGAGGCAAAAAGCATTAAGTGACTTGCTCAGGGTCACATAGCTAATAATGTCTGAGGCTAGATTTGAACTCAGAAAAAGGAGTCTTCCTGACTCAAGGCCCAGCACTCTATCCACTGCACCATCTAGATGCCCAGTATTTTAATAATTAGAGTTAAATGGGAAGAGTACTGGAATAGAGTAAGGGAATATTCTAGAGTTGAAGGGCACAGAATCACAAGTACAATGTAGCATAGTGAGGCAAAAACATACTGGACCCAGAGTCACAGGACCTGGATTCAAATTACGGCCCTGACATTTGATGCTCTGCCCCTTTCCTGATGTGCATTTTACCTTCTTTGTCAATTCAGACCTTTGTAAAATGAGGAGTTTGGAGTAGATGTCTCCAGATCTCTGATTTTATGAGTTTGTTCTTGTGTATATACACTTGGGGAAGATGGGTTATGATGTGCAATCTTCACTAAAATTACTGTTAGGAAAAGATTAAGAAGTTGAAAGCCTGTCTCATTTATCTGTTGGCATTTTTCTGTTCATGCTGTATCTTTCCTAGTAATCTCCAGCAGAGAAGGTAAGCCCTATTTCTTATCTTTACATTCCTCAGTACCTACCTAGCACACTGCCTTGCATCTAGTTTTTGTTTGTCCTTCCTTCTCTAAAAGGACCAATGACATCAGGAAGATGATGCTATTCCTTGCAAATGAATTGGGTTTAAGTGAGGGGAGGCTATGCAAAGTCACCAGTGCCTTACTCTCTCCTTCAGAGTCACCCAGGTCCAGTGGCATCCAGAAAAAGATTTCATAAGTGTCTACTGAATTGAAGGAATAATATCAATTTTAAATTCTACTCATTTAAAATAAATACCATTCCATGTCAAATTATATTTTAGAGGGAGCTTTAAATAAGAAGATCTTTATGTAGATTAAGCATGAATGTTTAAGTTGGTACATTCTATATACAAAGGCAAGAAAAGAAAAAGAAGGTCAATTCTGTTGGAAAAATGAACTATAATTATACTGATAAATTTATTGAAAACCTTAGAATCCGGCAACTAAATACAACATGGTATGAGATTATTCAAGGTTATATTTTTTCAATGTTTTTGTCTTATAGTTTCAATTCTTTGTAACAATAGATTTTGCAGTTATATCAATTTATACAAACTGTGAAAAAAAAAGTCATCCCTGTATCAATATGGTTCAGTCAGATATAGACAGATAGACAGACAGACAGACAGACAGATATATAGATATAGATAGATAGATAGATAGATAGATAGATAGATAGATAGATAGATAGATATAGATAGATAGATAGATAGATAGATAGATAGACAGACAGACAGACAGACAGATAGACAGATAGATAAACTATGTAGGAAATGTGTACGAAATTCCTCCCCAAAGTGCACTCCAGCCTTCCTATGCCCCCCCCCACAGTGGGGTACCTTTATCTACACTTCTACCTCCACTCCTCTTTCTTTTTCAATTTCTTTTTATATATTATCTTTCCTCATTAGAATGTAAGCTCCTTGAAGGCAGGGACTGTCTTTCTGTTTAGCTCAGTGCCTAACCCATAGTTAGTGCTTAATAAATGCTTACTTTAAGAAAGCATACACACTTCTAGCTTTTTGTTCTCTATATTTAATAATGAAGGGTTTTTAGTAGCATTAGTACTAGTAGAGACATTTTAGCTACTCATTTAATGAGAGACATGGGGCAATGAATGATAGTTGAAAGGGAAACACTGAGAATGAAAAAGTGCATACAGACATACTAAAAGGTATAATTTGGATACACACAGAGAGTTTATTGTGGAAAAAAGGAGAATTTGCCATAGAAATAGTTTAATGGGATATATAAAGCACTTTGCAAACCTTAAAGTACTATAGAAATGTTATCATTCTTGAGTAATATAAAAGAAAGAATTTAGAGTAAAAATGAACACATTCAAGCTTGAAAACAGTATTTAACACTATTGTTATAGGAAATACTTGATGATGCTTTGTTTTCCGTGTAAATTTTTTAAAATGTTTTTCATTCTAATGTTATTTTGAAGTGATCTAGTGAAAGTGAACCTGTTGTTCAGTCATGTCACACCACCACTGTCCATGGGGTTTTCTTGGCCAAGATGTGGGAGTGGGTCACCATTTCCTTCTCCAGTGAACTACTGACTTACAAACTGTGGTTGAAAAGTAATTGCTACCAGAAATGTTCATTGAGATTTTCTTTTTTAAAATTCTTATTAAGACTACTTCACCCGAGTCTATGTTCTTGAATCTGCACATTTAATGCAGCAAGCATTTGTTAAATGGATTCTGTAGACCAGGCACGGTGGTAGGCAGTGAAATCATGAAGACAAAAATAAAACAGTCCTTGACTTCTAAGTGTTTATATTCTATTGGAACTTACTATATCTTGCACATAACAGTAACATTTTGTCGTTACTGGGTGGGAAGAAGAATGGAGAAGTTAACTTTTAGGTCATGATTCTACATCTGTAATGGTAATAGGAATTTGAAGATCTTCCCTGCCCCTAATAAGCCTAAATTGAATTTGAGGACCTTCCCTGATTTGAAAATATACTCTGCCCCCCTAATAGGCTGAATGTGGTCACCTGGAGCCTGTGGTGGGAGGCTTGTTTTTCAAGAAGACACAACTTTTGTTACTTTGTGATTGGGCAGTGGGTCACAAGGGTTGTGATGTTCTCTGACAGAGGAGAAAGCTATATATACCTCTGAGATGAGGTTTTGCTTTGGGGCTCACTTTGGGAAGAGTTGTGTGATTTGGCCAGATGAGACTCTGGGCAGCCATTGATCCCCCTGGCTTTGAAAACCCAGATGCTGGTGCTTCTCTCTCTGGTGACTAACTGTAGTATGTGGTCAGACAGAGAGAAGCCCTGTCTGTGGATCTCCTGAATTGTCATTTTCTCTGTCTGTATTTTTTGTCTGCTTGTAATTTCTGTTTGTATTCTCTGAAGTTCAGGGTGCTGACTTTTTCCCCAAACTAGGTAAATGAAATATGTTCAATTAAACTAAGATTGTTAACCCTTCTTGAATTGCTTTCCTTTAGAAAAGCAGATCAAAGAACCTGTGCTAACAGCCATCCCAGGTATGCTAGGGTACTTACTGCTACAACATCATAAGAAGATATTTTGGAATTTGAGTTCTAAAAGAATAGGAGATAGGACAACTATTTGAATAAATATAAGTTTAAATAATTATCTTAGAGCAGCAAGGAACTGGCAAAAGGTTCCTACAATATTATTAATATGTTCACCTATATGCCTAAAGGCTGGATCAGGCCTGCACAACCTACAGTCTACGGGCCACTTGAGACTGCCAAAGGATTTTGGGCAGTCTACAAAAAATGTAGAGGATGTAAAGAAAGTAAAGATATAACAAGTGCTTTGTCCATGCCCTTTTTAACTCCCTTCCACTAATCACTATTGTGACCATCATGTAAATTGGCAGGTGGGCTGCCACTGCACACTCTCTCCTGTTTGTCATATGACCCATACCAACCAACCATAATCAGTCTATCTTTTCACTATGTTTTCTGTCATTACCCATATTGAATAGGGACAAAGTGGGTGCAGCCACACGCCAATGCAGTTGACACCCACTATGTAATGAGCGTCAATAACTCAGGAAGGGCTTCTTCCCCTCCTTTGCTGCCCCACCACTCTCCACATTACATGAGTGTCTGGCGCTCTCTCCAAGGTCAGACACTCAGTTCAAGTATTTCTTTGCATGTGAGCAGGTGAGTGGAGATTTTGTGGTTCAAACATTAAAGTTTTGGGGTGACTTTGTAAAATAGGTAATAAAAAAAAAACAGAAGATCAGGGTTTTTAATCCAGAGTGAACAAACAGATACTTGTTTACTTATAGGGGAGACAAAATATTGTGCCTTGTTTGCTGAGAAGTAATAGCCATTCCAAAGGAATATCATCTGCATCACCATTTCAAAACAAAACATCCTGACTTAAGTAAATTGGACACTAATGAAAAACAAATTAAAGCATCTCAATTGTTGAAAAAACTCAGCAGGGACCAATGGTTTTTCAAGAAAGTAAACTCAGAAAATGAGGCGGCTACTAAGGTTAGTTTTCAGATTTCTAAAGAAATCGATTTTGAAGAGAATTCTGGAGTACAATAAACTGCTGACAAGAAGTGTAATACATCCAATTAACTAAATGCAAACAGTAAGGAAACCTGAAAAATGTATTAAAACTTGCACCACTTAGCAAAGTAATTTTCAAACATTAATGTGATTTCCTATAAATAAAAATCTTAATAAGTATAATTAATTGATATTAATTAAAATTTCTCCTTTTAAAAAATGGTTTATTTGCTAAATATTTTAATCATTATACCTTTACTTGGAAAGTGAGCCACTAAAAACTTATCTGTGGCTCAAAGAAGTTTAGCCTATTTTAATTTTGGTCCCTACCTACTGCCAAGCTGTGCGGATCTGGGCTAGATAAGAAATAGTAAAAAGAGGAAAAAAGAATTGGTGGCAGAGAAGTAAATAGCTTCAGGCAACATATCGAGGACACAGTTTCAGGAAGAAAGTGGAAGAAGTGGTGAAAAGGGCACTACTTTTGGCGGAAAAAGAAGACTTTACACAGAATCTCTTTTTTTTTTCTTTTTGGAGGACAATTGAGGTTAAGTGACTTGCCCAAGGTCACATGGCTAATTTTTATGTTAGGTGTCTGAGGCCAGATTTGAACTCAGGTCCTCCTAACTCCAGGGTTGGCGCTCTATTCACTACACCACCTAGCCACCCCACACAGAATCTCTTAAATTACCTTCATGTCACCTAAAACACCCAAACCTGGTCTTTAAAGTTAGGCTATAAGAGAGGGGATTGTGGCTTCCTGCAGTATCTATTAAAAAATTTTTCTTAAATTGAGTTGAATGAGTTAGACTTATCTAAAAATGACTGACTGAATGACTTAGTTATCTAAAAGAAACAAAAAAAAAATCCAGTCCTTGTTTTTAAGGCTGTACTAGAAGATGAGAAATTAGTTTCATGACAAATCTCTTCGTGCCTGAGGATAAAATAGAAGGAAAATATTTTGGTATAAAAGGAGAGAGTAACGTTATTCAAAATCTTTTCCATGATTCAACACAGATCCACTCCTTGACTTAAGGACCAGACTAGTGGCAGAAAACAACTTCACAAGAAATCTGAGAGACACAACTACTGGTCTTTAAGACCAGGGGAGCCTGGGAAATAAGATATACCGGCACTGGGTATAGAAATCCACCTTGCCCTACTATAAAGTCAGAGAGGGGATGGGGAAGCATGTAAGAGAGAGCAGAGTGGGGGAAGTAGGATCACTATTTTGGGGTGGGGGTAGGCGAAAGACAGGGGGAAAATTTGTAACTCAAAATCTTGTGGAAATGCATGTTGAAAACTAAAAATAAACAAATTTTTTTTTAAAAAGACCAAAGGAGGACAGGAGAAAGATATTTTGGTGGGAAATGAGACAACAACTTCATGCAAACTGCCTCATATGATCCTGAATGGCCTAAGAATTGGCACATAGTATAGACCATTGTACATAAAGTCAAAGGACCTGGGTTCAAATCCTGTCTCTGCCATTTACTATGTGTGTGACTTTAGACAATCAGAGGATCACAGACAACTCAAAGGCCATCTAATCCAACCCTCACTATCTAACATGATGAAATTGAGATGAAGTGACTTGCCTAAAGCCACGTGGGTAGTAAGCATCAGAGGTAAGACTCAAAACTAGGTCCACTGTTCTTTCCACTGTATCAGCTGCAACCTTTCCTAGCCACAGTTACCCATAAATCAAGAGTGTTGACTTACCGTGTTTCCCCGATAATAAGCCCTCTCCCGAAAATAAGCCCTATTGAGATTGCTACTGTAGTGAAGGTGATCCCCTGCACTACACGCTACATTACGGTACCCTCTGTATGCACCGTTTCCCCCCCCCCGCTCGTGAAACGCACGCCGCACTCCGAGCTGCACCCAATCAGAGATGCAGCAGTGACCGCGTCATCCTGTTCTTCCCCAGTGATTTGCTTATTGAATAAAGGTACATTTTTTTGTTCACATTTACCTGTTTATTAAAATTGCTGTCAATGTTCATTAAAATAAGCCCTCCCCTGAAAATAAGCCCTCTGGTGTTTTTCTGTCAAAAAAAATAATAAGACAGTGTCTTATTATCGGGGAAACACGGGGTAGATCTCTAAAGTCCTTTCAGCTCTAAAGCAATAATACTATGAAAACTGGGTTGAGGCTGTAGCAGAGGGGGAAGTAGCTTTATATAAAATCTCTTATATGATATGGAGGTATCTAAGGTCAGCTCCTGGTCTTTAAAACTCAACTGCAGTAGAAGAGAATTAAGTTTTATTTCCAGTCTCTTTTATGACTAGAACTAAGAATCATTCCCAGTCTACAATGCCAGGAGGAAAAGTGGACAAACTCCTGTGGGATCTGGAGGCAGCTGTTGGCCACTGGAGAGTTAGTGCTGGATTACAATCAAGATGTGCTGGTGGGTGGAAAAAAAATGTATGCACACACATTTTTAAGTTTAATCTGCATTACAAATGCATTCCCAAGTCTAGACAATCAACAGAACAATAAACCAACTCTTGACTATAGTGTTTGCCCATTCCCAAAGCATAAAATGCTGACACTGAAAACTTAAAAATGACTCCAGCATATCTCAGAGCCATATGATACATTTAAGATTTTAAGATCTGCTTCTGGTCTTTAGGGCAGAGCTATAGTAAAGAAGAAAGTAACTTTATGTTAAACTTCCTATGTGATCAGAGCTAAGATCTGCTGCAGGTCTGGGTTAGTACAAAATAAAAAAGCATGCCATGCAATCTCAAGAACACAACTTCAGGTCTTTAAGGCCTAGGTATATACAGGTAATAAAAGTAGAGAAAATGTGGTTAGAAAAGAGAGAAGAGCCCCATGTAATATCTAAGGAATGACTGAGAACTAGAAGGCTAATATATATTAACAGATGCTTCATGGGAAATCTCCTGAATAATTCTGAGTCTTCTAGAATCTCCTCCCCTAAATTTAAAGCTAGGCACCTAAAAAGAGAATCAAGAAGATTGTTTGGAAAAAGGAAAGCAGCCTTATGCCATTTATCACCTGGGGCTCACTAGCTGATTACTTTTCTCAACACTTCAAGTAAAGTATCAAGAGTCACACCCACAAAATGGGTAGAAGTATCTTTCACAGTTATAACTGGTGAAAGAATTATTAACCAGACAAGGAAAAGATCACAAAAGATAAAACAGGTAATTTTGGATGCAAGAAATTATAAAGCTTTTGGCACAAACAAAACCAGGGCATCTAGGATTAGAAGGGAGACTGTTAATTGGATAAAACAATCTTTGTGTCAGAAATCTCTGATAACTCTGATATTGAAGGCATATATAGTAAATTAACACAAACATTTGTGCTAAATACCAAGAACCATTCCCTAACAAAAACAGTTCTCAAAAATGAATTGTAAAGAATTAACAAACACAAGAAAGAATATTTTAAATAACTAAAAATAAGAAAAGTGTATATCAGAACAATTCTGAGGTTCTCCCCCACACCCCAACTAGCAAAGGTAACAATATATAGAAGTAATTCATGCTGGACAGAGGGACTGCTGAAAAATTGGCATACTAATATACTATTGGTAAAGTTGGGAATTGGTCTAACCACTCTGAAAAGAAATTTGGAAATATGCTTTTTAGAAAAGTAACTAAAACAAACTGACCCTTTGACCAAGAGAGCTTACTGATAGGTATATATTTTCAAGGAGGTCAAAGAAATAAAGGGGCCCATACATACCAAAATATTCATTATAGCAATTTTTTTCTGGTGGCAAAGAGCTCAGAAGAAAGTAGGTACCCATCTAATGGGGAATGGCTAAATAAATTGTGGTACATTAATATAATGATGTATTACTGTTTTATAAGAAAAGATGAATATGGAAAATTCAGAGGAAAAAAGTGAAGACTAATTAACATATACAGCAAAAATAAATAAATAATCATGTCTACAATGATATGAATGCAGTAAGGCAAGAAAGAATTGTGTATTTGGAAATAAGTGTGATTACTTAATATAGTATCTAATACCAAGAGACAACATTATATGTAAGGGAGAAAGGATGGCAGCCTTTCCAATAAGAGCAAAGACAAAGGTAGGATATCCATTATTACCATTAGTATTTAATATACTGCTAGAAATAAATGATAGCTATAATAATAAGACAATAAAAAGAAACAAAGGAAATAATAACAATATGATGTTCTATCTAGAGAATCCAAAAGAGTCAAATAAAAAGTAATTGAAGTAACTAATAACTTCATCAAAGTTGCCATATAATGCACACAAATCATCACCATTTCTGGATATTAGCAACAAAATCCAGTAAGGGATAGAAAGAAAAATTCCATTCAAAATAACTATAAAATGTATAAAATACTTTCAAGTCTATCTACTAGGATATACACAGGAACTATATAACTACAACAACAAAATACTTTTCCTGGAAATAAAGATAGACCTAAATAATGGGAGAAATATTAGCTATTCATGGGTAGGTCATGCTAATATAATTTAAATGGCAACACTGTCTAAAGTAATTTACTTACTTAGTGCATCCAATCAAGCTACCAAAGGATTAAGAATTAGAAACTAGCAAAATTCATTTGAAGAACAAAAAGTCAGAAATCTCAAAGGAAGCAATGGAAACAAAAAAGGGAAAATGAAGGGGCCTAACAGTACTAGATCTCAAACTATATCGCTAGCCCTAAACATCAAAACTATTTGATATTAGTTAAAAAACAGAGACTGATCAGCAGAACAACATAAAAAATATAAAAGCAGGCAACAATAAAATTAAAGTACCTTAAAAATAAAACAAATCACAAGATGGTGTAAAAGCAGGAAATTTCATGAGCTCCTGCCACAACCACCTCCAATACTTGTAAAATATGACTCTAAACAAATTTTAAAGCTACAGAACCCACAAAGTGACAGGGAGAAACAAATCTCTCGCTGAAGCCAGCCTGGCAGGTCAACAGGAAGGGTCTATCACATGGAACTGAGAGCTGCACACAATCCTGCATGAGCCACGCCAAGCCAGGGGCAGCCCTGACCAGCAGCACAGACTGGCTAGAGCAGACTTCAGGAGAGTGAATATCCAGCAGTTATAGTGGTTTCCAGACTTCCCAACCCATAAACACCAAAGAGAAAATAAAAGGTCAGTGGGGAGTTCTGTTGGTACTGGGTGATGGAAGAGCCCAATCCGGTCCCTGTCCCCAGGGCAAGTGGTGGCAGAGGTGCTATGGCTGCAGCTGCTGCCACATGGCTGCCTCAAGAGCTCCTGGCCTGCAGATCACAGGGGAACCAAGCAACCATTCAGAGGGTAATACACTCTTGCTTTGACCTGCTTGGATCTGGGTCACTGTCTTGAGTGGTGGTCCTGAGGTGTGTGGCCAGTGTGCCAGAGCTTGTGGTGGCTGCAGAGAGGGTACCCTCCTCAGACCTCTGACAACATTTGTGAAAACACCAGCAATTTGGGACATAGCTCTCTCCACTCTGAAAGCAGAGTTCTACCATTGCAAAGAGCTCAAAAGTTAAGTAATTGGCTGTCAAGATGAGCAAGCAGAGGAAGCACAATCAGACCATAGAATTTTTTTTTGGGGGGGGGGTACAAAAAGGATCAAAATATGAAACCAAAAGAAGTCAACAAAGGCAAAACTCCTGCATCAAAAGCTTACAAGAAAAATATGAATTGGTTACAGATCATAGAGGAGCTCAAAAAGGATTTTGAAAATCAAGTAAGAGAAGTGGAGGAAAAACTGGGAAGAGAAATGAGAGTGATGCAAGAAAATCATGAGAAGTGAGACAACAACCTGCTAAAGGAAAGCCAGAAAAATACTGAAGAAAATAACACCTTAAAAAATAGACTAACTCAAATGGCAAAAGAGGCCCAAAAAGCCAATGAGGAGAAGAATGCCTTAAAAAGACAAATTGCCCAGATGGAAAAAGAATTTCAAAAACTCACTGAAGAAAATAATTCCTTCAAAACTAGATTGGAGCAAATGGAAGCTAATGACTTTATGAGAAATGAAGATACTATAAAACAGATCCAAATAAATGAAAAAATAGAAGGCAATGTGAAATATCTCATTGGAAAAATCACTGACCTGTAAAATAGATCCAGGAGAGAGAATTTAAAAATTATTGGATTACCTGAAAGCCATGATCAAAAAAAGAACTTATAAATCATCCTTCAAGAAATTCTCAAGGAAAATTGCCCTGATATTCTAGAACCAGAGGGCAAAATAGAAATTGAAAGAATTCACCAATCACCTCTTGAAAAAGATCCCAAAAAGAAAACTCCTAGGAATATTATAGCCAACTCCAGAGTTCCCAGATCAAGGAGAAAATATTACAAGCTGCCAGGAAGAAACAATTTGCCAGGAAACACAATCAGGATAACACAAGATCTAGCAGCTTCTACATTAAGGAACTGAAGGGCTTGGAATATGATATTCCAGAGGTCAAAGGAGCTAGGATTAAAACCAAGAATTACCTACCCAGTAAAACTGAGTATAATGCTTCAGGGGAAAATATGGTCATTCAATGAAATAGAGGACTTTCAAGCATTCTTGATGAAAAAAACCAGAGCTGAACAGAAAATTTGACTATCAAATACAAGAAGGAAGAGAAGCATGAGAAGGTAAACAGGAAAAAGAAATCATAAGGAACTTATTAAAGTTGAACTATTTACATTCCTACATGGAAAAACAATAATTGTAACTCACGAGACTTTCTCAGTATGAGGATGAGTTGAAGGGAATATACGTGTGTGTATGTATACATACATATATATGTTTCCATATAAGGGTGTATGTATGTATAAATACATATGTGAGTGTGTATATATGTGTGTGTACATGTATACATAGACAAAGGGAACAGGATCAGTTGAATAGGAAGGGATATCTAAAAAATAAAATTAAAAGGTAAAAGGAATATAATGAAAGAAGGAGAAAGGGTAGATAAATAGAAAAGGGTAAATTATCTCATATAAAAGAGGCAAGAGAAAACTGTAACAATGGAGAAGAACAGGAAGGGGAAAAGGAATGAGTCAACCTTACTTTCACTGAATTTGGCTTAAGGAGGGAATAACATGCACACTTATTTGGGTATCTTACCCTACAGGAAAGTAGGGGAGAAGGGGATAAGAGGGGGGATGAGAGAGGGGGGATAGATTGGGGGAGAGGGAAGTCAGAAGCACACACTTTTGAAAAGGGACAGAGTCAAAGTAGAAAATAGAATAAATGGGGGCAGTATAGGATGGAGGGAAATATAATTAGTCTTTCACAATATATCCACTATGGAAATGTTTTGCATAACTACACATGTACAACCTATACTGAATTGCTTATCTTCCCAGTAGGGATGAATGAGGAGGGAAGAAGGGAAAGAATCTGGAAATCAAAGTTTTAAAAAATTGTTTTTTTACATGCAACTGGGAAATAAGATTCATAGGCACTGGGGTATGGAAATCCATCTTGTCCTACTAGAAAGTTAGAGGGGGTATGGGGGAGGACAAAAGAGAGAGTAGATTGGGGAAAGAGATATATAGTAGGCTCACTATTTTGGGGTGGATAGTAGGAGAAAGATGGGGAGAAAATTTGTAACTCAAAATCTTGTGGAAATGAATGTTGAAAAGTAAAAATAAACAAATAAAAAAAGAGAAAAAATAAATACAATTCTTTAAAAAAAATAATTTCACCCAATAATTTGTGTTTGAGATTGGTCAGCTACCACAACCTCCAGCATTCAACAGAAAACATTTTTTGAGTAGTAGGAAAGATCAAAATTGAAAAGGCTTCACAGGGTCAAAGATTTAGTAGATTCTCTCAAAATATTATATACAGAAAGATAGCAATAAGAAAGGTCTAAGAACTCAAAATTTTAGATAATGCAGGAAAGTACATACAAATTATGTAATTATAGAAGACTTTGGGATGGTTCCTAGTACTTCTTCTGTTTTATCTACAGCTCCAGCTACTTACAGCTACTTCCCTGAGGCCTGGCTTTGGTATTACAGTCCTAGTAGCATAAGAAAGAAACTAGTAGGATAATTTACTTTTTTGAAGGAAGAGGGTTTTTTTACACTTCAGCTCCGATAAAAATTGATTAATATTTTTAACCCTTTTTCCTTCTAACTAAAATAATACATACATACAATTTTAGATCTGTAAAGTTGTTTTTCATTCATTTCAGTCATATCTGACTCTTTTTGGCCCCTTTTTTATTTTCTTGGCAAAGATACTGGAATGATTTCACATTTTCTTCTCTAGCTCATTTTACAGATGGGGAAACTGAGGCAAACAGGATTAAGTGACTTGCCCAAGGTCACATAGTTAGTAAGTGTCTGAGGTTAAATTTGAACTCAGGAAGATAAGTATTCCTGTATCCAAGCCAGGCACTGAGCCACCTAGCTGCTAACTAAAATAATTATGACCATATTTCAAACACCTACAATAAATTTTCATTGTACATTCAACTAAGAACTTTGAAAAAGTCAATACCAATTATATTTAATTAATGGACATTCATCTTTGGTTTTTCAGTGGTGATACAGTGCCTGAGGTTTTTGTATTAATAGTGTCACATAATTTTGTTTTCTCTAATTACTATACTCCTTTTTAAAATTGTAAGGACTTGTTGAAGCTTTATATGACAGGCAGTAAAATACCTCTATACTTAATCTGTCCTTTCAGACACAAAAAGCACAAATGGGCCCCTCAAATGAAGCAGAACACACTATACCAGGAGGAGTTGAAGGCATTGAAGCAATAAAAGAGAAGCAGGAAAGAAGCTAGGTGGTCTAAGAATGTTGGCAGACAACCACCATCCTCTTCAAATATAAATCATATCGTGTATGGAGAACAAGAGGAGAAAAGTTCTTCAACTCTATTAGGAGATGGATGGGATCAGAAAATGCAAATTCAGTTGATTACCCATATGACTTTTCCCACTTCTAATTGCTCTCCTACATTCCACAAAGCTCCTTTGAACATTCAAACGTTCATTTTAAAATTTTTTTTAAATTAAGGTTTTTGGTGGTAACAATAGCATTTGTGTGATTCCTATCCTTAAAAAGACAGACAGACAGATAGGTGGATGGATGGATGGATGGATGGATGGACGGATGGATGGATGGACGGATGGACGGACGGACGGACGGACGGACGGACGGACGGACGGACGGATGGATGGACAGACGGACGGACAGACGGATGGATGGATGGATGGATGGATGGATGGATGGATGGATGGATGGATGGATGGATGGATGAACTGAAGGGTTCATAGAAATTTTTATTGTTTAGAGAAGTAACTCAAATCAGGAGAACTTGAATCGAATCCTGCCCCTGATGCTTACTGTGGGCATAGCCCTTAGCCTTGGACTCAGTTTCCTCAACTTTAAAACAGGAAGTTTGTACTAGATGGCTTCTCAGCTTCCTTCCAGCTTTACATGCTATGATCACCTCATCTTTTTTGCGACCTAATGGAATTATTGTACTCTCAATGAAAAGTACCTGACAGTTCTGAATTTTAACTCCTACCTGTACTAACCATGTGTCCCCTCAACTCTCCTTCAGTGACATATTGGTCACTTAGCTTTCTTTTTGTCTTCTCTCCCTCTTTCATCTCCCTGTATATCTCTTTTTCTTTCATTTTTCCTCTTTTCTTTTCAGTGTAGATTTTGATTCCTTTTCTTAGGAAATTAATTTTGATCTTTGCATCTGGAGTACATTTATGCAATGGTAATAAAACTTCATATACAATTAGTCTGTCCACTAAACACATGATAAGAGTCATTCGCCTAATTTTAAAAGTGCCAGTATTCTTAGATCAGAATGATGATTTGAGCTTTACTTCCATGGACCTGTGATCTAATTCAAATCAGATGAGTATGAAATAGGTATTCCATCCAGAGGTTTAAATCAAAACTTATCAACTCCTTCTTTATCCTGTGCAATTTTTGTCCGTGTTCTCCCATAAATTCTGGAGGCTTTCCTCTAAGCCTTTTAACATTTCATGGCGGGGGGGGGGGGAGGCAGCTAAGTCACACAGTGAATAGTCCTGGAGTCAGGAGGACCTGAGTTCAAATACAACCTCAGACACTTGACACACTTACTTGGCTGTGTGAACTTGGGCAAGTCACTTAACCCCAAATGCCTTGCCTTCTCCCTCCAAAAATTTTTTAAAAAACAAAACATTTCCTGGGTATCAGTATAGCATTCTGATTGTCCATAGGCTATCTCCCTTTATGCTTACTGCATAAGCATCACTGGCCCATTTTCTTTCCCAATCCCATCTTTTCTTGATGATGCCTATACTGCTTCATGTGTAAATCATGGTTGGAAATACACCACAGACTACCATGAATACCTTCAATGTCCAATGGGTTATCTACCAGTTTGATTCTTTAAAGATTAGAGTACTCCATGTTTTACAGATATATATATATTCTTCACTGGAAGAATTTCCATGTTCAAAAATGACGGTTTTTTGTGTCAGGAAGCAGCTTGGAAGTACTGAAAGGGCTGCACAATTTTCCAAATGCAATCCAGCCAACTCTCCTTCCATTCAATTCTGGGTCCAGCTCATAGTCCATCTGGGGGCCCAGAACTAAACAGTTGGAAGAGAGACTGGGTTTATTTGGAATAAATATCTACAGAAACCTCTAACACTTCAACATAGATGGGGGGAGGGGAACCTGTGGCCTTCTAGGTTCTTGAGTACAGCCTTTTGACCAAGTCCCAAGTTTGGATTCAGTCAAAGGACTGCACTTGAAAACCTAGAAGGCCCTATTTGGCCTTGAGGCCACAGGTTCCCTACCCCTGACATAGATGGTAAGAAAAAAAACCAACCACTTATTTATTAGTGGGATTTTATAAAAATGCATTGATATATATAGCATGCTATGTGGAGAAGCAATTGTCCCAAAGAACAGACTCACTTAAAGGGGTCAACTTTAGAGAGACAAAGGCTGAAAGAGTAAGTCATTTCAACATGGACATGTTTACCAAAACCTTCAATATTCAAAGTAGGGGAGGCCTTAAATAATGTTCAATGATATAACACGTTCAAATAAAAAGAATGCATGCTTAGTTTAGGGCACGTACCAGGGATTGGCACATTACCACAGGAAGGCCAAATGATTTTTACATAAAAACTGTCCTTATCTCCTGAGAGCACAATAACAGGAGGAGGGCCATATACAAACAGGGAGTGGCCTATTTGGGCCTCTTGCTGTAGCTTGCCAACCCTTGGCAAATACAATCTAGTATTATTATTTCTCCTAACATAGCTTGTTTTGTTCCACATGCACCAACTGTCTGTTATGTCTCTGGTGCCTATCTTCAGATTATAGAGTTAGAAGGGACCTGACCTCAGAAGTCATCCAGGCCACTACCTTTCCCTCCCTCTTTACTTCCCCATCTTAAAGATGAGGAAATTTAGGCTGAGGGAAGTTAAGTGATGTGCCCAAGATGAGGGCACTGGAATTCAACCCCTTTCTTACATTTTTGGTTTTGCTCAGATCACTGTCCTGGCTATTGGCATGTTAAATATTTAATGATTGCATATTTCTTTAAGGATCACAACCTCTTTGAGTTAGAAGGGACCTCATAAGTCATTTAATACCCACGTATAAAAGATATATTCCTCAGCATTGGAAAATAAAACTACAAATTAGGAGTTGAATCTGTTTGAAAGGGGTTAAAGAGAATAAGAGCTTTGCCAGATATGCAAAGGGGGGGGAGGGGAGAAGTGAGGCAGAAAGAAAATAGAAGCAGTTAAAGAGGAGGAGGCGTAAAGCATTAATCATGATTTAGACTACCACACTGAGCTCATTTTGCAAGTTGCCTGTAGCTGGAAAAATAAAGGAAATTAGAAGAAATTGGGAAGCAAAATTATTATAAAATGATCTGAACACAGAGGAGGCTTAATAAACATTTTATGACCATTTAAAACTTAAAAGATTGTAATGAAGAATCTTTTATAAATTCCCAGCACTTAGACTCTACTGGGACAACAGGAGCTAACTTCCATGACAACTTAAAATGGAAACTTAAAAACTTAAAACTAGCAGCAAGGCTGGTAGGTGTGTTATGACTATTCTTTAAGTCTAGGACCCAGGGAAATGAAAAAGATAAAGTTCAGGAGTTCCAGCAAAGTCCTGAATTATCGTTGGAATTCTGTTCTCCCCAGTTTATGATTATGATACCTTTGGAAGCATCAGTTTTTCCAGTTATTAAATGGGATTGGTTATAATTTATACCTCTCTACATTAGAGGAAAAAAATATTTAGGGATATTACGTGGTGAAGCAAGAACTGATTCCCCTGGGCTCAAAGATGGAGATTGCTTCTAGACTCATTTTCAATGTCAGTTTTGGGGTTGAAAGTTTAAAAAAATTACTTTTAATTTTTTTAATTATAAGACTGTTTCTCCCCTCCAATCTTGCTAAACAAAGCTATTTATTATCCCAAGTCATTCTGCATTTTGCCTTGTAAGAATTAAGAATACACTGCTAAATGTCAAATTGTACCTTATAGTAATTGCCATGGGAAAAGGTAAGCATTTAGAAAAGTATTTAGTGGTGGGATTCTCAATTTCCAGCAATTTAGTGTTGTGTAGCAAAAGTTCTTTAGGAGTACAAGAGAAAAAAAAATAGAAGCTAAAGTCTGAAAATCAAGGGAGCCAACATTAAGTTAATCTTATGAAGAGGGATAAAGGAATGGAGGAAGGAGTACAGAAGGATATTCCTTTACAAGACTCCAAGAAAACTTTCTCCTGTTTACTTATATGTAAAATGAGGGAATTAAGAATAAATGATATCTAGTCTCTTCTTTGCAACTCTAACATTTCTCTGGTCTATGTTTTAAGGTCGTGTGATTCTTTTTTTTCCAGCTCATACATTCCAAGATCCAATACACATTCTGACCTCTGAATTACTACAACTTTTATTATCTCTAATTGATCATCCTGGGGCTAACTTTAGGGAGTGCCGTGAGTGGTTAGAGAAAGTAGGCTTGGATCAAGGAAAGTCTGAGTTTGAATTTTACTTTAAAATCTCATAACCTCTTTCAGCCTCAGTTTCTTCATCTATAAAATGAGAATAATAATAGCACCCACAAAGCCCACTGCTTTGTTATGTTTGAAGGATAGAGATAACTTATGCAAAGCTCTTTACAAACATTCAAGTGCTAAATATGTACTGCCTATTATAATTATTATTAAATCACACCCTGTATCCCCAGTGCCTAGCACAGTGCCTGGCACCCAGTAGCTTGATAAATACTTGTTGGCTTAATTTGCCTTGACCGGTGGGCTATTTTAGCTGTATGACTGTATGGGATGCCTGATTTTCCCATCTCACATGTAAGCTCCACAAGGGTAGCAACTTGGTCTTCTGCTTGTATCTCCCATTATACTTTGAAAAGGGTTCATATGTGTCACACATTCAATTAATATTTGTTGAATGAATGTACGTGTATATAAATGAATAAGTGCTCAAAAATACTTATTGAATTAAATTCTAAAAAGGAAATGGGGCCCTGTCAGAACTATTGACTGGAGGAACAGATTTATACTACTATTCACAACAGGTCAAAATAAGGATAGGATTTTAGAAGCAATAAGTAAAGAAAAGCAAGTCTTGCGGTTAGGTCAATTATTACTTTCAACCTGAACAAATAAAATTACAATCACATTAACTGCCTTGTAGCTATGAGCCTACTCATTTCATCTTTGATTCCCAGGAACATGGATATTGGCACCAGAAGTCACATGAAATTGGGTAGGAATGAGAAATTCACTTCCCTGGCCTCTGCTTATAATAAGGGATAAATCCATCACTCTGGTCTCTGCTTATACCAAGGGATGAAAGAAAACAAGACCTCTGCTTAGAGCCTCCCAAGTTCTAGGCAAAGGCAATTTGTCTAACATGGAGGAGTGCCGGTGTCACACTACAGGTCTGACATACACGATGAGCAAACTGATAAGCCTCTTGTGCAAATTGTTAATTAAATCTAATGAACTCGTTAGCAGGAGAAAAAACCCCCACTATGTCCTTTATGATAACCAATATTTTACAAAGCCTTCTAAAATTCTAACACAAATAAGATACAAATCTACTAATAACTGGAGTGAGTAGCAAACACACCTCTGTTTTAGACAGTGGTCGAATCAGAACATAGAAGCTAGATCTTCTAATTCCTAGTTCTTCCCAATATACTTTTGTAGACAAGGCCTTTCATAAGACTTTCAATGCCTGATTCCAGGGTGTGGAACCTGCAGCCTCGAAACCACATGTGACCCCTGCCCCAGGTCCTCAGGTGCAGCCCTCTGACTGAATCCAAACTTCACAGAATAAATCCCTTTAATAAAAAGATTTGTTTTGTAAAACTTGGTCTCAGTCAAAAGGCCGCACCCAAGGTCCTAGAAGGCCATATGTGGCCTTGAGGCCCCAGGTTCCCCACCCCAGGTAACCTTTCCTAGCCTGGGTATATTCTTTCTGCATTTGTATACAGTAAGAGGTGAGAATACTGTAGGTACTCAACAAATAAACTTGCAGCATTTATTTCCAAAAAAGCTTCTGAGCTCTCTGAAGAGAAGGGAAGATATTGTTGTGTCCCAGCAGCTGTATATGTGCCAGTTTTTTACATTTTCTATTATCTGCCAAATCACTAAGCTTTGGTGGTGCCCTCTCTCCAAAAGTCAATGCTGGGAATAAAGGATGAGAGCGAAGTCACCTACCATCACCTCTGAGAAAGGACACGGGGCAAGAGCAGGAATCAATGAGTCAATGTGGTTTATGTTATTTAAAGAGCACTAGAAGAAAACTTGAATTCTAGTTCATTTCCATTAACATGCTGTGTGACTTTGGACAAGTGACTTTCCCTGAGTTTCAACTACTTCATCTATGAAATGAGGTTGGTGTAGTTCCTAATCTTCCCTTAGTTATAATAATCTGTGAACCTATGTTATTTGGCACATCAGCAGTTCAAACTAAGCACATATTTATGGTCTTTAGAGCTGGTTGATACTAAAGATACCACCCAGAAACTGAACCCCAGAAATATGGAAACTCTTTCATTTAGCCATGAAGAAACCCCAATCTTTCTATCAAAGAGGCTGTTTGTCATCTTGGGCCTTATTAACAGAAATTTGAGGGCAAATTACAAATATATTAAATACAGGGAAATAGTCACCCTTAATGAAATAGCTGATTCTCCTATTCTTGGTCTATACCCCATGGCTCCAGAACAGTACCCTACACACAATAGGTGCTTAATAAATGTCTGTTGAATTGAATTGTATTGTCTCCTGAAAATTCAAGGGAAACTAAGGAGAGACAGGAGTTTTTCTGCTGCTCCAATCAGAAGGGAAAGTGTGGACCCACAGGGAACTGCTTAAGTGGCCCAAATGCTTAAGCCCATGTCCCTGGCATGTATGTGCCTTCTGTCCTCTTCTGAGATCCTTTGAGTCTGGCTTGATTTAAATCCTATTCCCAAAGGTGTCCAAAGAAAACTTCTAGCTTCCCACTTGCTCCAGCTTGTCTCTTGGACTGAACTGATGATAGGATTTAGATTTCAGGATAAAGACTCTTCTTTCTCAAAAACTGTTTCAAAGTCTTCTGTCAACCCAAAGTCTGAGTAAATATGGTCTTTATCCTTCATAACTCCTCTGTCCTTATGTTTGCGGATGACTTCACTGTCAAACCATCTGTTAATTCAAATTATTATTACCAACCATCTGAATAGTTTGGAGGAAAGAAAAGGATATTTTCCCACAAATCCCTCTTTTTCCTGATAAATAAATAAGAAGATGCTTCAAAGGTAGTGATGGGACCATTTTGCCCATTGTTTAGGGTAATTCCCGAATGTATATTTGCAGATGATTTTCTGAGTCTAAGTTTATTACGTGGATTTGGACAGAAGACTTTCCTATTTCCTGGGCTGGGGAGAAGGCAACAAAGAGGTGGGGGGAGGCATGTTGCTGTTTTTAAGGCTAACAGATTATGAGAGAAAACCTTTCCCAACGTCCAGCCTAAATTTTCCTTGGCTAAATGTCTTGTTCCTCCTATTTATGGTCCCTCAGACCACCCAAAACATAGACCTTTCCCCCACCATCAGTCTTCTGTCATAGTTATCATGTCCTCTGTCAGTCACTACTTAGGAAAGCTCAATCATTGAGTCAATGACTGTTCTCATTCATTCAGGACTACTGGGTCAAAGGCTTCCAAAGAAAGTTGTTTGTAAATGTTGGGGGGACCAAAGCTCATCTTTAAAGTTACTTTGAAGTTACAGTACTTTGTCTTCAAACACACAACGCTCTCCCAGTGCCTGTCACACAGCTGTGAAATATTGATGTTGGCTACTACTATGTAAGAGAAATAAAGTCCTCTTTCCCCTTTGATTTTCCTTCTGTATTTATCTTAATGTAATCTTTCACCTTCCGCCTGGGCTGTTTCCATTATGGCCTGTAACTTCTGACCTGCTGACTCTCCAGTGTGTCTCTCAGCACCACCATGCCCACCCCCACCCCACATCAGAGTCCTTTACCCCCAGCAATTTTCCCTGCCCCTGCCCTGACACATCAGGATGAAATAACCTATGATTAATACTTACTGGGCCAGCGCTTAAAGCGGATCAAGCATTTTTGCACCTGCCCTTCAGTGGAAACTCTGCAGGCTCTTCCTTATTGCTAAGGAGGGGTAGGAAGGGTAGAGACCAGGGAGCTATACCTCTGAGTTAACTTTGAAGAATCACTAGAATAACAAACATGAAAGCCCAAGGACTACCTAGGTGGGGGGAACTTGTTTCTAGCACTTAGCACAGGGCCTCATAAATTAATGTTTGTTGGCTGACTGACCATTCAACTGATATATTCCTGGGCAGCAGAGATGCTGAAACACATCCCAAACTTACAATATGAACCCAATATAACTCGTTCCATATTCAGTGTGAATGACTCTAGTTATACCCTATTCTTTTATGTGATAGGATGACATTCAATGGAAGTCTTAGTTTTCCTTTTGACTTTCACTTATATATCAGGTTGCCCACACTAAAGCAAGAGAATGATAAGGTTGAAAATAAGAGGGTATCGAATCCAATATTTCTCCTTCCCCTCTCAATGGGGCATAAGGTATCTCTTACTAGCTCACACAAGTGGGTGGGCAACATCTCGGAATGAAAAAAAAAGTTATATTTTGAAAAAAAAAAGACTGGAAGGAATAACCAGTAGTAGGTTTGGGAATTCCAAATGAGTCACCCCAAATCCATCCTCTCTCATCCTGTAAAATGCTCCTTGTAAGTAACATAACTCATCTATTAAGGAACCTTCAGTGTCTCCCCACTGCCTTACTGGAAAGTTGCAAGCCCTTAACCTCTGATTGTGACCCTCCAACCTAGGGTCAGGTATGCATTTCAGCCTTATCTCCCACTACTCCCTGCAGAGAGCCCTTCACACTAGCCAAACAGCGTACTTTCTCCTGGACAAATCTTGAGCATTTCCACCTCCATACCTTTACTCACATTAAATGTTCCCTATTTGCAACATCCTCTCTCTTTCCTTTTCTTCCTCCATCTAAATCCTACCCATCCTTTGAGACCTAGCTCAAGTTTCATCTCTTCTGAAAAGCCTTCTGTAAACATTTCAGCCCACAGCCATCTCTGCTTTCCCTCTAAATGCCTACAGCACTTACAGCTTCCGCTCCTCATTTGGCATTTTAGCATATATTAACTTTTCTTTGTATCTTTTCAGGTTTATGCCTTACTTCCTCAACAAGGTCTTAAGAAACATTCAATTCAACAAACATCGAATGCCTATGAACTGCAAGGCATTATGCTAGATTCAGAGGTAAGGAAGATGAAAATAGTCCCTGCCCTCAGCTAGTTATCATTTTACTAGCATTATCTCTTATTTATTTCCCACAATCATTTGCATATAGTGGACAGGTGTTCAGCAATATCTACTGACAGTTTGACCATTCCTTTTTTTTTTTTTAAGCAGTTGGGGTTAAGTAACTTGCTCAAGGTTACACGGCCAGTTATTTCTGGGTGTGGTGCTAAGTATAAGAGCCTGGATTCGATCCCAGGTCATCCGGACTCTGGGGCCGGTGCTCTTACTCGCTGAGCCACCTGGCCACCCCTAAGCAATTGGGGTTAAGTAACTTGCTCAAGGTTACACGGCCAGGTGTTTCTGGGTGGGTGCTAAGTGTCTGAGCCTGGATTGGATCCCAGGTCATCTGGACACTGGGGCCGGTGCTCTTACTCGCTGTGTTACCTGGCTGCCCCAACCATTCCTTTCTTTATCAGTCATTCCCAACAGCCACAAAATCACTGGACTCCTATACTGATATAAAATTCTAGAATGCTAGAACTGAAAGTTACCTGTAAAGGTCATCTAACCAAACTTCCTTCATTGTACAGAGAAACTGAGCTTCTCTGCCACCTCTACCCCCCACCCCAAAAAAAAGGAAATTACTTAACATCACAGAACAAATTAAAGTTAGAGCTTAAACTGGAATATGTATCTCCTGGATTCCCAGTACAAAATAAGCTTTTATATGGGAGGAGGAAGTAGAGTACAGAGGGAAAAGTGCAAGAATTGGAGTCCAAAGACCTAACTAAAAATCCTCATTTGCTGCCCTTTATCTATCTGTGTGACCTTGGGCAAGTCACTTCCCTCCTTTAGGCTTCAATCTCCCCATCCACAAAAGAGGGGTGTAGACTAGATAATTTCTAACGTCCCTTATTCCTCTAAATCCTGGGACCCTGATCTCACAGAATTGGGTATCTCCTAAGAAGGAAGAGGCACAAAAGAAAACCTACAAGGTCCTGTTTGCTGAGGGTAGGAAATCTCCATCAGCCTATGGCTATTAAACCCTCAGGCTCCACTCCATCCCACAATAGTTTAGAAGAGGCCAGGAGGGAAACACTGAGCCTTGATTTGGTCTCACATTGGGATAGGAGAGAAAGTTCTTCATTAAGATCACATGATTTAGAGCTGGAGTGGGCCACAGAAACCATCTAACATTCTAGCCCAATCCTCTATTTTGAGAGATAAAGAAACAGAGATGGAGAGGACTACCCAAGGTCAAGCAGGTAGTAAGTAGCAGGGCTGAACCTGGGATTTCTTATTCAGAATCCAGTGCTCTTCCCATTTGGGATTTGCACATAACAGGATTCTGTGTTCCTTGGCACTTTCTGCTGACAGGGAGGAGAAAGCATCTGGGAGAACACAGCTGTCTGGGAGAACATCAAAGCTCTCCCCCAAAGGCTGAGGGAAAGCCAGTTCTCAAAGAAGGGAACATTGTGCTGCCCTCTGCCTGTCAGCAAGAGGGGGAACTTGTCTTTTATCATGCCTGAGTCTCAGACTACATCTTCAGCCAAAGGATGAACTCTATATGGAGTATCAATCAGATATATACAAATGGTCAGCTCATCCAGTAGGGTTTAATGAGGACACAGATTAAGTGCAAATCCTGGTGGTTAGAGGGGTCTAAAAGTGGAGATCCTAAATTCTATATCATTTTGAAAAGATGTTAGAGGACTACTTCTTGGGGGCACTGAAGAGGGAATTCCTGTCCATGTATGCACTGTTTCCATTAGGATGTTTGAGGTCTTTCAACTCTAAAATTCAATTATTCAAATAAGGAGATAACTATGTTTACCAATGAAAGACACAGTCAGATATGAAAAGCAGAATATGTATATGACCTGTGGGGTGGGATGTCAGTAGTCATAAGAAGAGACACAGACAGACAGACTCTCTCTCACACACACACACACATACACACACACACACACACACACATACCCTCTCTGATGACTGATGTATGAAAATCCTTTCAAAGGGACAAAGTCTTTCATTCCACATTAGAGATGAGGCTCTCTATGCGAATTTTCTTGGGACTGACATTCACATTCAGATGTTACTAATATGTTAGATATCAGAGCCTTCCCTAAGAGCAAGTATTGTTAGTGGGAGATGAGTAGAGAGTACAGAGGTTAACTAAGTACCCAAAAGGGGTGGGGAGGGAGAAAAGGAGAAAGAAATGGAAAATTGAAGACCTGTTTATCCACAAAATAAATAGCTAAGACTGAACAGAGTTCTACATCTCTCAAGTGTAATTCAATCAAGTTAAATTCAATAAAAAAAAATCTATCAAGTGGCAATTGTGTTCAAAACATATATTATTATCACTGGGATTTCTTTGGTCCTTGACTTACAAAATGTTTTAGCATCTGCTAACAAATCAATTCAATTCAACAAATATTTATTTAGTAGATACCATATGGAAGGCCCTGTGTGGGTGCTTGGAATACCAAGATGAAATAAGACACTCTCTCTGATTTCAGCTTCCCAAAACCCACATTAAGCACTATTATTCTGATTTTACATATTGGAAAACTGAGGACCACAGAGTTTAATCTACATGCCTACGGCCATTGGTGGATCCAAGACAAGGACCCCAGTCTCTTGACTCCTGTTCCAGTTCTCTTGATACCGGACTATATTCCTCCAAGAAGTCTGTTACCTGCTTGGTCTGGTGAAGGAGGCTGACAAGTCTTGCACTCTCCATGGCCATCCAGCTTAGGAGGAAACTGTTGCGTTCTCACAGCCCAGCGCTGCTTCCGAAATCGGCTTGCTTTCAGATGAACACATCCCTGGAGGTGACCTCGCTTATACCTATAGGAAAGAGAAGGTATTCTCATTTAGAATCCATGTAACTTACCAGTTTGGGGAATGGGTATCCATGCCCTGCTTTAATCAAATAAAATGCATATATATGAGTTTGCAAAATTCAAAAAACTGAGGGGTGAGGATTACATTACGTTACTCTAGGGTCCTTTTAAAGAGCAAGTCGCTCTGGTACATTTAATTCTTTAGTTTGGTGACTACTTTGACAGTGTAAGCAACAGGCACTTAGAGACATCAGAATTATGGAATGTCAGAGATTGAAGGGACCCTCAGACACCATCAAATCTAATCCCTTATTTTGCAAATAAGGAAACCAAGGCCCAAAGAGAAATGATTTGTCCAAGATCGCATATTAAGTTAGAGGTAGATCCCAGACTAGAAACCAGGTCTCTTGTTCTCCAGGTCGAGGCTTTTTTGTACTTTGCCAGACTGTATTAGGGCCACTAACAAAAGAAAATCAATCCACTAAGATGATGAAGTATCTCTGAAATTATAATACATGTCAATGGGAAAAGAGAATTTAGTTTATTAAAAAAAGAAAATCTCTTTACTTGTAATCTTTCAGGAACATAGTAGCAATCTAGTAGTAAGGTCTTCCTGTTGGTGAGTTGAGTTGTTAAGTTAAAACCAAGTCATGTACCTTTAATCACTCAGTGTGTCTGTAGTACTTTTAATATAATTCTAATTATTCATAGTTTTCTCCAGTTCAAGTTTTACAAGCCTGAAAACAGAGGAAGTGAGGACTGCCAAATGGAGTCAGTGATCTCTAAGTCCCTTCCAGACCTAAGCTCTATAATTTTTGGTTACTCTTTGCAGTATGGAGGTTTGCCAGTGGTTCCCATTACACTGCAGTCATTGATGCAATTAAGCTGCTTGAGAACTGTGACTCTCTGTGGTGGGGCCTGGGCAACCCTTTGAAGTAATGGCCCCTGCTCCCTTAAGTCCACAGGTTTCTGAGAGAGCCTGCTAAGATCTGCATGTGGAGAAGTAAGGCCACTTCATGTGTGCCTGCTGGCTCACTAGCCATAAACCACTGAGGAAGTCCAGGATCTTGCTGGGACCCAGACAGCAAAGCAATTTCAAAGTACATAGTGGCCTAATCAGGAAGGTGTGTCTACAAGGAAAGAATTCTCTTTATGTGTGCTTTGGGTCACCGCTCCCAAGAAGAGGGTACAAGGACCTTGCAGGGGCTAAGACCCACACAGCTGGAAGCTGTGGTACTGTTTTACTCGATTTTTTAAAAACTTTCCTTTAACAACTATCCCTCATTTAATAAAGATAAGGGACCAAAAAAAAAAACTTGCTATGATTAAATCTATATTGATTCTAACCCCAATGATATGGAATCTGTGATCATTCATCCTAGGGCTGGGTTAGTTTGCCTTCGATTTATCTACAAAGGAAAGGTTTAGTCATTAACAGTAACAATGTAAATAAGAGGGCAAGGAAAATATGTCCATTACTTAAGAAATTAGTTGTTTGTAAGCACTCAGGACACAAATAATGAATGTGCTAATTAGAAATAAATATTATTTTTTATTAAAGTAGATTCCCCAAAGGACCTCTCCTAGGCAACTGATCCTAAACTCCTCAATAAAAATTATCATATTTATAGCACTTTACATCAACTCTGCAAGATGGGTAAGGCAGAAATCATTATCTCTGCTTTGCAGATGAGGAAACTGAGGATCAGAGAAGTTAAGAGATTTGCCCAAGGTCACACAGCTATTAAGTATGAGAGTCTGGATTCAAACCATGTCTTCATGACTCCAAATCCAGCACTCTTTTTCCATCACAGCACACTATCCCCCACCATAGCACTTAGAAGTACCACATATTGTGTTTAATATTTACTGATTAACTGATCGTGTGAAATTAAGATGGGAAATTTTAACCAATTTCCAAAATTCTCCCCTTTGCCTTTGTTACTAATAAAATAGCCAGTATAGTAGAGTGAGATCACCTTATTAAATCTTTCTCCACTATAATGCAAAAGGTATTTGGTTAATATCCATATCTATGGGTAGGACCATAAAATCAGATCTTTTATGTATTATTAATTTCAGATAACAGATTAAAATTCTGAGCCATATTTAAATGGGCTCACTTAAGTGGTCCTTCCTACCTTTCTTATTCCCACTGTGAACCATAAAGCAAGGAGAAGAAAAATGATAGAGAGTAGAGACCCCCCAGAACATTAAGTGTCCAAAATCCCAGTCTTTTGGCTGGTCAGGGGTCACAGAGAACACCCAGCCCAACCGCTTCATCTTAAAGAAGAGGAGACTAAGGCACAGTGATGAGGCCGTGACTATACTTAGGACTTCCTTTAGTGCTCTTGTCTACCACAATACAGGGCTGTAGAATCATCAGAATGGTCCCTCCCAAGCATCATGGTATGATGGTGATATCTACTGGAACAACATTTACTGTGCCCCTATTGTGGGTTTGTACCTGAATGCTGGTACTCATCCCCAAGGTTGTGCTGTTATCCCTGAAGGCATTTCCACTGCAGGAATAAAGGACATGAACAATTGGAGTGAACAGTCACATACTTCCAACACATTACTGAGTTTTAAATAAATCCCATTGTCTATTAATAAAATCACATCTATTTTTCACAGGACTACAACAGTGAAGAGCTAATATTTACGTGGCACTTAAAATTTGCAAATTACTTGAAATATATCATTTTACTTGACCCTCAAAACAATCCTGTGAGGTAGGTGCCATTATCATCCCCATTTTACAGGTAAGGAAACTGTGGCTGAGGAGTTTAGTGACTTAAATAGGGTCACAAGCTAGTAAGTGTCTTGAGGTGGAATTTGAACTCAGGTCTTTCTGACTCCAAGTCAAGCTCTCTATGTACCATATCACCTTGATGCCAAAAGTTTCTTCTTTCATCTCCTCCCTCAATGAATAATGAAGTTTTTATTTATTTACAAAATGTCTTTCTAATTTCAACTGAACTTGAGAATTCAAAAGTCATTATTCTAATTGTCAAAAAAAAAAAAACTGAGAACAAATCTTGTGTTCCTTTCTTTTTTTTTCTTTTGGTTTTTGTGTGTGTGTGTTCCTTTCTTTAAGTACTTGTACACTTAAAAATTTATCATTTACATGGTCCAGCATTTCCTTTGAGATGAAAGACTTGTTTGGTAACCATTCAAAATAGAACACCGGTGTTGTTTTAATAATAAATCACATTTCTATGGCATTTTAAGGTTTACAAAACACTTTTCTCTAAACAATCCTGTGGTGTAGGTAGTGCAAGTATTATTTCCATTTTTCAGTTGAAGAAAATAACTCAGAGAAGTAAAATCTATTTGCTAATCACATTAAAGCTAAGTCAGTATTAAAATCAGAATTTGAACCCAGGTCTCCTGAATTGGTCTAATGCTCTTTCTACTCCACCATGCTGCTAGAAAGAAATATATTCATTACTATATTTATTGACTTTGATGCTTTAAAAGATCCTATGATTCTATTCAAGTAGCCACATATATTAGAGGAAGGACACTATGGCCATCTTCATGACAACAGGAAACTAATCAGCCAGTGATCAAATTTCTGAGGTGAGCCTTACCAAATTTAGCCACAGACATATGGTTCATCCCTGGGACTTTACTTAGAAACCTTTCCAGCTTCATAGGACATTGCAAAGCTCTGCTGTCATAGCCTTCAAGCACCCAGTAGCAGCTCTATACCAAGATGGTACCCTGGAGGAGGACTTTGGTTAAGGTTTGTGTTTTTACTTTCTTTATTATATCTTTCCCCCAAAAAGAGTTCTAAGAAATAAGCCCTAAATTCTTAATTTCATTCACATGTAAGAGTTTACCAGACTATGTGGGCTTGAGCCAGTACAAGGAAACCCTAAATTGAGATTATACTTCCTGTAAAATACCAAAGTACCTGATAAGTCAGAATTTTTTAAAAAGGGTACATGAAGCAGAAAATATGCTAACAAAATCATTTCAATATCCCTTGCCTTTAATACACAGGTATATATGAGTGTACACATGTATATGTAGCTACATCCAATGTAGCTTACAAAGTAAGTTTCTGTAAAGTATATTTGATTATCTTATTGGCTACTCTGATTAAAATGAATTTATATTACAGACTTTAATAACTGTCATTGAAAACTTTTGGAAAGTTTTGGAAAGGGATTAAAATAGGTCCATGGCATATTGGGTACTGTGAAGTTCTTTATAGCTAACTCTCTAGGACTCACAGTTTCCTTTTCTATTTTGTGTAGTTTTTACAATGGCTTAAAGAACTAGGGTTAAAATCAAACTTCTATAAGTAGTTTTACCACTTAACAAATGATAAATCCATTTTATTGCCTCAATACTCATGGTCTCACAGAGGGTGCCTAAGAATAATAAGAACAACCTAGACTTCTCACTTTCCATAGACCCTACCTTGATTTGTGCCTTAAAAGTTCTGACTCACATTTTCCAATAGACAAATAGTAAAAAGTATATGAACAATTTTCAAACGAAGAAATACAAACTATCAACAGCATCAGAAAAATCCATCAAAATTGTTAGCAGTTAGCAATTTTTAAATTAAGGCAACTATAAGGCATTACCTCACACTCTCAAATTGGCAAAGATGGGAAAAGAAGCAAATTGTAGATGCTGGTGGGGCTGTGGGAAGAAAGGCACTACAACTCAATCAACATTTATTAAGCACCTGCTACTAGCCAACTATAGGGCTAAGTTCTGGGAGACAAAAGAGAAAAACAAAATAGTTCTTGCACTCAAGAAGCTCATATTCTACTGGACAGAAATATGAGGCACACAGCTAAGAAAATATAAGATAAAATACAAAATAATTTCAGAGGGGAGTGAACTAGCAATTTGGGAATCAGGAAAAGCTTCCTCTAAGAGGTGTCACTTCAGCTGAATCATAAATGGAGCTAAGGTTTCCAAGAGGCAGAGGTAAAAAGGGAGAGCATGTCAGGCACAGAAATTCACTAATGGAAGTGCTGTGGTTGAACCCCATCATTCTGGGAACCAATTTGCAATTATGCAAGCAATATTACTACTTTTTATCTGGTAATCTTACAACTGGGTTTATACCCCCAAGAAAACTAATGACAGATAAGAAAGGATCTATATGTACCACTCATAGCAGCATTATTCTGAGTAGAAAAAAGGTAGAAACAAACTGTGCCCACCAATCAGAAAATGGCTGAACAAATTATAGTTTATAAACACAAAAGTATTAATGTGCCATGAGAAAAGAATATTAATTCTTCGGAGAAACATGGGAAGACCTATACGAACAGTGAAGAAGGCAGAACCCAAAGTACAATATACACAATACAGCAATGTAAATGAAGAAAACACTAAAAAGCAAAGGAACTCAAGTCAAATAAAATGAACAATGTTTGGTTCAATTTATTAAAACCAAGGTACAGATCTATTGTATAATTATATAGCATACTGTAAAAATGAAAGCAACTTGAACTATCATTCAAATGGTAGTTTTGCTTACCTGTTTTGTTTTTTAATGGAAATTACGGGGTTGGGGGAGTGTTTGTTAGGAAGTGACTGGTGGGGAAAAATAAAATATGTCAAAATCAAATAAAATGTTGTGAAGTACAATTTATAGGCAGCATGGTTTGATAGCTAGATAGCTGTCCTCAAATCCAAGAATACCACCATTCAAATCCCAGCACTGTCATATAATAACTTATGACACAAGTCGTTTAATCTCTCACTATCCTAGGAAGCTAAGACTTTTAAGTTGCACAGTGGATGACAATTTCATTGACAGAGGAAATTTCTTTATCAGGGAGTTCCCTATATTATTGCAATCCCAAGTCCAGTCCCTTATCCCTATCTCTATAAAGTATATAATTTCATAAAAGCTATGACGCAGACTCAAGACCCCATACCCCACTAAAAGTCACCTCTAAGATTTCTTTTCATCTACTCTGTATGAAACTAATAGGTACCTATTTATTTATATGCTATCTCACTCCATCAGAATGTAAGCTCCTATTATTACATTCTGAACTGTTTTTGCTTCTCTATACATCTCTATCATTTAGCACAGGTGCCTGGCACATAATAAGCACTTAAGTTGTTGATTGATTAAAAAAAAAGAAAGTTCTAGCTCTTAAATTTTCCTTTGATAACCATTCATTCAACATATATGAGCATCTAGTCAGGGATGTGTTGGATCCAGCTCCTACCGGTGCAGGAGAGCCTACTGTCAAACTTTTGGTATGAGCAGTTACATGTCAGATATGACAAGCTACAAATCAGGGTTTGACTTACTGCTTTGTGGATTGCCAAAACTTATGAAAGTTAAAGGAAAAAATATTCATAATGTAGATTAAACTTGAAAGTGTTTCCTTAAATCTTCAGAAAGCTGACTGTCAAACATCTGTCAGCACACATTTATACTAGGCACTGTGCAGCATTCAGACATTTAAGGATGACCATGGTCCATTATTTACTTGTACTTTTTGCCATACCTGGAATGCTCAGCCCTGATCCTCTGTTGAATTTTTACCTGGTCTTTAAAAGTCCAATTCAAGCACTATCTCCTCTAGAAAGCCTTCCCTGACTACACTCCCCCCTTTTCCAGCAACGATCTTTTCACCTCTGACCTCACTCAGAATTCTGAATTTTGCTACCACCAATATAACAAACTTAGCCCATATTATTTTGCACAGTGGCTCTTTGTGTATGCTTTATATCCACAATTAAGATTCTGTTCTGAGCAGGGACTTTATCTTCTCTAAACCTCAAACCTAACCCTAGTTCATTGTACTCCATACTGTTGAACTGAATAAAGCAAGGTCTCTGATTTCCAGAAATCTATAGTTATTTAGGGGAAAAATGTGAGACCCAAAAATAGTCACATAACCAAAATGTAGCAAATACAATAGAGAAGGCTGGGCTGATTAGAGAACATTTCACAGAAAAGATACATTTTGAGCTAAGCTTTGAAGAAAAGGTAGGAAACTTTAAAGAAGAAAAAGGGGAAAGGAAGAACATTCAAATTTAAAAGGAAAGCATGAGTAAAAGTAACCAAAAGCTGTTCTTTTGGCAAGCAGATCATTTTGACCTAGACTAGAGGATTCGTGTAGGGAAACAGTGGAAAACAGCACCCAAAAGGCATGTTGGAGTTGGACTGTGGAAGGCTTTGAATGCTAGATTAAGGTATCCAGACTTTATCCACAAGGCTGAAAAGTCATTCATAGATCTCAATTGCCTATAGGATAAACTACATGAGTAGTATTAAACTGAGGATGGTCTCTTCTAAACTTAAATGGAATGGCACACACTCTCAATTCAATGACTGTCTAGTGATTATTAGCTGAGTTGGGGGCCTTCATACTATGTGGGGAAAAAAAACCCTAGGCATAGGGTCCTACTAGGAAGGAAAAAGAAGCCAGGTTCAGAGGCAGATTTGGAGTCTTTATTTTGCACGAAAACACAAGGCTCTCTTAAGGAATAACTTCTTTATTTGCAGTGTAAATAACTTTTTAAAACTGCAGTTGCTGCTAGTTGTGGGTGTCTGATGAGCTCTCGAGCTCATCAAAGTTGCAGTTCGTTTTCTGGAAATGTGGACACAGGAGGTGATTAAGGACTTGAAACCATATTTCTTACCTTTTTGGGTTGATCTTTCTCTTCTGCTTGTGGCTCACACCAGGAGGATCTGTAGGCGCCTTCCCCCTCCTACAGGGTACTCCTCTCTTCTTCTCTGGCTCTGAAACCTTTTCACCAGACACTCTCCCTGCACCTATTGCCCGGGACAGCTGAAAATACCAGTTGTATGGTCATCACAGGGCTCAAAGCCTTGGAGAACTCCTGAGCCAAGTGATAAAAGCTTAATCAGAAGCTTAAGTCAAGGTGCTCTCCACAGCCCGATCCCATGTCTTTTCCCTCCAGTTGATAAATGGGCTCAAACTCATTTTGCAACTAGATAAATTAAGGTATATCCACATACAAAAAGTAGCCTGAATTTCATGGGCAATTATGACTCTAGTTGGTATAGAATTCCTGTGAACCAGAAGTGTCAAACTCTCACCACCTGTAAAATTCTGAGTAAAGCCTGAACTAGATTAAAATGTAATTGGGAAATGTTTAACAAAAAAAATATATAACACAATCTATATGATGTTACTTTGTGGTTTTCTAAGGAAATATGCAGCCATCAGGGATCTGTTTCTATTTGAGTTTAATACATAGTCTAGACCACTATGGTAAACTGGGTTCTTTAGAGTAGAAATTTAACCTCTGATAATGAACCAAAGACATAATGAAACTAGGCCAGGCCTTTCCTCAAACTTTTGGCAACCTATTCCTATTTCTCTCTCTCTCTCACCAACCCTTCACTGACTACCTAGTTAAAATGCAAAAGAGTAAGGGAAAAATTAAGTGTGTAGTAATGGGGAAAAGGGAGAATAGAGAAACACTCTAGACCAGGGGTGGGGAACCTTTACCCTCAAGGCCACACGTGGTCCTCTAGGTCCTCAAGTGTGGCCCTTTGACTGAATCTAAAGTTCACAGAACAAATCCCTTAATAAAAGGATTTGTTTTGTAAAACTTGGACTCGGTCAAAAGCTAGGATCTAGAAGGCCACATGTGTCCTCGAGGCTACAGGTTCCCCACTCCTGTCCTAGACCTAGCTTAACCTTTCCCAAACCACATGATGGCAGTTATAAGAAACTATGCTAAACCTGTGTAATGCGAATGTAAATTTTAAAGATCTTCCCTGCCCCTAGGCTAATGTGCACCTGAAGCCTGGGGTGGGAGGCTTGTTTTTCAGTAGATACTTCTTGATTGGCCAGTGGGTCAATAAGGTTGTTACATTCTCTGAGCCAGGAGAAGGCTATATAAGCCCTGATGTGTAGCTTTGTTTTGGGACTCACTTTGAGAAGTGTTCTGTGATTTGATCTGAATTCTGGGAAGCCGTTGTTGAGAGTCCCCCGGCTTTGAAAAACCCAGAATGTGGAAACCCAGATGTTGACTGGGTATGGATGTAATGGTTGGACAGTTTGGAAATCTGTCTACTTGATGTTTCTGTCTTGATAATTATGCCTGTATACTTTGAGGTTCAGGGTGCTGACCTGTTCTCCTGAACAAGGTAAACGATATATGTCTGACTGATTAAAGTAAGCTTGTTAACCCATTTTGAGTTGCTTTCCTTTAACAAAGCAGATCCAAGAACCTGTGGTAGCTGCAAACCCTGAGGACGCTTGGGGTGCTTGCTGCTACAACCTGGAGACCAAGGCCTGGGGGGAAAAAAAGCTGGTTTGTAGACATTCTCTATACAAGATCTAGCGCCCATGTAAAAAAGTCCTATGCTGTTAACTCAGACCCCAAACTGGCTTGGAACATTAAGAAAGAACATAAGTGTGCTGTGTCTCCTCTCTCCATTCTGTCACACCCTCCCAAAATGGAAATATGACCCTCATAGACACAATCTTTGAGCTAGCAGGGACCTCTTCACTATTCCTATCTCTAATTTGTAAAAATAAAAAATCATGCCTAAGTATGCCCTAGGTCTGAGAGGTGATGAGATTGTAAGGACAGCATAGTAAGCATCATGGTTTAGTGAAAAGGGGCACTGAATTTGGAGTCCAAGGATCTGGGTTTGAATCTTAGTTCTACATGATCCTGAGCAAGCTGACTGTGCCTCAGTTTCCTCATCTATAAAATGAGGGGTTCAGATGGCTTAGAAGGTCCTTTTCAGATCTAAATCTAAAATCCTATAAATCTCTCCTAAGCACTTAGCACACTATAATTTGCATTACGGTTATCTTTATACTTATTCCCTACCCTTTTTAAACAAGGAGTAAAGGGGGAAAGGGTTGTCATCTTTTTCCAACCAGCAACCAACAAAGAACATCCTACATATGTCAATTCTTCAGTAGACCCAGCACTTCATCAATATGGGTACTCTCCCTTCTAGGCAGTCAGGTGGTACAGTGGGTCAAGTGCAGGGCCTGGTATGATAGAGTACTGGGTTCAATGACAGCCTCAAGTACTTAATAGCTGTGTGACTCTGGGCAAGTCACAGCCTCTGTCTGAAGTTTCCTCAACTGTAAAATGTAGGGGAATAATAATGACACCTCTCTGGTAGGGTTGCTGTGAAGATCCAATGACTTATTTGGAACGTGTACAGTGCTTGACATACGTTATGTGTTAATAAATGCTTGTTCCCTCCCTTCCTTTTCTCCCCCTTATGCTAATGCAACTTTCCCACAACTTAGTAAGAATTGCTTTGTGACCAAATTCTTCTTGTGAATAATTAATTGCCTTGTCCCCAGTCAGGCCTGTTTTAGAAGACAGACACACAGACAGCTGACATGCTTGGCAAGGCCTTCCATTTAGCTGGCATGGCCTTCAAGAACCCAAGGTCACCTCTAGGCCATGAGGAGGTCTTAGAGAAGATTTCCTAGGGAGAACTCTGCACAAGGTGGGCCTTTCATAAATGTTTCCTGAATTTAATGAAACACTAGGTGTCTGGAGACCTGGGTTTCTCATCTCTGCTCCACCAACACACTTTTTACCTCTGAACAAGTCACTTCCCCAACCTGAGGCCTAGTTTAACTATTTGTAAGATGAGAGGGTAAGACTAGACACCCTCTAAGGGTCCTTCGGCTCTGATATTCTATGACTGGGGCCATGGTCAGATAGTTACCTTTTGTTTCTGCTGCCCCCATGACAGTGAAGATACCAGAGTTTTCAGGCTTCCACTTGCCAGTCCATAGGTGACTGCCTGAGTCATGTTTTTCACATCGAGAAAGGAAAAGTCCCTCCTGGATCTTGCACCTTCTTCCCCAGAGTTATTGTCACAAATGTGCAAGGAAGAATATACCGAGTGAGCCTTCTCCTTCTGTTCTGCTGGCAGAGGGAGGCTCCTGCTGAGGCAGCACCATGTAAGGCGAGGCTCAGCGCTTAGGGAGGGGAAGGAGCCCCTGGCCCCCGAGCTCCGAGGGTACCCTGAGTATGAAGTCAGGCTGATTTGGGGCCAGGCAGGGGAGTCTTGGTGCTGAGCAGGAAGAGCATGGCAGTAAAAGCTTTCAAATGAGTGGCATATGCTAGCATTCTCCAGTGACCTGGGAGAGCCCTCCAAGCCTCCTGGAGGATGCCCCTGGCCGTGTGAGGAAGTCTCACACAGCTCCCAGCCCTGAAGCAGCTGTTCAGAAGCACCCCAAGAAGACACTCTTCTTCCAGATGTGGACGTCACCAACAAAGTGGTGCTACCTGAATGGAGGTGGCGGAAGCGCTGACCCTCACTTTTAATGTCAGTCGCTATGAGAAAGCTGCTCGTGTACACAGAGGCAAAAGAAACCTTCTTCTCAGGGACCTGTCTGGAGTAGCACGTGGTTCTGCCTGGTGTCTCGGCTGCCTGTGCCTTAGCAACTGCTGTGTCTCCAGTCTCTGCTCCCACATCTCCTGGCTGCATGTGTCTAGGACTCTCACTGCCACTGGATAGCTCAGTAAGGATGCTGATGGAGTGGGCGGGTCTGGGAGACAAACAAGATGCCAAAGTCATCGTGGATGTTACTCTATTAAGCTGCAACTCCACCCCACCTGCTGGACATTCGGTCTGGGGGAGAGAGAAAGGCCCAGCAAGAGATTCAACCTCATTTGCCTTTTTGCTGCCTCTGAGGGACATATTTTCCTGCTCCTTGCCTGTGGTAACTGATAATTCTGTTCGAGTCTCCTCTTGAGGTAACTGAAGGATGTACTTTGGAGAAAATGCATTGTCTTTCTGAGGAATGGTCAGCCCAGAAGCTGTACTGGCAGCTGTAATCAAAGAAGGGAAATGACTTCCTTCTGGGGGCTCAGGACCCCTCCGGGTTCCTACAGCTGCAGAGTCACAAAAAGAAGAATGTTTGGAGTGTTTTCTGTTTGTCAATCCAAGCCCCAGAATAGCAGAAAATGATGCCAATGACACATTCTCTGCATCTGAGACAGATGGTACGGTCTCTCCTGCACCACCACCCTCACTGCTGTCCTCTCTCTCTGAGATACCTTCAGTACTCCTGCTGCATTCACTTGGTCTGGTGTCTAAGCCACTCTCTCCCTCCTGGGCTTTATCTGTCCTAGATTCTGAGGAGGCAGCTGGGGAGGAGCAATCTAGCATTTTACTCCCCTCCCCTCCCGATTTCAGGAACACCCAATTCTTTTTACTACTCAGTTCCTCTACCTTCAGTTTTTTTCTCTCAGATGGGAGCTTTTCTGACTCTGGCAAGGTTTTGCCAGGGCTACAGCTGTGCAGCCTCAGAACCATTTGGGTCCACTGACACCTTTCCTTGTCTTCCCCATCACTGAGAGGAATGGCTTCCTGATCTAGGATAAAAGTGGGAGAGTCTTGTGAAATGGGAGTGAAAGACTTCCTATCGTCAGCACTGAGAGTATGGGGGCCTGGTGTGCTGGCTTCCCTTAGCATCTGGTGCACCACTGCTGGCTTGCCATCTGGAGCTGGCAAAGGGTTCTGGCTACCTATGTGATTAACCATATTGGAGGGGATGCTACAGCTAAGGGTGGGAGAAGACCCAGCTCTATTCACTCTAGGATGGGCACTGCTTCCTATCAGCTGAGATGTTTCCTTGTGTTCTGTAAAACTACTCAGATTCTCAGACAATGAAACTGCCTGGGTTTGCTGATGCCCCACAGAGTCGGGCTCTGTAACTTTTGCCCCTAGAGGAGACATGACCTGGGGGTTCAAAACAACATCCCCACATGTAGCAGCCCTGGTATCTCTGGGCCCTGCCATGCTCTCTCCACTCTCAGCCTCTTTTGTGTCAGAGGCCAGGTTTCTCGTGTCACACAGCCTTGTTTCCCTCGGCTTCTTGATACTTTGACTGTTTTTCATTTTCTGGTATATTTTCTTAAATGTCTCATCCCCATACATCTGCCACTTCTCCTGGGAGAACATCTTCAACTTTTTTTGATTGAATTTCTTTCCTGCCACCTTGCACCTCACAGAGGCCCCCTCCCCACTCAGTTTTTTCCCACCATTGTGATCTTCTGTGGGTGTCTGGTTTTCAGTGGGATGACTCAGGGGCAGATCCTCAACTGCAACTTGTCTGACCAGGGCCCGGGGGTGACTGCTGGGGAAATCCACAGACCTAGGTACAGAACCAGAACTATCACCATGCAGAGGATGTGAGGATCCAGGACTTGGGGGCTGCTTTGAGAGGCAAGATGCCCAGGGGTTCTCTGCCCTCTCCTGGAAGGTTCTGCTGCCTTCAACAAATGGCAAGGAATTGCTCCTTGTGACAGGTACACAATCCACGGTGGTGGAAAATTGAGTAGGAACTGAGTGGAAGAAGAGAGGCTTGGATTTTTCAAGGGGAGTATATGTGGATTTGACAGAGCATAATGTAATATTCTTCTTCCGGGTGGTATTAAGGGATCTGATGTCAAAATGGAAGGAATCCTTGTAAGTATAAGGCATAGGGAGATCAATACTTCCCTGCTTTGAGAGGATGGTCTTTCTGGGCCTGACATTGTCCAGCTGGGTGTCGTCCACCACGGCCTTGTTGTGGGAGATGAGTTTGGAAATGTGCTCCTCTAGCTTCTTTTTCTCTAGCATCAGGGCAGCTGCTCTCTCACCAAGGTGGACCTTGGCACCGGTTGGTGCCATTCCTTTTGGAAGCCCAGGGGCGTCATTCTCTGACTCCACACTGTGCTCAGACAGGCTATGCAGGGGACTTGCAGACAGAACCTGCTGCTCCACACTGTCAGACCGTGAGAGGTAGCCTGAGTCTGTGCTCTCACATTTCTTCAGTTTGCCTTCAGACACCTTCAAGTCCCACTGCTTCTCACAGTAGGTTGCTTGCTGTCTTTGCAGCTGGCTATGTTTGCTGGCTGTTGGAGAGCGCTGTTCCTGCATCTTCCATCTCTGGGGCATGCCTGCTAGCAAAAGCCCTGGGGAAGCCCTGTGTGGAGGTTCCAATGGGGCCTCCTTGTCTGAGGCCCCAAGAGTGGACCCATGACCCGGAGAAATCTCAGGTTTCATCTCCAGACTCTTGAATGAAAAAGAATTCAAAGCAGAAGCCCCCATCTGCCCAGTGCCCAGAGTATTGGGAGAGGCAGTGATTTCCAAAGTCCTATCTTCATCTCCCACATCTTCTTTTTCCTCCCCGCTCTTCTCTGTTTTGGAGGGCTGTGGGAGGGTTTCTCCCAGCCTGTCACCATCTTCTAGAAGGCTGCTGCTGTCAGACTCTGATGACAGTCGAGTATTGTTGATGTGTGTCTGAGTCCTTCTGTGCTTGTACAGATTGCTCTGGGTCTTGAAGGCAATGCCACAAGTGGTACAAGGGAAAGGCCTCTCTCCCGTGTGGGAACGGATATGCTTCTCAAGCACACTGGGCTTTAGGCAGTCCCGCCCACAGTGCTGGCACAGATACTTTCCTGCATTCCGGGACTTCCCCGGGCTTCCCAAGGTTGTACTTGAACAGGAGGCAGCAGGGGACAAGACAGGTAGAGCACCCACAATGTTCACAGTCAAAGTCTGGCTCTGAGGCTTCCTTGGCTGGGATGCTTCTGTTCTCTCTGAGTGTAGCAATGGGCTCAAAATTAAGGGAAGGTTGCTGCTATCCAGGCTGAAACTGCCACCACTGGCTACCAGTGAGTGACTTGGCTGGAAGCCTCCAGCCTGAACCGGGTGATACAGTGGGATGGTAAGGGCCTTCAGATACACTGTCGGAGGCAGACTTTGTTCAGGTTGCAAGATGACAGGGCCAGTGAGATGTGGTGACGTCTGCTTGCTATGAGAAGCCTGGAGGCACAGGGTCTGTACTGGCTGATTTGTGGCTGGTGTGGCTGAACAGCTGGCTGGGGGCACCTCCATCTCACGTCCTCTGGTGCATCCCAGGAACTGGAATGATCGGCAGGCAACAATTACAGACACCTGAGTTGACAAGAGAAATGTAAAATCATTGAATTTCACTGCTGAAATATACCTTAGAGATGAACCAATTCACAGAATCCACTGCATGTCAGGGGGGGTAAAGGACCTTAGAAATCAGCTAGTCCAACCCCCTCATTTTATAACTGAGCAAACTAGAGACCACACAGGGGACGCTGCCTGCCCCAAGGATAGAAGACAGATCTGTGACTTGAGCCCAGATCTCCAGACTGCTAACCCAGCGCTTCTTCCCACTACACTATCCTTTATATTCACAGACCATCTATAGCACAGCTAGAGCAGGAACCTTGGGATCTCAACTCCTCATTCGGGGCTCTTTCCATCAGTGCCTCCTCCTACCCCAACAAACTAAATCCATCTCCATCTCTGCATTTTTACTCGTGATGCTCCTTTTGCATGGAAGACCCTTCTCTCTTCCCCCTTCTCAAATTAGTCTGGCTCAAGTCCAACCTCCTCCAAAAAAGCCTGGTGAAAATTCTTTCCAGTGAATTCTAGAACCACTCACTGTCTTCCCATTCATTTAGAATTTTTGACTATTCTCCCTTCCACATCATTCAATAAGTATCTGTGGAGCACTGACTATATGCCCAGTACTGTGCTATGTGCTATGGGCACACAAAGATGAGCTAGTCAGTGGTATTCCTTCTCTCAAGGAACACAGTTTATTTGAGAACACACACACACACACACACACACACACACACACACACACACCCCTTAATATTAATGTACAATAGGGGCAGTGAATAGAGCACCGGCCCTGGAGTCAGGAGTACCTGAGTTAAAATCTGACCTCAGATACGTTACACACTTACTAGCTATGTGACCTTGGGCAAGTCACTTAATCCCAATTGCCTTGCTTTCCCCTCTCCAAAAATAAAATAAGATTAAGGTACAATATCTCTGTTTTTACACTGTCCATCTGTGTGACTCTGTAGGAGTCATTTCCCAAGCTGGGTTTTACTCTAATTTCTGAGATCCTTTACAATCCTATGTTCTAATCTTCCCAGCTGTTAACATTTTAAGTTGAAAGGGCCCCTTCCAGCACTGACATGCTGTGTTCTAAGGTCCTGAGCCCTCAGCTCCGACAGACCCATGAACTCTTTCCATAAAGTCCACAACAAGAGTTGCTTGATAAATGTTTAAACTGAAGGAAAGAATACTTGATAAATGTTTGTTGAATGAATGGATGAACTTGGCTGTTCCTCCCAACAAATGGGAGTGTGAAACACCAAAAGCTCAGATAACCACTGTACCCTCAGAATTTCCCTTCCTTGAAAACTGAGTTTGGGTGAATCACTTTATATTAAAAGGTGGGGGATAAATTTAGAGATAAAACAGGAACAGTTCCAGAACTGATATTAACTGATATGAAAGAAAGATGAAGATTTTTATAAAAACATTGTCACTGGAAGCCTCAAGAATCAGCTAGTCGACCCTGCCCCATCTACCCCACCCCCATTATAGGAACCTGGGATCCAGAGAAGTTAAGGCTTGCCTAAACTCACACAGATAATTGCCAGAGGTGGGACTAAAGGTAGAGCCTCTGCTTCCAAGGCCAATATTCTTCCTACTGTACCATGCTGCCTCCTGTGTTTTGATGGGAAGTAGGATTTGAGGGGCCTATTAACCCCCATGGGGATGGATTTTAAAGGGTCTACACACTTAGACTGGGAAAATTTTTTTTCTTTATTCTCACACTTCTAACTGAAATTTAGCATTTCCTTCAATTGTGAATTTTAAAATATATATGTATACATAATATATGCATAAATTATATATATACACATACACATATAAATATATATACACATATATACATACATATACACACATCCTAAGATGGGTCAATGACACACACAAAAGGGTGTCTGTCACAGAATTCTTCTGAAGACCACAAAATATTTTTAATCCAGTAGACTATGACTGTGAACCAGGCTTAATATTTGTATTTTTCTGGCTGTCTGGGGAATTATAGAACACAGTGGCTTGCCTTAGGTCACATGGTATACTGATGAAATATCTGAGATCAGATCCAAGTTGGCTGACCCCCACCCATCTCCCAAGTGTTTTTATCCTTAACACTGCTAAGGGTTCAGAGATCTTCTGTTGGGGTCCTTTGCAAATGAGTTTTAATTTGCAAAGAATTTCACAAACCCTAAAACACCATGGAAATGCTAGCTATCATCATCATCACTGTATTATTTATTTGTAAGAGGCTCTGAATGCTCTGTCTTGGTGCTTGAGTTCTGATAAAGGAAAAGAGGTTACAGGTTAGCATGAAGTGGGGCAGGGGACTAAATTGCTATGGATTCTGGAAGAAATCATTACAAGAAAAAGGAGCTGCTATTTCCTTGATCATTTTAGTTGGAAGGACACAATCCCTGGATGGGGTATGAATTCAATTCAACAAGGACTTCTATGTTTTAGGCAGGTGCTAGGCCATAGGAATACCAAGACAAAACACAAAGAGCACCTATCCTAAGGACACTGCATTTTCTTGGAGGCAAAGTGGGGAGAGGGGAGAGAAGAGTATAAAATGTATATAGAGCAATAAATTGAAAAGAAATGCAAAGTAATTTCCAGAGAGGGGAGGACCTAGTGACTGGAGCAGTGGTGCAGAACCTGCAGCCTCGAGGCCACATGTGGCCCTCTAGGTCCTCAAGTGTGACCCTTTGACTGAGTCGCTGGACTGGAGGGTTCAAGATAGGTTTCCTGTGGGAGAGAGATGGTGGTGAGTGGTAGGGGAGGAAGTGCGCAATGTTATGAGAAACCATGAAGGTGAACAAATAAAGATGAAGGGCATTGAGGGGAATGAGAGTTACCAAATCTCAAGAGGTAGTGTAAAATTCAGAGGTCATTTAGTCCAATTCATATTTGAGAAGGAACCACTCTACTACATCCCTGACAAGGATCAACTGATCCCAGACTGACAACCTCAAGTGATGGGAACACATCACCTCCAGGGACAAGTCATTCTGAGTAAGAAACAGACCTAATTCTTAGGCAGTTTCTCCTTGCATTCAGCAGGAATCTGCCTCTCTGCACTTCCATCAATTACTCCTAGTGCGACCTTGAAGGCAGCTTAGGTGGTGCAGCAGATAGAATGCTAGGCCTGGAGTCAGGAAGACCTGAGTTCAAACCCAGCCAAAAACACTGACTGTGTGACCCCGGGCAAGTCACTTAACTTCTGTCTCAATTTCCTCATCTATAAAATAGGGATAATAATAGCACCTACCTCATAGGGTTGTTGTAAGGACTAAAGTAGATAACTATTGTGAAGTGCTAAGCACAATGCCTGGCACATAATAAGCACAATATAATTGTTAGCCATCATCACCATCACCATCTTCACCACCATCATCATCACTATCATCATCATCATCACCACCACCATCACCATCACCACCATCACCATCATCACCATCATCATAATCATCACCCTCACCACTATTACCATCACCATCATCATCATCATCATATCATCATCACCACCATCATCATCATCACCATCATTACATTACTCCTAGTTCTTCCTAGGAGGCAGCTACATGGTACACAAGATAGTGTACCAGGCCTGGAGTCAGGAAGCCTTGAGTTCAAATCTGACACTTAACAACTGTGTGACCCTGGGCAATTCACCCAACTTCTGTTTAACTCAGTTTACTCAATTTTAAAATGGGGTTATAGTAACAGCCCCTACTTCACAAGGTTATTGTAAAGATCAAATGAGATAATAACTGTAAAGTGCTTAGCACAATGCCTAGCACATGTTAGGCATTTATGAAATGTTTGCTTCCTTCCTTCCTTTGGAGGCCAAGCAGAACCACCTCGAGTCTCATGACAACTGGCCAGATCCTTGAATTCTGCAGTCATGTCCCTCCCCAAGCCAAAACCAAAACTTTTTTTTCCAAGACCACACACATTCCCACAATTACACATAAAAAATAAAAATAGAGAAATGTTTAGGTGGCCACTGGCAGTATCATACACAGCTGGTAAGTATCTGAGTCTGGATTTGAAATCAGGTCCTTCTGACTCAAGGCCTAATGCTGTACCCACTGTACCATCAAGCTCCTGCCTAGGGAGATATTAAGAGCAGTAACTGACGGAAGGTATAGAGAGAAAAGTGCTAGAGCTGAGACTCAGGGAGTCCTGGATTCAAATCCCACCAGAGACTATGAACGCTGTGACCAAGGGCAGTCACTAAATCTCTCTTGGCTTCAGTTTTCTCTTTTGTAAAGAGAGGATAATAATTGTTGTAGCTACCTCACAAAGCTGTTGTATGACCCAAATGAAAAGCACACTAAAAACTCTAAAGTACTATATACATGCCAGTTATTAATTAGCCTCTCTGGACCTGTTTCCTCCTCTGTATAATGATTTGGACTAGACCATTCCTAAAGCCTCTCCTGGCTCCATTAACTAAGTCCTCTGTTTAAAAAAAAGAAGTCACTATATAACACCAGAGAAGAATTATAAACAAAAACTCTAAGTATCACACAGAATGGGGTATTGCACAGTCCTAATTTTCATATCCAAATTACCTGGTTTCCTTTGGGAAATAAACTGCCTCCCTTCACCAGCCTGACTTAGCCACTGAGGTCACTAGACCCTTTCCCATTCTTGGACCAGCAATTTGAGGAACTTACCCAAACCTGTAAGACACAACTCAGCAGGGCCGGATGTAGGACTTCCTTTGAACAGAGAGGCACAGCCAGAAGCCTTCTTCTGGAGCATCCGTTCTAGTGCCACATAAGGCCAGAGGCCCAAACGGTAAAAACAACTAATGTATAGAATGCTGGCCATGTGCCCAACTCTGTGCTACCTACTTTACAACTATCATCTTACTTGGTCTTCACAACAACCCTGGGACATAGGTGTCATTATTACCCCATTTTACAGAGGAGGAAACAGATAGAGATTAAGTGACTTGCCAGGGTCACAGAACTAGGAAATGTCTAGATCTGGATTTGAACTCAGGTTTTCTTCCCTCCAGGCCCAATGTTCTATCCACTCCTTCTAAGTGTATGTTCTAGAGATCTCAAGCCTCATTGTTTTCATTTAACTTGTGATTTCAGTCTTGTAAGGTACTCTCAACATGGAAACTTTCTCCACTGATGCAGATCAGCAATTCATCTGTAATTTAATAGTTTTACAAAGAAGACTAGGGCACTGAGAAGAGACAATACAGTCAATCAAGCAAGCAAGCATTTATTAAATGCCTTCAGAGTACTCAGCACTGTGCTAGGTACTGTGGAAAAAGACAAAAATAAAACACTATGCTCTCAAAGAGCTTGTTTTCTCAGCCTTGAACCCAGGGTATCCTGACTCTAAAGCCAGCTTTCTATCAATGAAGTCATAATGCATAGAGAAACTAGTGGGATACAATGGAACTTAAAATTAAAGACCTGGATCAAGGGCCCTGTCATTTACTAACTCAGTCACTTTGGTCAAGTCACCTAACTTCCCTATGCATCAGTTTCCTCTTTTGTAAAATGGAGATAACAATATCTGCACCAATTGCCTGACAAGATTATTGTGGGGGTCAAATGACAAAATCTGTGTTAAAGGGCTTAATGAAGCACAGAAGCACCATGTGAATATTTGTATATTTTATAGACTGGAGTTCTTTAAGAACTATGTCTGAAAAATTCACCTGGCAGCCAAGTCCCTTTTCATGAACCTTTCTACTCTTTACTATCCTAGCTCTTTGGTGAGCTACAAATCCTCCACCTCTAAGCTTCAACTTAAAGCCTTGCCAGTTTCAAAGGACCCACCAGAGCATATGCTGTCCTGCAGCTAGCAAAGACAACTAGAACTATGCCCCAGGTACTCACATCCCTGGGGGCACACCTCTAGGACCCTGACCCTTTCCCGGTATCTGCTTTCAGACCAGCTACTCTTTCATGGGTCCCCATGCTACCAGGCTCCAATAGATGCCACTCCTCATCCTGGGGCACCTTCCCACATGAGCAATGTAAACTGTGCTTTGCATCCTCAGTGAGCCACCAGGTCTGGGGACTATGAGGCAGGGAGCTGTGCTGCTGTGGCAACTGGAAGAAATCATCAGGAAAAGGAGCTACATTTGGAATCCCTCTGGGGGTAAAAACCCTGGATAGGCTATAGATTGGATTAAGCAAACATTTATGAAGTGCAGAAAAAAACAAAACAAGAGTCTATCTTCAGGGAGCTTATATTTGGGTGGGGGAGTATGGGGTAGGAGGGAGAACATGTACACAGACCAGTAAATATAAGATACATACAAAGTAATTTCCAGGGTTAGTGTGGGATCAGCTGGGGAGGGAGGAAAGGAGGAAGGCAGGAGGGAGGAAGAGGAAGGAAGGAAGGAAAGAAACATTTATTAAGCACTTACTATGTGAAAGACATAATGCTAAGTGCAGGGATAATAAATACAAACAAAAAGGAAAAAGTCCCGGGGCAGCCAGGTGATGCAGTGAGTAAGAGCCCCAGCCCCAGAGTCCGGAGACCTGGGATTGGTCCAGGCTCAGATACTTAACACCCACACAAAATAACTGGCCCTGTAACCTTGAGCAAGTTACTTAACACTGATTGCTTTAAAAAAAAAAAATTAAAAGAAAAGAAAAACAGTCCCTACTGAGGGGTCTTACAAGGAGCTTACTTACATTCTAACATGGGAAGATGACACACAAAAGGGAGCTAGAAGGCACCCAGAGCTAGGGCATGGCTTTGAAACATTCAAAGCAAAGCTCAGAGCAGGGAGGGTGACAAAGGCTGGCTGGCCCGGCTCATTAGCAAAATGGAGGCCCCAAGAAGGACTCACCAATGGCAGAAGATTGCCAGCCAGCCAGGTGTGTGTGGGGGTGGGGGCATTCCAGGGGGAGAAGGTCATGAAGACAGCTGAATGTTGTAGAGCAAGGAAGCCCCAGATACTGAGGGAACTTCAAGAATGAGACACAGCTGCATGGACAGGAATAGAGCCAGGAGAGGAATGATGGGGAATATCTGCAGTGAAGGCTGCTCCCCCCTAATTACACCTACCATGACTGCTACACACCCCCCTTAGTTACCTCAGTGCTAGCCCTCCCCCCAGTCATACCCATCTTCTCTTCTCCCTTTCTATTCCCCTTCTGATCCATCCTCTGTGGTGCTGAGGAAAGGCTGCTGATGCTCTAGGTTCAAATCTTGGTTCTGTCACTTACTGTCTCACTTTGTATAATTCACTTCACGTTTTCCAGGCAACAATTTCCTCATCTGTAAAATGAAAAGTTTGGACTAGGTTATCACCAAAGTCTCTCCTAGGTCTATACTATGAACTAGAGTCCTTTTTCTTATATTCCTTCCATTTCTTAGGGCTCACTGAAACTTAGCTTTCCCTTGAAGACACCGTCCAAGTCTGGCTGCTCCTCTCACACCTCTTGTCAGAAGAGGAACTGGCATGTTCCTGGCTCCCATGACCACTTTCAGACCCTCCCTCTGCCACCATCCCTCAGCAACTACTTCTTTCCCTTTTGAGTTGACTCGTCCTATACAAATTACTTCTAGGTCTTCTGCTTTCTTTCCCAATGAGTTAGGTGTATTACCCCCTCTGGGGCCACGCCCACAACTGGACCGTACTCCAAAGGCAGAATGCTCAGAGGGCAGCTACCACTCAGCACTCCAGGGTTAACACAAGGAGGCTGGGTTTTAGCACCAGCATTCATGAGCCTTCCCCTCCCCCTCCTCTCACGATGTGCTTCCTACTCACTATCAGTCATTTTCGATGAGCTTTTTAGGAGAGAAACTTTACTAAGATGGAATAGTAAGCTCATCAGTTACAAAAGAACTCCTCCCTGTTTCTCTGCAGCTTCCACCATTTACTCCTAGTTCTGCCTTTTGGGGTCAAGCAGAGCAAGTCTGATCTTTGAATCCTATGACAAGTCTGTAGCAGTCATGTCCCTTCCCCACAAATAAAACAAATCTTTTCTCTGAGATAAACATCTCTACACTTAGATATAAAAATGAAAATAGTGGAACGTTTAGGTGGCCATTAACTCTGTCTGTCCCTTTTCTGGAACCCTCCATATCTGGTGCCTTCCATGCCCCAAAAGTCTGTACAAACTCAAAGCACAAAGTTAGGGTAGAAAATGCAGGGAGGGGGGCGGCTGCGTGGCACAGTGAGTAAAGTGCCGGCAGCGGAGTCAGGAGGACCCGAATTTGGTTCCGGCCTCAGTCACTTAACACCCACACCAAAAAACTAGCCGTGTAACCTTGGGCAAGTTACTTAACCCCAATTGCCCTCCAAAAGGCAAAAAAGAAAAAGAAAAGAAAATGAAGGGATGTCTTTTCTTTTTTTGAGGAATCCTCATGAAGTTCCCTTCAGGTGGAGTTCTCTGCGGGGCTCTAAGCGTCCTGGAGTCTGCTGTTTTCCACAAGGTGAGAGAGAGGGGGAGAGAGAGGGGGAGAGGGAGAGGGGGAGAGGGAGAGGGAGAGGGAGAGAGAGAGAGAGAGAGAGAGAGAGAGAGAGAGAGACAGACAGACAGACAGACAGACAGAGACAGAGAGAGAGAGAGAGAGACAGAGAGAGAGAGAGAAAAACTCTCTGCTCCCACTTCCCCAAGAGTGAGATTCCCTATCAAGGGCCTGAATACAACTCTGGAACAGGAATCATATGAACTGGAACTCTTCTAATACCAAACTGATTCAGAGCCTCGCTTAATTCACCACTGGACTGATGACTATTTTTTAAAAATTAATTTTTCTTTATTTTTTAAAATACCATTTTATTTATGTTTATTTGATGCATTTTGAGTGTCAAGTGGTCTGCCTCCCTCTCTTCCAACCCTGCATTGGGGAAGGCCAACATTTGATATAAATACATATATGGAATCATAGAATACATACTTCACTATATCATTTCTTTCTCTGAAAGTGGATAGCATTTACCTTCACAAGTCCTTCGAAGTTGATCTGAATTCATATTACTCAGGTTAGCTTAGTCATTCAGGGTTACTCTGTGAATAATGTAACTGTATACAACATTCTTTTCATTCTGCTCATTTTACTCTGCATTATATATATATATATATATATAAAATATATACATATATAAAAGTCTTTGCATTTTTTTCTGAAATCAACCTGCTCATCATTTCTTACAGCTTAGAAGTGTCACAATTCTATACAATTTATTCAGCCATTTCCAACTGATGACCATCCCCTCAGTTTTTAGTTCCTTGCCACCACAAAAAGAGTTTCTATAAATATTTTAGAACATATTTTTTTTTCCTTTTTCCCTGATCACCTTGGGAAATAGATCTAATAGTGAGTGGTATTGCTGAGTTATAAAGTATACACAGTTTTATAATTTGGGGGGAATAATTCCAGACTGCTCTCCAAAATGTTTGGATCAGTTCATAGTTCCACTAACAATGCATTAGTGTTCCAATTTTTTCCATATAACCTCAAGCATTTGTCATTTTCCCCCTTCTATTGATGGGGTACCTGGGGTCTAGATCAATTTGTGAAACCAACTTGTAAAACCAGTCTGTTCAATTGTAACTGCAATTTGTCCTTTCCCACCCTTGAGATCTGCCCCTTCTCCCTATCCCACACTCCACCTAGGCAACACCCTGTGACCCCTCTGTTGTTACTTAATCTCTTCATTTCTTCTGGGCCTGGCCCGCACCCTCCTTTATCCTTGCCTTTTGTCTCCTTTGGTCTGGCCCAAATGTTATCTAAACTATCTATTCACATGCTCCTCTTGGTCAGCTCTGACCTTTGTCTATGCACGGCCCCTCCCATCTGGTCAGCCCTGACAATGGCAGCCCTACCCTTTAAAGGTAAAAGCATGTACCCCTCTCACTTGCAGGTCCCCTAAAGGACTCTTGCCTGCTTCTCATGGAAGCATAACAATAAACTTCTACAACTCTCACTCCAATTAAGGCTGAGACCTTGAATTCTTTCCAGATGACAGTGCAGGTTTTCTGGTCTTAGATAAGATCAAAATTCCTGCTGAACCTATTGGGATCACATCCCCCATCACTATCATTTTAGCCAATTTGGTAGGTATAAGATGGTACCTCAAAGTTTTTAAATTTGCGTTTCTCTGATTAATAATGACTTAGGGAATTTTTCAAATGACTACATATAGCACTGATTTTTTCTTCCAAAAACTTCCTGTTCATATTCTTTGCCCATTTATCAATTGGGGAATGACTCATATTTCTTCTAAATTTGATTCAGTTCTCTATATATTTGTGGTATGCGGCCTTTATCCGAGAAGCTATAAAATTTTCTCCCAATTTTCTGCTTTTCCTCCAATCTTGACTGCTCTGACTATAAAACCTTTTTTAATTGAACATAATCAAAATTATCCATTTTATATACTAGAATGCCCTCTATCTCCTGTTTATTCATAAATTCTTCTCCAGTATATAAATCTGATAGGTAATATGTTCCATGCACTTCTAATTTACTTATGATATATCCATTTTAACCGTTTCTGCCAAGCTGCTTTCTATTTTTCCCAGCAATTTTTTTTAACAAATAGTGAGTTCTTATCCCAAAAGCTTAGATCTTTACATTTACCAATACAAAATTACTATAATCATTTACTACTATGTATTATATACTTTATATACCTCTGTTCCACTGATTCATCATTCTGTTTCTTAAGCAGTACCAGACAGCTTTGCTAATTACCACCTTATCCTACAGTTTAAGAGTTGGTACTACTTGACCTCCTTTCCTCACATTTTTCCCTACTTATTCCTTTGATATTCTTGACCTTTTGTTCTTCCAAATGAATTTTGTTATTTTTTTCTAGCTCAATAATTTTTTGGTAGTTTAATTAAAGTGGCACTGAATAAATAAATTAGTTTAGGTATATCTTTTTTATTATATTGGCTCAGACTACTCATGAACAATTAATATTTCTTCAGTTATTTAAATATGACTTTATTTGTATAAAAAAGTGCTTTATAATTATGTTCATATAATTCCAGGATTCAAGTTGGCAGATATACTCCCAGGTATTTTATATTGTCTGTTTATTTTAAATAAAATATCTCTTCTTGCAGGGCTTTGTTGGTGATATACTGAAATGCTAATGATTTATGTGGGTTATTTTATGTCCTGATAATTTGCTCAAATGATTGTTTCAACTAATTTTTTAGTTGTATCTCTAGGATTTTCCAAATATACCATCTTATCATCTTCAAAAACAAGTAGCTTTATTTTCTCATTGCCAATTCTGATTTCTTAAATTTCTTTTTCTTCTCCTATTGCTACTACTAGCATTTCTAATAAAATAGTGAATGATATTAGTGATAATGGCCATCCTTGTTTCACTTCCAATCTTATTGGAAAGGTTTCTAGCTTATCTCCATTACAGATAATGCTTGATGATGATTTTAGGTAAATACTTCTTATCATTTTAAAGAAAAATCCAATTATACCTATGCTTTCAAGTGTTTTTAATAGGAATGAGTGCTATATTTTGTCAAAAGCTTTTTCTGTATCTATTGATATAATCATATGGCTTACTTTTATTATTAATATAATCAATTATGTTACTAGTTTTTCTTATATTGAACCAGCCCTGCATTCCTGGAACAAATCCTACTTGGTCACAATGTTTAATCTTTGTGATATATTGCTGTAGTCTCCCAGCTAGTATTTCATTTAGGATTTTTGCGTTAATATTCATTAGTGAAACTGTTAAATACTTTTCTTTTTGCCCTTCATGGTTTAAATTGCTTGGTAGTACTCCTTTGCCAATTATTCCAAATTATTTAATATTGAAATTAGTTGAATTTTAAATGGTATAATTCACTTGTAAATCCATCTGGTTCTGATACTTTTTTCTTCGGAAGTTCTTTTAGGGTCTGTTCAAATTTTTTTTTCTAAAATTCGTTTATTTAGATATTCTATTCCCTCTTCTGTTAATCTGGGCAGTTTATATTTTTGTGAATATTTTTCCATTTCACTTAACCTGTTAAATTTATTGGCATGTAACTGGGCAAAATGATTTCTAATAATTGCTTTAATTTCATCTTTATTAGTCATATATTTATCTTTTTCACTTTTGATACTAGTGATTTGGTTTTCTTCTCTTTTTTTAAAAAATAATATTAACCAATGGTTTATTTGCTGTATTTGTTTTTTCACAAAACCAACTCCTAGTTTTATTTATTAATTCAATGGCTTTCCTACATTCAATTTTATTAATCTCATCTTTCATTTTCAGGACTTCTAATTTGGTGCTTAGCTGGGGATTTTTAATTTGTTCTTTTTCATTTTTTAAAAATTGCATACCCAATTCATTGATCTGCTCTTTCTCTATTTTATCAATGAAAGCATTTAGAGATACAAATTTTCCTCTGATTACTGCTTTTGCTGCATAAGTTCTGATTTGTTTTCTCATTATTATCATTCTGTTTAATAAAATTGTTTATTGTTTCTATGACATTTTCTTTGACCCTCCCAGGTTATTTTGTCTCCAATTAATTTTTTTTTTGCCTTTTGGAGGGCAATTGGGGTTAAGTAACTTGCCCAAGGTTACATGGATAGTTTTGG